>NC_139515.1:65694228-66173904 GCF_947247035.1 Vipera ursinii | reverse complement strand
TATATATATATAAATATATATATAAATATATATATAAATATATATAAATATATATATAAATATATATAAATATATATATAAATATATATATATATATAAATATATATATAAATATATATATATATATATATAAATATATATATAAATATATATATATATATATAAATATATATATAAATATATATATATATATATAAATATATATATATATATAAATATATATATATATATAAATATATATATATATATAAATATATATATATATATAAATATATATATATATATATATATAAATATATATATATATATATAAATATATATATATATATATATATAAATATATATATATAAATATATATATATAAATATATATATATATATATATATGTGTGTGTGTGTGTGTGTGTGTGTGTGTGTGTGTGTGTGTGTACACACATACTAGGAATGGTACATACATGAAGGAATCTATATCTTGCCTTTCCAGTTTTTCCAAAAATTGCTAACAATATAAAAATTAAGCAAACAAAAAGTATATCCCAAGATGAAATTTTATCTCAGTGATGAAACACAATTTATTCAGCAGTTCAGGAAACTATAAGAATAAACATGGAGTAAGGATCACCTAAAATGGGACAGGGCAACTGCCCTAACCTCTGTGGGGATATAATAGTTGGGAAAAAGTTTTCATTTTGTGGATGTGATTATTTTGTAAATCCAATTGTTTTTTTATTTAATACTGCTCAAAGAATGTAATGAAGGATCATACTATCAGAATGCTATTTTCAGACTTTCCTAGAAGTTTCATAACCTAAACAGGACTGTAAAAAGTCTTTTTCTGATGCCTTAACCAATCACATATCTAAGAAAATTTTCTTCTTCATGGACACATTTGTATATGATTGCTTGTTTTTGTCCTTCAGTTCTGGCTATATTACTTCAATGCCTTAAAGCAATTGAAGAGAACAGTCTAATATTGGCTTCAGCAATTATTCCAAGACATAATGTGGTTTGTTTAGTTTATTTTGAAATAGTGCATTGCATGAATCCAGCTATTCTCATTTGTAAATCATGGCTTATGTCTTAGCATAAAGTGTCAACCAAGTCATAATGGCTGTTCATTAGTGATAAAAACAAGCCACAGATTAGCACAATCTGTGCCCAATGTGTCAGCTCAGCCAATCATTGTGTGCATTTTCTAAAACTGCATGCTTCCCATTGTGAACCAACTGTACTAAGAGAGAATAGCCATGGATCATTTTTTTCAGATGATAACGGAAATAATTATGTTAAAAATAAAACATGTCAGGTGCCTACAGCTAGTTACGTGCAGAGAAGTGTTTGAACAATTAGCATGTTAATGAAAACAAATCTCAGCACAGCATAGGAACTCAACAATGAATTCATTCCAAAAATGTATTGCAAATTTTCATCTTTGAGTACTCTTACATATGTGTCATAAAGTCTACTGGTCCACAGTGGATTTAATCAACTTTATTAGAGAAGAGCCTTTTGAGTATAAAACATTCATTAGTAAAACAGCATGTCAGTCTTCATCTAAATAAAGTATAGAAGCTTTAGGAATACCATCTTTGTTAGTACTGGTTCAAATACTAGAAATAAAAAGTAACTATCATTAGAAATTTCCAATCACTATGACACAGCCTCAGAAGTCATTATTTTCATATCTATGATATTAAAGACTAAAGAATCAGTATTTAATAACTAGTACCGGTAGTTAAGCCTATAATGATATTCCATATTCTTCATATTTAGTATAAGTCTGCTTCTATTTGGCTAATTCTTAAATATTTTGTTTTTGTTATTAAAGTGCAGCCCCTCTCTAAATAATCTGAAAAAGAAGAATTATTCATTCTGTATCCCACTTTGCAGTTTCTAAAGCCATTGGCTTTGGCGTCAGAAAAAGGAGTTTTGGCCACAAGCAAAAACTAACTATCCACTACAGACCATTTTGAATCATATTTACTCTCACTCTTTAATTTCACACCTCTGCTTCTCATTAAAAATTCTACTTCCTCCCACACTTTAGTTGAACTCCTAAAGCAAAACTACATTTCCTACCTGAAATGTCCTTTGAAAGCATACAAAAAGAAGACAAAAACCACTGCATTTATAAAATGGTTGAATGCTTGCATTTTGATCATTTCACAGCAGCACATCATTAGATGACAAGTGAAATATGGACATGTTCAATGAAAACTGGAAACTAAAGCATTAGATATGTTTTAATTCAGACTATTAGAAGTAGGACTTCCTTTCCTAATTCCTATTTCTCTTTCAATTCTATGGTTCTATAATTCCTGAATCAAATACTCCTATCATTTTGTTTACAGCCCAAAGAGCTCACAGGATATTCTATTTTCTTTCTCACCAATTAAGAGAGTATTATTGGCCCATTATCTGAAAGCAGAATCATCGTTGGTGAAGTTCCATAATTCAGTGAAAGAGTATAGGTCAAGTTCAATCTCTGACAAGTCCAGTATTGAATTCTGTAGAACAGGAGTCTGACTTTTCTGGTTTTGAAAGCTGACCATATAAGGAATTAATATATCAGCACAGCTATTTCCTACCTATATTGATTGGAAAGTAGCATGTCTACCTCAGAACTTGAAGACAGAATCCAGTTAAGAAACAAACCCAATTTACTTCTAAAAGGATCTAACCTACTCTGTGGAACTTCCTTAATTAAGACATCATAAACATGACATTAACTTTACACTATAACAAGTAGTTTATTTCCTTAATGTTCAAGGAACAATAAGACCAAACAATAGAATTCCCTACTGTTGTGACTTTTTCTCAATGTTTGATGTATTGATGTATTCCTGCCAACTAAACCCATCAGGTTTCCTTGCACAAAAGAAATGCACCTATATTCCTATAGGAAGGAAGGAAAGTCTTTATCCATACCTATAGAAAGAGGGGGGGGGAAAGTACTCTGGCCTGGAAATATTCCTAAGGCTATTCTGAGCATTCACATAGCTAGAAGGAAGAAATCAAAAGGTGTTAAGTTTTCTCTAGAGGAACTTTTCTAATATATTTAATGATACAATCTCATATTAATTTTTGCAAATAAAGTGATGGTATCTTCATTACTCTTTTTCTTCAAATCAGTGTTATGTTTGATTTAAGTGCTATATTTATTCTCCATTCTGACACAATTTGTTTGTATCTCTGACTTTTCAAGGGGCTTCTGAGTTCCTCCTATTCTAATGCTATATTATTTGACAGCGATTCTAATTCACTGAGCAGGCATCTGATAAGCCTTACCTTTCTTTTATCACTATCGTCTCTTCCCAGATTTATTTCTTTGTTCTCTCCAAGAACTGAGCACTGAGTCAAACAATACATTTCAATTTTGAACAGTTTTCTTTATAGTGACATATGCTGACTTTGTCAATAATCCATCCTTTGCTATTTTGGAGAAGTTGAACTGTCACACTCAATGACCTCTTGTTCCATGTTTCAGAAAAATGCTGTTGCATTTGCTGCTACCTCCTCTCCAATCTTCCTTTCATTCACTTGCTTTTTTAGCTCAACTCTATATCTTTTTTATTCTCTCTCAACCATATAAACTTAAAAAAAGGTTTTAATAGCTTTGTGGAACTGAAAAATGAAAGCTTGAGCTGACTAAAACATAGAAGAATAATGCATGAGTATATTGTAAGCACGCAAGACTGTCAAGAGTAACTGTTCAGAGTAATGTCAGCTATTATACGTGAACTCAAGTTAAAGCAATATCTGAGGCTGTCAAATAAAATATCTGTTTGCACTGGATCCTCCCCACAACTAACCACTTCTGCAGTGTAAGAGATGAAGAGGAAATTGGGGAATGGAATATCGGCTTAGCAGGATGTTTCTTTTTAATGTTTAAGTTATTTTTACTAGTGAAATATAGAAAATTGTAATACCAAGAGGGGGAAAAGACAATTAGTGTTTATCTACTAAAGAGAAAGAAATCCCAGATATCTCATGGTGATATGAAATAAACCTGACAAAAGAAAATAATCCTAGAATTAGTTCCTTCGACTACAGATACCATGGAGACTGATAAGACCTCTCAGATGCACTGTTTTAATTAATACATATTTCAATTGTAAAATTGCCAAGCAAGGCAAATGTAAGTAAGTTATATTCAAAACACAATCGCTTGAAATCTGTAAAATCAAATCATTCAAAGTATTGATTCCTTGTTTGGTGCAGACATTCCAAGAAAATACCTTCCATAGTATTTTCAAATGTAGATAACTGCACATTAATTTTTCATGTGACTCAGGGTCAAAATGTAACCACTTAAGTATCCTTTATTACAGAGGTTGTTATATTTATGCAGATCACCTGCCTGATGCAGAATATATCATCTGTCTGTCTGTCTGTCTGTCATATGCATGTGTGAG
This sequence comes from Vipera ursinii, assembly GCF_947247035.1. Classification (NCBI taxonomy): domain Eukaryota; kingdom Metazoa; phylum Chordata; class Lepidosauria; order Squamata; family Viperidae; genus Vipera; species Vipera ursinii. The sequence continues at coordinate 66,169,489 of NC_139515.1, read as the reverse complement.
AGACAGGGAGCACCACTCAATCATTTCAATGATAAGCTTTTTTCTTCTGGATGTAAAGGTGATCTGGCTGTGACATCCGACACCCCATTGACACCACAATTAATTCAGCTGATCTGTCTAGCTAGGCCAATGTCCCCTTCCTCCCTCACCTCCATTTGTGTTCTTCCATGAACTGTATGCTCATGGAAGAAACAACCATCTCAGGGAGGAGTGTATCAATCTTTAGTCAATGGTATGATAGCTGTGCTTGCCTTCTAGAACCTCCAAACAAGCCTTTTCTTCACCCGTTTGCCAGTTCCTTTCGGCAGTCTTGAGATAAGAATGCATCTTAATGGCTTTGTTTGATCAGGGAAGTGCTTGTTCTATCTAACCACCCTCAGTCTTTATTACATTCAAAGTTACTTGCTTGTATCTGTGCCAAAGACAGAATGTTGTTGGTTAGACAAACATGTGAACTTGGATGGGTAGCAAATGAGAGAGAATCAGTTTGACTTGGATTTATTAATTCAGCATTTTTAATCAAGCGATTTTGACTATTCAATAGGGATGCAAAAGAAAAATGTACATTTCTTATAACACATGATACAGTGTTCTTGTAATAGGAGAAAAAAAATAAAACCTAGCAATTAAATGTAATTTCAATCTGCTGTAATATGTCTTATTTTAAAATATTTTATACTATACTAAAGGCATTTTTAGTTGTAAATTCCCTCCTGATGTGTAGCACTGTAGGCAGAAAACAAACTAGCAATAATTATTTCTTGTACTCCTGTATGTCAACAGTGCTAAGCTGACTGGATTTACCCATTACACATTCCAAAGTTGTATTTATTTTATTTGTAGATATTTGTTGTGATATATAGTGTGACAATACAGTTAATTTTGGCAACAAACGGTTAATAACAAGGCTTAGAGCCATACCCAAAATGTTCCAACTTTATTTTTTTCTTAATTTTGTATTTATTTTAAGACATTTTTTTTTAAAAAAATGACTACATAAATGAAGAAAAAGAGGATGAGAAAATATATGGTGGGTGGAAAATAAAATATGAGTAAATAAACAATAAATATACACTGATCTCTCTTTAGATCCTGTAATTTTTTCTCCTTTTGCAAGTTTAAGTTTGTGAAGTTTAGAATGCATATTATGGGCAAAACTGAATGAAGACACCACCTTGTTTACTGCCTTTACATCATAGCAATAAATGGGATATCTGCTGCCTTCTAGGGGTCAAATACTAGGCAAAATTACTGTTACCATGGAATATAATAATACAATACTTTCCCCACTCTGCACAAGAATTGATTATGCTAAAGGCAGGGTTTCATAAAGTGGATGGAGTTCACTTTCATTTTCTTAGGCCCTACCAACCATTTCAACTAGTGTTTATCATTTTTGGTTAAATGGTTAAAAGGTTCCCCCACACATGCGTGCTAGTCGTTTCCAACTCTAGGGGCCGGTGCTCATCTCCGTTTCAAAGCCGAAGAGCCAGCGCTTGTCCGAGGACATCTCCGTGGTCATGTGGCCGGCATGACTAGACACCAAAGGCGCACGGAACGCTGTTACCTTCCCACCATAGTGGTCCCTATTTTTCTACTTGCATTTATGTGCTTTCGAACTGCTAGGTTGGCAGAAGCTGGGACGATTAACAGGCGCTCACTCTGTTACACGGCACTCGGAATTTGACCCGCTGAACTGCCGACCTTCTGATCGACAAGCTCAGCGTCCTAACCCACTGAGCCACCGTGTCACCGTGTTAAATGGTTGGTACTCCTGAAAAATCAGACAGGACTATTGATGACTGCATGTACATTTATGCCTGTCATTTTGCTCTACTGCTAGTAATAATGTATAGCTTTTCTAAGAACCATTCTATAATTTCTGAAATTCTGATATAAAACAAATAAATAGATTCTATCCACTCACTTAATCCACTGTCTTCCCCCTTCTATAATTCTCTTAACTTTACCAAGCAATGACATTTTTTGTATATTATCTCATTACACTCATTTAAATTTTTGAATTTATATTTGATGATAATCCCCTCAACAGAGAAGCCTGTCTTTATTTGATAAGTAGTACCTGTCTCCAAAATAGTACCTGTCTCCAAAACCATAATCTTCTTACACCTTTACATCATAATATAAATCAGGGGTCCCCAACCCCCAGTCCATGGACTGGTACCAGTTCGCGGCATGCCAGCAACCGGTCCGCACAAACAAGCTAAGCCCCATCCATGGGATGCAGGCAGCACACAAAACCACGCACTTCCCGGTCCATGGAAAAACCTTTCTCCACAGAACCTGTCCCTGGTGCCCAAAAGGTTGGGGACTCTGATATAAATAATGGCATTAATATAATTGTTGTGTATTAGCCTTTTCATAATAGCAAATCTATTCCACAGAGACTGAAGAAATTCCTTGGTGAACATTTCAACTGCCACAAAGAACTGGTTGGTGGTACAAAGTTATTTTAATAGGAACATTTCCTTTAGAAATGGATTCTTCCTCAGTGCTGTCTGTTTTTATTTAAGATGCTAACATAATATAAGTCACTATCTGGCCACCTAAAGTATGAGGTGGAACTGATTTAGATGCCTATGGGTATGTTCTTTATCCACCTGGTATGTCTGCTCACATTTTATACACAAATCAGTAGAGAAGTCTGTCCCTCCCCATAAATCAAGTCACAGAAATCATGCTTCTTTTTCCCTATGGGGGAAGAGAATATGACAGCTTGGCATTAGATTTATTTAGACCATTATTATGATCTTATCACTATGCTGAAGATATACCCTCCATACTTGGATAGTTCTAAATTTTGTAGCAGATCAGGGATTTGAATCCAACTCTTCCTATATTAATATTAGTCTTGTCACTGAATTACAAACTTAACTCCGGTTGTAACAATTGATGTTTTATGTCTGTCTTACTGTGGTTAACAAGTAACGGCAAAGAATCAAGCTAGAAAGGAAGATTAACTCCCGATGCATGAAATACTGTACATCTGAGAAATTTGTACAAAGATCTTTACAGCATGAACTGACCACTAGAAAGCAAAAAGGCATTCTCATTTCATATTCTAAATTATGAAGAGATGTTATAAAAATAAATTATTAGTAGATGTAGTATATCCCTTTTTAAACTACAGCTTATTTGTTTGTTTGATCGGTGATGTCATCAAAGTAAACAAACCCCATGTGCTGTTGACATCATCAGTCATGGCCCTAATCAGAAGCGACCTGCATATCCCCCACTCCTGCGATATCATGTGCATACTCTCTTTCCCTGAATGTGGCTTGAATTCACATAGAATTAGGTTCGGGGTTAAACTAATCGTGCATCTAGAGTTCACTCTCACACTTTTCTTGATCGAGGTAGTATCAACACATCGTATCTGGTTAGGGTTATGACCTCGTTATTTCTGCATCACACTGAGGGAGGAGAGTTAGGTAGGTGTTCTGTACCAGCCTGCTACCGGCCCTGCAGAAAAGGCAGGGACAACCCCTTTACAAATGGCAAGAGGCTGGAATTAAGCCTGCCAAATCTATTAACATATAACAGAGCAAAACAAGACACCAACCATGAAACAGGAGCTATGAAACAGGAACTAATCAAGCGGTTGCCTTCAGCAAACCAGCCCTCCCACGCATTCCCCTTTTATACAGTTCAGGGCGTGGCTTCTCTCTGCCTCCTTCTGAGGTGCCCCATTGCCTTCCTCTGTTTACTCCAGACTGACTGCCTCCTGCGTCGGGCGTCCTTGAACAGGGCCAGCTGTGGGTCATCTTCATCCACGCTGTCAGGCTCACACAGCTGGGTCTCCGTTGTGACCAAGTGGGAGGGGCCTGGCTGAGGGCTCTCATCAGCAAGATCTTGAACCCCCTCAGCAAGCTCTTCAACACCCCCTCCTCCTCTGAGTCGTCTGACCCAACTGCCGAACCCACAGGCTGACCCTGAATCACAACAGTAGGTGATATCCAGGGAGAAGGGTTATGCACATATCTGGAGGGGGATATGCACTTTATTTCTAGTTAGGGCCATGACTTGGTGATTTCAGTACCATGTGGTGTTTGATTTCTTTGACGACATTAGTTATTTAACAAGCAGCTAGGCTGCCATCAAAAAAGTGATATACTACATCTATTATTATTTGAATGCATTTCATTTAAAACAGAATTCACATATTTAAAAAGGTAACAATCAATACTTAAATATAAAACAGTTATAAAACAGCAAGATGTTCAATGAACCTATAACCATTTGTTGTCCAACAACTCATTTTGTCGGATCAAATTTCAAGTAGCACTTTAAAATTTATGAATGCAGGTTTTGATTATATGAGCTTAGAATGCTCTTATCACCTTTTACTGAATGGTATTTTTTCCGAAAATGACTGAATCTAAATCTAAATGTTTGAAGGGGACAGAGTGCAGAAGAGAAAAAAAATCAGTCAAAACACATTGCTCCACATTAGTTTATACACTAAATAGATGTGTTGTAGCAAAAACAGAAATAAAACAATATATTACTGTACTTTCTAGCTTGTCATAATTTGGCCTTGGTTGCAATCACACTCCTAATCTTTAGAGGGTGCTCATATGCTTCAGGAGTGGGAAGGAACATCTTTTCTTTAAAACAGTGTATTTTCCACTGGTAGTCAGAAACAACATTTCTTTCAGGATGCTATTGAACATACCTGTATTGTAACCTCTTCCAAGAGCTGGCCAGGGACGGTGATTTTTCCAGAGGTTTCCTAGGTACCAGTCACTCTGGTTCTCTACCAAACCAAGAACCTGCTGACCTAAAAATGCACAAATAAACAAATCAAATCAAAAATCAACTTGTAGGAAGATACTCATAATATATAGACAAGTAGATGCAAAAAGAGAAATATGCATTCTGCACATTTCATATATGAAATATAAATCTGTTTTATTGCAATTTATACTTGACTTAGAAATATGAGTTATATATTCAACAAAATAAAATACAGAAAAAATGCAAGTCCTCAAACTATGTAATAGTAATAAATAAGATACTTCTTGAGAACTATCCTGAGCATATTTTTATGGAAGATATAAATATATAAAAATCTTTCAACCTTTTCTTCCCTTCACACCAAAGTTAATCAAATGCATTTTAATGATTTGTTACCTATAACACATTCATTCAAGAAAATTCTAATACTTTCTACAAAACTGTTTAAAAAGTAGAGTTAATACATTACTTTTAATTGGGCTACTTAAAAATGTTAACCAGTACATACAACAGCCTCCAACAACGTTAAGTGATAAAATAAATTCATAATATTTTCCAAATAGTACAATTCTATTTACAACTATTCATAAAGCATTCTATTATGGGGAAAAAAAGTTTACAGAATTAATTTATCTCACCTTTCAACTCTCTCTCTCTCAAGCAAATCTTATATAATCATATTGTTACAATTTAAAAATTCTGAATCATAAGATACTATATTTAAAATGTATCCAACTAAGCATATACATATGGTATGTGTTACATTAATTTTTCCATCCAAGCATCAAGATATTGTATAAATCTGGATATTACAACATGTATTCCATGAGTACCTCAAAATTGTAATTGATTAAATCTTACTTTTGTTTTTCATTATATGATACTTTAGCTGTTTAGATGTTTTAGACATTTGCCCCCAGATTTTTTCCCCGCAAGTAAGACCTATCCCAAAAATAAGCCCTAGCTTGATTTTTATGTGTGTGCCTAATATAAGCCCTACCCCTGAAATAAGCCCTAGTTTTGCAGCGAGGCACATACATAAAAATCAAGCTAGGGAAGGGGATGGAGCTGCCCGATGCGCTCCATACCTACCTTCTTTAGGACCGCTGCAGCCAGGTCTCCCACGCCCTGACACCTGTTGCTGCCTGAGTTTTTCTGCAGCCACACAGTGCATTGCCCTGGTGCCACTGCTTGTGGCAGGAGGCTGCATGTGTCGTTGTGCTGATTGTGCCGCTGCTGACACTTGCGGCAGGAGGCTGCATGGGTTGTCACACTGCCATATGGTGCATTGCACCGCTGCCACTGTTTATAGGAGACCGTGCAGCACAATGTACTCTGCAACCTCCTGCAATGAGTGGCAGCACCGGCATGATTGGTGTGACAAGCCATGCGGCCTCCTGCCATGAGCGCCAGCACCGGTGCGAAAAGCCATGCAGCCTTCTGCAGCAAGTGCCAGGACTTGAGCAATGCACCACCTGATGTGCGGCTGCAGAATTCGAACAGTAGTATGACAGGTGTCGGGGCACGGGAGGCCTGTCTGCAGCAGTCCTAAGGTAGGTGGATAAGATATCCCTCCAAAATAAGACTTGGTGCATCTTTTGGAGGCAAAAAAAATATAAGACCAGGTGTTATTTTTGGGAAAACACAATATATACCCCTATTGACAGTAATCAAGCATGGCTCAGATAGGAAAAAGAAAAACTTTATTAGTAATAAGAACAAGCTAGCCCTGTTTTTTGTCCAACAATACATTTCATATCTCAGCAGTCTTCACAGTTAGGAAGATTTTATATCTAAAGAGAAATGTGAGAGTCCCATTTGCAAAAAACTGCTATTGAATATTTCTGAAGACTATCAGTCTATTTTCATTAAACTGTCCAAATACTGATGAAAGGGGTAAATCGTCAAATGAACTCATAACAGGTCATGACAATCCTTGTTACTTTTTTAATGGATTTGTTTTCTCACCTTAAATTTGTACCCCTTTTAACAAAGAACTATACTACTCACATTTTAGCAGTTTTATTTTCCACAAAAGAATATTGAGGGACAAGTAAGACTGCAATGAAATTAGCAGAATGTTCCTGTTTGCTATTGTACTTTGCCAACCAGTCTTTACATGGTAAAGACTCCAAAAGCTAGGATATATGAGTGTGTATAACAGACATTCCTAGTCATTCTATTCCAATTGTTTTCCATTTTCTGCTGCTATAACAAATATATTATCACAAACATGCTTAAATGTCATTTAGACATGGTTTGGAATGAGGATTGGATTTATAAATGACATACTTCAAATCTTGATTGATCTTCACTACCATATAGAGGCCAGAGGGGAAACCATTTATCACTTGAGAAGAAACTCTCATAGAATATATACTGTAAATTAAACAACTTCCTGATGAAACCCCATTTAAAGTTCAAATCACACTAGTTACTTTTAATGAAAAAGAAAAAGAGTATTTTTCTAAAGTACACTATGATTTATTTAATTATAAATGGTACTAAATATGGAATAACTTTATTAGGCCAGGTTAAGCCAGACATCTTGGGATGGGAGGGATGGAGGGAAAGGGCAGTGATAGTAGAGTAACTGTTATGGAAGCTGTTTAAGATACAATGTGAGATGATATTCTTAATATTTTAATTAGACTGTCCTGAAATGTATTTAGGATTTTCTAGGGCAGTGGTCCCCAACCTTTCTGGCTCCATGGACCTGCAGCGGTAGCAATGATGGTGGTGGGGAGCAGATGTTTTCACGTGCGTAAAGTAGATCCTGTGCAAATGCAAATGAAGCTTTGTGCACTCACTCCTACTTCTTTGGCCCAGTTCCCAACAGGGGTTAGGGACCCCTGCTCTAGGGGATGTGGGATGAAACTATGAACAGGGCCTGATCCTTTTCTTCAAGGACTGTAGTGTCTTCTTTATTGACTCTTGTTAAACAATTAAGCTAAACTTGCTAGTAGCCATGACATGAAGCTTTGTAAACATAGTTTTTCCCTCCTATTTTCCCCATAACAACATCCCTGTGAGGTGAATTGGGCTGAATGTGTGTGAGTGACACAAGGTCATCTAATTGGCTTTCATGGCTAAGGCAGAACTTGAACTCATAGTCTCTCACTTTTTAGCCTGGTGCCTTAACCACTAGAGTTTTAGACAATTCTGTGCTGGCACTGCAATGTTAGGCCTCTCAAACTTTGGGAATGATACCATGATACTAAAATGATGCCCTAAACTACCGTAATTGGAACCTCTATAAATAAAACTCATGATTTTACTGGACTTAAAGTTGGATAAGCAAGAAATGTCTTCAGAAACTTCAGAAAATAAAATTGTTTTAAATGAAATTTCAAATGATCCCCCCATAAAAATTAGTCTAAAATTAAGTTTAAGTTTAAGTTTAAGTTTATTATATTCGTATACCGCCCTTCTCCCGAAGGACTCAGGGCGGTGAACAGGGCATATATAAATTAGTTTAAAACCATATTTTAATGGGTAGAAGTTTCATGAGTTTTATACAATTCTCATGAAATTTGAATGTCTTTTTGGAGAAGCTATTTTCATTCTCCCAATGGGAAAATTTTCTTGGGAAAATTACAAAAAAGAAAGAAAAAACAAGGGTATTTCTTTGTCTTACATCAGCTTCTCTTAAAATGCTGCAGCTTGCAAAACACTGGCAATCTATAATAACTTTTGGGTCCCTTTTCCAATGAAAGAACATTAAGATAAAAATCACTAGCTATCTCCTTCTTTTTTGTCAGACCCTGGTTTTGCCTAAAAGCAAAAGTGATTCTATTCTAAGAATGATTGTCAGAATCACTTTGACAAGACTTATTAAGTGGTTAGGACGCTGAGCTTGTCGATCAGAAGGTCGGCAGTTTGGCGGGTCGAATCCCGAGTGCCGCGTAACAGAGTGAGCGCCTGTTACTCGTCCCAGCTTCTGCCAACCTAGCAGTTCGAAAGCACGTAAAAAGGCAAGTAGAAAAATAGGGACCACTCCGGTGGGAAGGTAACAGCGTTCCGTGCGCCTTTGGCGTCTAGTCATGCCGGCCACATGACCACGGAGACGTCCTCGGACAAGCGCTGGCTCTTCGGCTTTGAAACGGAGATGAGCACCGGCCCCTAGAGTCGGAAACGACTAGCACGCATGTGCGGGGGAACCTTTACCTTTACCTTTATTAAGAAGAAAAGGCATATAAGAATTCAAGAAAACTGAAGTATTTCATATCTAAGACCAATATATCCCATAAAATATATTACTATAAAGAATTGTTTTTTTAAAAAAAATGTCTTCCTGGTGGTATTTCCACTTATAACAAAGGAGCTTGCAAGTAGTTGTTTAAACAACAGCCTTCAGAATAGTTATAATTCTAAAAACATATTATTCTATCTTCCTTATTGCTCTCCGTTCCATCATAATAGCCCCCAAAAGAGTGACTGTAAGATTAAATTAGCAAAGCTTTGCATGGAAACCTGATGTCCTCATACACAGTTCTGAAACCATTGGGGTGCTTTCATTCAATATACTTTATCCAACTGGGAAGCCTGCTTGAAAGGGAATATGAAGACACTCTTTGACAACCTGGCATGCAGTGGTAGGATTCAGCCAGTTCGCACCACTTTAGCAGAACTGGTAGCTACTTTTTTGTTGCCCAGGCCCAGAATGGACTTCTGGAAGCGGCATCCAGTTGTTCACATATTTGAATCCCACCATGCTGCCATGTATTATCACTTGAGAAACATTGACTAATAATATCATCTACTTAGAAAATTCCCTTCCATTCCTTGATAAGGAAACTGTTTTTCTACACATTCTGCAAAATTTGGGAATTGTAGCACATGGAAAGAAGTTGCCTTCAAGTTGATTTCCTTTTCATGAAATGGACTCTTTGTTTATCTGTTGAAGAAAAACTGTCCTTGAGCAAGTGGCTTCCTGTCATGAAAATACTTTTTTTTTCATTTTCTGTTCAATTCAAAATATATTGCATACAATAGAATTCAATACATTTGAAAATTAACGATAAATATTTCATAACTCTTAAAACTTTTTCATTGACTTGACAGATACTGAGAAAAAGGTTAATTTATTGTTAATGTCCCCATTCATGTACTCAGTGTACTGTGGGTCTGCTTAATTCCATGATGAAAAACATTCAGAGTTCCCTTATGAGCTTCTGTCTAGCTGCCACTGCTGCCCAGTTTCAGTCACTAATACTAAATTTGTCGTTAAAGATACTGGTACCATTAAAAGTTCTTTTTAGCAGAAATCAAAGTTCCAAAGCCTCTGGAAGTTCTATTGTGTTCTGATCAATTCCCCGAGGAAGCTCTTCCCCAAACTCATTTCATTTCTCACTGTGTTGGCATTTCAAACCTGGATTCTCTGAAGTGAAGAATTAGCTCCTCTAATCTTTGGCAACCCTGGAAAAAAAAGAACCAATCCCTTTTTCCTTTTGAAAGACAAAGAAAATATTATGATCCTTTGCTTGAAGAGAATGCAGCAGTAACCACATTTGAAGTGCTCTATATTCTGCTTTGCTTGTCTGTCCATCTTAAGAATTATTATGGTAAAACTCTGTGACTAACAGCATGAGCTTTGTCTTTGTTTCTTTGCTGTAACTTTACAGTTACGATTAAGTGCACTCTGCTCATTCATTGCTTCTTGAGACACAAATTTAGCTTATGAAAATGAAGCCGCGTTCTTTACTTGTTCATAAAGCTAGGAAGAGAAAATGCAAAAGATGCAGTACTATGACCGTACAGAAGATTTATCAAGTAAAGCTGGGTCATTGTCTACACTGTAGCATAGTGTATAGCTAAAGAAAAGAAAAAAGGAAAGAATTCCTTTGAAAAAAAAACAATGGTATGTCTTTACAAAATCTCTTATACTCGATTATTTGTGAGTACTTAAACTTTACCACAGGTGACAAAAAAAATATGATCCATTGAGGAGACAGCATAACGAGTAAATAGTGGGTATAGTGACATGACCCAAAGGGGATGTTGTATAAAATGTCACGGGATAGAAAAGTAAAGAAATGGTAACACCAAGACTGAACAGTTGCTGAGAAACCAGTTTTCAAAGGTAGTCAAGATAATTCAAATGATAATATAGCCTACTTCACGGGGCTATTTTCAGAAACACTGAATTCCTAAGAAGAAAATATAATGTCTAATCACAGGAATAGAAGAAGTGGGAATGTTCTTCTTTAACTTTATCTAAGAGAAAAGCTGCTTGTATGTGAATGTCTGAGTTTCAATATGTATCACAATTATTTTTTGTTATATATTAAATACTGATATGACAGATGAGAGTTTTAAGGCCCCTTCTTTCAATTAAGGTTGACTAAAATGTTTCTGTACAGTCTGCAGCCACATCTGACTTAGTATTAACTTTTAAATACCCATAGCATCCTAGCCGTGACACACACCATAAACATTATGTTCCGGTAAATTATTTGGATTTTAATACTCATTTAAAATTATAATCGTTACTATGATTATACATCCAAGGACGGGAATAATCTAAATAGCCTTAAATACAAGTTTATGAAGCTGTGTGTTGATTTTACAAGGGGCTACTTAATTTTACAAAATTAAAAATATACTAATACAAAACTCAACAATCTTTGATATATCCACAAGATAGAAAAAATATATCCACCCATCCCAGGTCTCTTTTATTTTCTAGCATAATGACTCATTTTACTGCTGTGTTAAAGCTGGAATGAAATGTGTGGTGGTTCAGCCCAACAATTCTGCAGTCACTGCTAGATGTAATTTTGAAAATAAAATGTAGGGCCATTCCCCTAATGAAACTGTCCTTGCCTCCTTGTAAAGAGTGAACCTTAACAATCCCTCAAAACTGGCATCAGAGTTGCAAGGCCTTTCAATTGAGCCGAAATTGAGTGTAATAACCCTAAGTGCACATATAAAACATAACCGCAGGTATCAATTAACAGTAGGTTAAGTATGGTCCTCATTTGAAACTTTTATTATGATATGAAGGCCAGGAGTCACAAAACCTACATTTTTGTCTATTTTATAATCTTGCAGACAATTCATCAGCTAATCTATCAGTTCCTTTGCAGCTTTTAAGCAACTTGCCAAATTTTTAAATTTTTAAAGTGAGTTCTCCAAACCTACTTTAATTATCTTCTCCTAAACTCCTTAAAGTATAGTGTCAGCAGAAGTATCTAATATGGATGGAAGAAAAAAAATCACTAAACCTGACAATCATCCAGCCTTGTCAGTTATGGATTATTGAGATACACTAGGGCAGTATTCCAGGGTGAATAATGATTTAACTATACTTTGTACTTTAAATATAATGAAATATTAGTGGCACAAGTCTCTAGTGGCACTAGACTTATGCATTAACAGCATTGGTTATCTCAATATAAAATATCATCATAAAAATAGTAATAATTCTATCATACCATATTTAATCAATTGCATTACCTTTTCTAACTCACAAAAAGGATGTGCTTTCCTGAAAAGGACATTAAGTTAAAGAATTTGCCCAGAGGATAAAGGCTTTCTTGTTTTAAGCCATAAATTTCAGATGTTTTCTTGCCTGTGCAGAAGGATTTCACCTGGGACTGTATTGCATTAGCAGATTAATTGGCTGGGTGTGAACAGTGCTATTTGTTTTTGGATTAACAGGATGTGAGAACACAATTGTGATTTATAAACCACAGCTTATGGAATATTGTATTGTACCTGGCTCGAGTTTGTGGATCAAGTAAAAATCAAAGTGGATTTAAGAACAAATGTATATCAAAAATACTAAGCACCATTAATGAGTGGCTAGGATTCATTCTGACAGATTTTTCATCTCACAGAGTTAAGCCCATTATACTGAATAAAGGTCATGTGGAAACTTCACAGAGTTGTTGTGGGGAAGGATATTTCCATAACAAGAATAAATGTGGTTATGGGATTAAAGGGTCTCCCCACCACCACCACAACTGCTAATAATAACATAGTGAAATGAACTTGAAGAAATCTGTGCTGAAGGCATGAAAGTAATTGCTCATGCAGCACAGCTATGTCTTTCACAGATACATTATTTTATTATTCAAGGGGATTAAACTGTCTGATAAGCCAGGTAGTTAGCATGACTCCTGTCAGGAGCATGCATCTGTGTAATTGAAAACACTGCCATTTCCTTGGCATGTACAGTTGGTCATTATTCTCCAAAACATATCTTGAGAAACAAGTAAGAGACATTTTGGTGATTCTGATGCTAAACATCTCTTATCTACTAGTTTAAGAAATTAAAGTTTATACTAATAGAACTATTTCTTCTGCAGAGATTTTGTAAATCCAAACCAACTGCAGATTCTCTTCCCAATAAGCATCCCATGTATCAGCATGAAATATGAACCCAAGAATATTACATCTTTAAATCCTATCTTTAGAATTATATATTATTTTACTACATACAATGTCTGAGTATATTCAATAATGGAAGGTGAAATTCAAACCAAGGATCAAGAAAGATCAGAACAAAACTAAATTTGATATAAATCATTTTTAATTTAAATAAATTAAACCAGTACGTGGATAGCCAGCTACAGAGCCTTGATTCCCAACAATCAAAAAAGCCAGAACTGAGGTTCTTTAAAAATGTCTGCCCTTGGAAACAAGACCTGAATTATAATGGAAGCAGAAGCTCCCATCAGATGCAGGCTGGGGCACCTTATCTGCAATACTTGCTAGTTCAAAATATGTGACGATTGGCTGGTTTCAGACATTATGTAACTGTGATGTTTTCCTTCTGTTTTGACGTTTTAAAATAAAAACTGAAGGGCCTATTTCTCCAGTGGTACTAATGAACTTTGCAGAGATTAAAAAATATATATATTCTTGCCTCCAGCTGACACAGACAGCTATTTGTAAACATATATACCTATTGCTTCTCACAGAAGCGATTGATTTGTTTTTATGCAGAAGCCAATTCACATTGTCAACGTTTGGCTTCTAGACAAATTATAGATCTACAGTGTTGTTACAAAGAAAGATTTAAATGCTGGGAATAGAAAGTACTAACAGTTCTGAAGGTGTAATTGACTTCTCTTAGTAAGACACAGACAATGAAGTAGGTCTTACTATGGAGAAACAATGATAAATCCTCAGATTTTCAACAGAATTCAGACACCGATTTCCCTTGAATTATATGGATCTAAACAAGGCAAACTACTTTAGCAAAAGAAGTTAGTCTTCCCAGGGTAAAGCCATCTAGGGGAATGAAATTCCCAGAACTCTGAGCACATGTAGGTAAATCAAATAAATAGATCACATAAAGGAAAGGTTCCAACAATGAGCATAGTATCAGAATGTTCTAATGAGCTGCACTGTTCTCCCTAAAGAATGCATTAGATCATCCCTATCTATATACCCAGTGCTATAGTGTATTAAATTTTGTGGAATATACTTGGTTTTGGATTACAGCATGCCAATGGGCAAACTTTTTCCTGTTGAAGGCTGCATCCCTTTCACAGTAACCCTTGAGGAATATCTGCTTATGATGGATAGGCCCTAAATCAAGCAAAGAACCAAGAGCCAGAATGGCACAGCATAAACTTCATAAACCAATTGTTTCCCTAAGGAACATATATTTAAACAATTACCGGTAATATGGAATCTATAATCTACATTTGTATTTCTTGAACCCTTGGATTTTCATTGTTTTTTTAAAACTATATTAATTCTTGTAAGGCATGGTTTTTATTATGAATTATTGAAAATCCAGTGGTCTCAAACTTTGCAAAGATTTCAAGTCTGCTTTATATTGTATCTACTGATAACCAATTTCTTGTCAATGAATTGTCATATCCAGTAAAATAACATATTCCTCTTGTATGATTTTTCCGAATTATATGGAATAGCTTTTTTAAAGTAGCCCTCTTGAGTGTAATTTTCAGAATACAAGGGTTTTCAGATTTTGAGTTTCAACATCCCTGCTAGGTTGTTCATACTATGATTATTTATAAACCATCAGTACATTTTTCCTGAGACTCAGAGATACATAATACTAAAAGAAAAATATTCCCAAGAAAGAATTAAACCTATGTGCATATAAACAGAGTAAGATAATGTACTCAACTAATCTAAACTGAAGAGATATCTCATTCCTCACCAGTAGTTTACTGGAAAAAAAATAACATTTCTCCTTACTCTGAAGCATCTCTCTCTATTCAATCAAAGGGAATCAGAATTTATTTTTAAAGATGGGGAAAGACATTAAGTTCTAGCCTTTCCAACAAGATTGCTGCTGTAATCAATGTTACTGCTTCCCAAACAAATCAGGTTCAACCCTTAAAACACTCAAAACCATTTTCACACTCTTCAATGAGTGATGGGAGTTATCATCCTTGCAATATTCAATATTCCCCATGAGCCAATCAGTGTTTCTTCAGCTTACCCATGGAGAAATGCAAAGACTGCTTTGCCTTCAGTCACTGTTTTTGATTTTAACATGAGAAAAAAAGTTTAGCGTTGTTGAGTATGAGGTCCATGTTACTGCACATTTTAAGAACATGGTGAGGTATCACAGGTAATCACCTTGACTTTAGCAGTAAGGGAAATAAGGCAAATTCCCACGAATGGAAACTCACCTGGCAGCCTCAGCTTTAATGCTGTAAACTCTTTTGATAACATTTCATCCTGTACTGCACTGATCTGGAACCCAACAGGCTCAACTGCAGAAGAAGTACTGAAAAGTTGAAATGTCATGAAAACACAGCAGTACTGCACTGATTCAAATTTAGCTGAAACCGCCTGCTTGGAGAGGGTTTAAAATAGTTATATAGCAAATAACTAATTCAGAAAGTTCCTAATTACTGACACAATGAACTATTACAAAAGTTAGGGTTGAAAAGCAAGCAAGGAGATGATTAAGATCAGGCTGGAGTTTCCATTAAGAATTAGTAATAAAGATAAAACAAATGAAGAAATAATATGGTTAAAAAGCTGGTGAGCAGCTGAGAACTTCACTGGAGCAGAAGCAGCTCCCATTATGAATTCTATGCACCAAGTCTTTCAGCTCTATAATATTTCATTCATTGATTTTATTGTCAAATGAAAAGGCGCTTGTTCCAAGTGGCATTTAGTGAGACAGATGGGGAAAGACTCAGACTTCATTACTTGGGAGTTTGCACACTGGATAATGTTGATGGGCATAAGGCAACAGGGTGCAAATGTCTTGATAATGACAGAACCCTTGTTGTTTAATAAAGACTTTCTCCTTCCATTTCTGCCCTATCCCTAAGCTTGTATTCTTTTTCAGATCCTCATAGCGAGCTATCAAGTGTAAACTTTTTATGGTTTTAAAATGGTAATTAGATTTTGAAAGACTATTTTCTGCAGTGCATTCATGTCACTTATCAACAGATGCCCTTGGATTTGTATATGTGTGGTAATATAAAGGCAATAGCCTGTGCACCATGGGGAGAGTGACTGTGAATTTAAAGGCATTCCTTTGAAAAGAATAAGGATAATGGTTGAGATTTGCACAACTGGCATTGCCCCCTTGGCTGTATTGTCATATACTCTCCAGTGTGACAGTCTGAGACCACCACTGTGAAGTGATTCCATGCCACTAGTTATACATATGCAAATTAAAAATAGAGAAGCCTGCTAGAGTACATTTCAAATATTGTATTACCAAAAACTGTCAGCCTATTAGTCCTTAGTTCATGTATGATATTGCTTTGTATTTTATTAGACATGATTTAAGACTTATGACTCAAAAAAGCATTTTATTTCAGGAAGAGCAAATTCAGGGAATAGGAAACAACTGTAAGGTACAAAACAGCATAATAAAAGAAAGAAAAAAACTCCAAACAAAACAAATCCAGAAGAGAAAAAAATGATAAAGGTGTAAGCGTCTGTGAAATAAAGCATTAAAATTCTTTTTCATATTTTACATGCATACATATCTGCTAACAGGAAAAATTGAATTTGTTTTTTATGTTAACCATTCTACAATTCTTGTGACAAAGGGACAATGAAGTCACATTATAATTATTTACCAAGACTGTTGTATAATCTTTCTGAACAACTTTCTACCAAAATACAAAGCTAAATAGATATAGTGACTATAAATGACAATATATACACCAATTTAATCACAATCTGACCAACACAGTATAAAATCTTTGGGTAATATAGTTACATTTTAAAAGGATATAATATTACCAATGAATTCTTCAAATATTGAAAATATTCTTGATTGATAATTGCTTATAAATTTAAGGGCCCATCGGTTGATAATCAGGACCCGAGGAAAATTGTAGCTTGGCACGTATGATTAGTACATTGTACTAAACATATTTTAGTAAATGAAATGGCTGAAAGGAAGAAAAATATACATGTGTGAGAAAAAGTGGTAGTAGATTTGAATGAAAATATCTGATGTTTTGAAGTAAATTTATGTATAAGGATGTGTGTGTCTCCTTAGTTCTTTCATGTATATATGAATAAATGTATAACAATTGATTGTGTAATTGTTAGAGGTATGTTGGTTAGGGACATGACTGTACATTTATTTTTGTTGCAGGTGATATTATGTTGTTGGCTGAAACCAGAATGATTTATAGTGAATGTTAGATTGTATGATGCAATGAGACAGCATGAATCTGAAATGTAACATTTTGAAAGCCAAGAGACATTTGACAGAGAAGACATAGTGAATAATTGCAAGTTATAAATAAATTATGAAAATTCATACCAAATGGAATAGTAGAATGTTACTAAAGATGAAGATGTATTTGAGATATACAATGCTCTAAGAAAGATAGTGGGTAACATGGTGAACCAAGAAGAGTGAATGCTTATTAAAATGGCTGTGATTAAAAGTGTGATTTTGGTACTATCTTCTAATATGAGGATGTAGATTTGATGTATCAGAATAAATCCCAAAGTTGAGTGTAGTAGGAATGTGGTATTTCAAAAGCTTGTGCAACTAAAAAAAGGTAAATGGGTTCTTGAATAAAGGGATGCCAAATGAATACAAATTAAATACAAAAGTGAGTAACTATCATAAAAGTAATTATGCTGAGATGGTTCAATCATATCAAAAGAATAAATGAAGACTAAATCACAATGTAAATATGTATGAAATGAGATTTCATGTGCTGAGAGGAAGAGAAAGACTGATAATGTTGAGGTTACATTCTCTAAAAGAAAGAGAGGAGAATTTTGGATTAGAAAAAGACTTATATAGGGCTTCTGGTTTGTGCACGCAGCGCTTCCGGACGTGCAGAAACAGTCTGCTTCCTGCCATCCGTTTCTTTCTTTTTTGGAGGACCCTAAAAAGGGTCAAAAATCACCCTGGAGGGGTGATTACCAAGAGGAGGACTTCCCTGTGATTGCAGAAGGGCAGCAGCCCTCTGCTGGAATCTGGGATCATCTCCTTTGGCCAGAAGAAGAAGAGACCGGCCATAAGAGTCTTGGTGGAGCAGTGGGCTAATGCCTCCTTAAGTAACACCAGCTGCCTGCAATTAGTGCAGGTTCGCATCCCACCAGGCTCAAGGTTGACTCAGCCTTCCATCCTTCCAAGGTAGGTAAAATGAGGACCCAGATTGTTGGGGGCAATTAAGCTGACTTTGTAATAATGCCGCTTGGGGGTGTGTGAAAGCCCTAATAAGCAGGCGTATACATAGAATGAAGGCTACTGCTAAGCTTGTAAGCCGCCCTGAGTCTTCGGAGAAGGGCGGGATATAAATGGAATAAAAATAAAAATAAAAAAAATTAAGATGGCCAATCACTAAGCCACTCCCTACCGAAAGCTAAAAGTACTACCTAGTACTAAGAAGCAATCTGGAGGACCTGGGTGAGCTTTTACCTTTCCTATTCCCTTAACCATCTTCCTGTGGGACTTTTCTCAAAATCTCTTTCCCCAGTTTTTGAGAAAATGGTGAATATCTACTTTGGGAACAAATCTTAAAGCCTCAAAGCTACAAAGGAAATTCAATTAATTCAGCAAAGAATTTAAGCAATTTCATCTGTATTTACTAAAAAGCTTCTATTTGTTGCTGGGACTCCACTATCCTATCCTCTTTCTAAGCTGTAAATTAAAGAAAAAATTTGGACTAATCCTACAAAAGTTCTATATTAATTTGTCGAAAAAAAGAAAAAGAAAAAAATATCTTACATTTCATGTTATATGTTATTGATGATATCTTGTGGCAAAACCTGGTACAGCAAGTAAATTTCCTTTTTCTGTTGTGAGAGCTGACTAAATAACAGAGCTGTCCTTGAAACAATGCTTAAAGATAAGTGTGGGAACACACCTGGCACTGAATACAACTCTTCAGGAGGTGGAAAATCTGTGACTATTATTAAAACAGCCTCCATGGAAGATATAACTGCAAACAACAATGAAATGGATGAATATATCCCACCACTTGATTATAAACTGATACTGGACACAATCATGGCAATGACAGAGCAAATTAAAACCAAACTCCAAGAAAAATCTGACAAAATAAAGCCACCAAATCAAATGCTGACTGTAAATGAGGAAAAAATAACCCAAAACCAAATAGAAGAAGTGTAAACTAACACTAAAATAGGAGATTTCAAAGAACAATAAAAGCAACCTACAGAAAACCTTAAAGTCCAAACTGTAATGGCAACTACAAAACTTACAAGTCAAAAAGCAACAGCACCTGAAGTAAGCAACACCAAGAGTGAAGACACTAAAGCCCTTCAAATACACTATATCGAGAATTCAACTGATCAAATGACAACCATAATACCAGCTACTACTTTCTACCTAACCCAGATAGAATTGGAAGAACAAAAAGATTTGATTGATTTAATGACAATTATATTATATCAACCACATAAAACTGAATTATTATTATTTTATTTATTTATTTTATTTTATTAGATTTATATACCGCCCTTTCCCGAAGGACTCAGGGTGGTTTACAGGGTATTTAAAACAACCAGTACAAAAGTTAAAAACAAATTAAAAAGATTAAATTATCCCTAAATTAAAAAAACCCAGTTAAAAATTCTTAGCCTGGGCTGGAGAGCTCAAAGAGCCAGGTCTTCAGGTCCCGGCGAAATGTGCGAAGGTCGGGGGCAGTCCTAAGCTCCACAGGCAGCTGGTTCCAGAGGGCAGGTGCACCCACAGAGAAGGCCCTTCCCCTGGGTATTATCCGCCAACAGTCTTTTATCGGCGGCACCCTGAGAAGACCCTCCCTGTGGGAGCGCACTGGACGAAGGGAGCTTGATGCTGGCAGCAGATGTTCCCTCAGATATCCTGGACCCAAGCCATTCAGGGCTTTATAGGTCATCACCAGCACCCTGAATCTCACCCAGAGGGCAACCGGAAGCCAATGCAGCTCGCGGAGTAGAGGTGTTACATGGGAGTATCGGGAAACCCCCATCACAACTCGCGCGGCCGCATTCTGCACCAGCTGAAGCCTCCGAGTGGTCCTCAAGGGCAGCCCCATGTAGAGAGCGTTGCAGTAGTCTAGACGGGAGGTCACGAGCAAAAATACTCGTGGTTACAAAGGGGACATTTTCCTTACAAAACTGACATTTGGATACGCTCCCTGGATTCAAATAAGGGGTATAGGAAGAAAGGAAGATACATTTGAGAATTTAAAGATGCCAAGAGGGAAGCATGATTGGCACAAAAGAAAGACAAGAGTTAGATTTAAAAAACTGAACTTGTTTCTCTTTTGGGATTCCTAAAGATAGGCTATAAAAATATCTTTCAATAGATTAAGGGGAATCTCTAAAAAATATCACTGATTTTACATTAGGTTTTAGATCTGTAAAGGAAAACAAAAGTAAGCTTTCAGAATATAACTCCGAACTATATTATAGAATTTGGAATGACATATCAAAAGATAGTATTTTAATAATTGATGTATGGTCAAGATGACTTATAGAATATTCAGTGGTTACTTTTGAATTATAGTATAGAATCTAAAATTTTATATATAAAAGATAGCATTTTAATAATTGTTGAACTGTTAATGCAAAAAAATATATTTCTAATAACTGGTGATTTGTTAAGATGAAATCTAGACTTTAATGGTAAAACATAAGAATGATTTGTAATAAACAATGTAAGTTTTGTAGACAAAAGAATTATTCTTTTTTGAAATAGGGAATTGTGGGTTACCCAAAATTAAGCTTTTTCCTATATACTATAGGCTATGCTAGAATATCTTATTGCAATTAGATAAAATTTAAAAACAGAATATTGATATCTATTACTGAAAATATATTTTAAATTTTGTTGATTGACTAGGTGATAACTAGAAGTATAGTAACTTGCTTATTTTGACTATGTAATCACTAAGGGAATTAGAGAGGGCATTTCTGTTGATGTAACCTGAACTATTTACAACTGGTTATTTCTTATTTTAACTACCCAACCACATTTTTCACAAATACTGTACATGTTTATGTAAATATTAAAAAATGAATAAAACTTGTTTATGAAAAAAGAAAAGAAAAAGATTTATATGAACTATTTATGCAAAAAAATGAAATGCATAGTTATAGTATAGGTGCTACCTTGCTCAGTAATAGAAACTGTGAGAAGGATCCTGGAGTCCTAGTGGATAATCAATATGAGCCAGAAGTATGCTGCAGCTGCCAAAAAAGCCAGCACAGTTCTAGGCTGAATTAACAGAGGGATAGAATCAAGATCATGTGAAGCATTAATACCACTTTATAATGCCTTGGTAAGGCCACACTTGGAATAGCACATCCAGTTTTGATCACCACGATGCAAAAAAGATGTTGAGACTCTAGAAAGAGTACAGAGAAAAGCAACAAAGATGATTAGGGGATTGGAGCCTAAAACATATAAAGAACACTTGCTGGAATTAGGTCTGTCTAGTTTAATGAAAAGAAGGACTAGGGGTGACATGATAGCAGTGTTCCAATATGTTAGGGGTTGCCACAAAGAAGAGGGAGTCAAGCTATTCTCCAAAGCACCTATGGGCAGGACAAGAAGCAATGGATGGAAACTAATCAAGGAGAGAAGCAACCTAGAACTAAGAAGAAATTTCCTGACAGAACAATTAATCAGTGGAACAACCTGCCTCCAGAAGTTGTGAATGCTCCAACACTAGAAGTTTTTAAGAAGAGTTTGTACAACCATTTGTCTGAAATGATATAGGGTTTCTGCCAGAGCAGGGGGTTTGACTAGAAGACCTTCCAGGTCCCTTTCAACTCTGTTATTCTATTCTGTTTATGGACATCATAAAAGCAAGGATCGTTTTCAAGGAAAACTGTGGTAAATGGAATTCATGTAAAGTAGATTTTATTAGATTTCCTTTCCTCTTCTATCTTCTGAATTTAACATTACTTACCAAAAGAGAATATCAAAATGGTCAATGTAAATATATAAATTACATATGTATGGATGTGGCTGTAGATCAGAGCTGACAAAATCTGGACAATCATTAGACAGCACTCAAGAGATACAGAAAACAACAATCCAGTCATTCTTCTAATATTTTTTTGGCAGCCTACCATGTGATTATCATGGTATATATGGAACTTGTGAACAAATCGTCTGAACTGTTTATCCAGAAGAGATGTTTACTGTGATTAATCTAATCTCTTATCCTATAAAGTCCTCTGTAAAGTCTTCCATTACAAATAGCATGTTTGGTATACTAAAGAAGACACTTTCCTATATTTAAATAGATGCTCTTGTGTAGTGTAAAATCTGTAACCAGGGAAATGGATTGAGTTAATTATTCCATGTTTAGTAGTAGTTATTCCTCACTTAATTGAAACAGTGCATAAATCTATGGTGGGGAGCTACATTTGTGGAAAATATGTTTTATTCAAGCATATGTCTGTACAAGTAAGAATTTACATACTTATCTGGACACAAGACTTGTGCTAATAACTGACAGGCTATGGAAATAATTCACAAAATTGATGGAACACCTTTGAACAAGGACAATTTAATATCTGAATAAAAGGCATGGAATTCAACCAATTTTTAAGCTTCATGTATATAAATAGAAGGCTAGAAATAAATAGTATTTAAAAATATTTAGCTTTGGCTACATCAAACAAGCTTGTTATAGCTCATCATTTCTACCATCTCATCATATTGCATCATCACAATGCTAAATGTAATTTATAAAGAAGGGTATATGGAAATGGAAATGCTCAGCCTGGCTATCTTACAATAGAGAGGACACACAAACTTGCCACCTCACTAGGCTTGTTTGCTTAGCATGTGAGCATTACAAAGCCAAAGGTTTGATGTATCTGCATCAACTAGGAAGTCATTGAAGACTGTCATCCTAAGAAACAGATCCATTGTTCTTAGATACTATATTAATGTGCCTTTCTCTAGTGCTGATAGCATCTTTAAAAAAATACATAGCAATGATGCCTGATTGGCCAAGTTCTCCCAGTATTCTTTCTGCATCCTTTATTCTGGAAGTGAAGATAAAGTGAAAATAAAATAAAATAAAATAAATAAATCTTTAATCTTATGACTTGTGTTAATATTCTCAAGATACAGTCATAAGAGACACATGCACCTAGCATGTGTTGTTGCTAAGATCAGGGTCCTCAACATCCTCTTCAAGGCAATGCACAAGGATTAGATTTGCATAAGACACTTGACTAGACTAGACTAAGATGGAGTTGGGCAGTTTGAAGTTTGATCAGTAGGCTATTACACTGAACAATAGCATATTATTTCAGCAGTTTATAATGTGAATATAGGAAATGTGTCTTGTTTATCTGGATTTAGGTGTTAGTCTATTGCATGAATCCAGCCAACTAATGACTAATTGGGCTTGCTGCAGTGAGAATTATACAGTGCAGCACAAAAGGGTTTAAATTCAAATGTCTGTGCAAAGATGACATTCCACTGTCAAAGTTTAATAACAAGCCTGTAAACCATGTGAGGCACCCAACTAATCTAAGGGCTGAAAGATATCTAAGTTGTCTAATATATTAATGACATAGAGTAAATAAGCATATTAAGATGAATATAAAATGGTAAGGTGTTCCACTTTATAGACGATAGCCCTTTGGCTTTAAGTGACAATAATGTTAGCAGTTAGTAACTAAATAAACTCACAGGTCATCTGATTATTATCGTAAGATATTTATTTCTAGATTTATATCTGTACTTATGGGCAGCATAAGTAGTTAAGATGCTGGGTTAAGATGCTGGGCTTGTTGGCTGGAAAGACGGCAGCCCAGGTTCAAGACCTGAGCGCCACGTGATGGAGTGAGCTACCATCCTCGCTCCATCTCCTGCCAACCTAGTAGTTCCAAAGCATGCAAATGCGAGTAGATTAATAGGTACTACTTCAGTAGGAAGGTAACAGGACTCTATGATGTCATGCTGACCACATGATTGCGGAAATGTCTTCGGACAGTGCTGGTTCAATGGCCTTGAAATGGAGATGAGCACCACCTCCAATAGTCAACAATGACTAGCAGAGTAAAATCTGCAGGAATTCTTTTACCGCTTATCCATACTTATACATTATGTCACTGATGCACATTTTGTGATTCTGGATGTGATACTATCGTTGTTATCATAATCATCATCATATCAACATCACTACCACCACCACCACATAACTGCTGTTCTTGTTCATCCATGCTCTATATATTTAATAATAATGCTTCATCCCATTATATCTGGAAAATACAGGCTTATAATCAGTATATAATGGAAGCTGCATTTCTCCTTGTAGAGTTGTAAACCAATTTTTATAGACCT
This sequence comes from Vipera ursinii, assembly GCF_947247035.1. Taxonomy (NCBI): domain Eukaryota; kingdom Metazoa; phylum Chordata; class Lepidosauria; order Squamata; family Viperidae; genus Vipera; species Vipera ursinii. The sequence goes on along the minus strand of NC_139515.1, from coordinate 66,144,981 downwards.
CCTAGAGTCATCTCTAATGATGAGTTTTTGAATCAAAAAGGTGAATGATTTAAACTATTTGAAGAAAAACCAAAGGATCAGTTGAGCCAAGCTTGATACTAACACCATATCTATCTTTCTGAATTCAGAACAGACCCAGGCCCAATTTCCTTTCCTATCCGAAATAGGTTTAGTGGAATAGGCAAGCATGGCTCAGTCCAATAAGTTACTGACAAAAATGAATCTTTGAATTGATTGTCTAAGAACAAAACTATTTTCTAATTGGAAAAACACCTGTCAATGAATTTGACAGAATTCTTCAAAGAGCCTACTCTAGAGCAAAATTTGAGTTGTTGGATTCCATGGCCAAAGATGGGTATTTCCATTACCTGCCATATCATCAGAGGACATATATATATGTGGTGCCCCATCTATCAAAGATAGTGCTCATATTTATTTGACTGACAACTGTATGCTTCTTTAATTACTTTTAATTATTTTTATGACAAATATATGTATCTGTGACCAACTCTTCGTAGGAGAGGATAATCTTCTTTAAAAGTATCTAAAGCTACAGGAGAGTTCTCTGCATTTATATCTCATGTTAATTTTTGTTCAACAGCTTCATTTCTACATTTCACTGAATGTTCTATCTATGTATGTAGATATAATAATAGAAGGGACAAAGATAAAAAAAGTTGCCCTGGGGAATGAGGGAGGGAAATGTACATAGCTAATGTTAGCATTTAGTTTACTGTCACATTTTTTTCCCCTTTCACACATAAAGGCAGACACACATAGGAATGCAAACACAGATTTCCACAGGAGATACAGCTATCCCAGCAGCTGTTCTTTGAACTAAGAATCCCATTAAAAAACAAAGGAAAACTGTGATTCCTCCTTTATTACCTTATTGTCCCTACCTAAAACATAGGGAAGGGAGAATCAGTAAGACTCCAGAGAACTGACTCATTGATTTAATTAAGAAGCATGTAATATAAGCCCATGTGATAGACACTCACACATAACATTTATGCATACAGGTATGGACAAATATGTTAATGAGACCAAGAATAAAACCTTTCTTTGTGACCGCCTAAGCAGACATCTTGATAATAGTAGTTAGGAAGATTAATGCATACTATAAACTTGATTCCCCCAGCTGGCTGGATCTTAATTTTAGAAAGTAACATCAGAGTCTTCATTTCAAGGTGATAGAAAATTTTGATGATGAAAGAGGCGGTTAAAAACTTATTTTTAATTAAAGAGTAAGCAGACTGGAAGTCCCCTGTGTTTTATATGATACAAACCATTTAGGTTATAATGATGGGACACAATTATTTATTTAGTTGGTTTTATTACCTACAGATATAAAAGAGATCCAATCAATATTGTTCCCTTCACAAGTTCTCTAATAATACAAGGTCATTATTCACCTATATAATGGGAAAATAAAAGAAAGAAAATTAGGGAAAAGAGAGAGCAATTAGGTAGACAGATAAGCAGCCACCAGGCATGGGTGTAATGACCCACAGGATGAATGGTATGGATGGGTATATGCAGAAATTAACATGAGATATAAATGGAATATTTTGACAGATGGATAGCAAAGCCTAACAATAGGCAAACCAATAAGCAGACATTGGAAGTTGGAAGTAAGAAAACATGAATTATTTATTGAAGATTTAAAATGACACCTGAATAAATAAAAGGCATGAGTATTTTGGTGGCATAAAGAACCTCTATAATGCTTGGATATAAGATCATGCCAAATAAAAATGCTAGCTAGCTAGCTAAATAAATACTAATGTCTTTAGTCTTATACAGAATAGTATATTTAATTCAATAAATTTAATTTGGTGATAAATTATATACAAGTAAAATATATTTTCTCAATGAACTCCCTGGTGTACATTTACCTCAGAAAGGTCTAAATATCTGCAAATAAGGAATGACAGTTTCCGAATAATCTTACTTTTTTTTGTAGAGGTTCTACTTGATGCCAGAAAAATGCTATAACATGTGACAAAATTTCGTAGCTCATTACATATTCAATAAATAAAATGGTTATATATGGGCTAAATGCTACAACAACTCCACAACAGAGAGTTTGAAGAGTGATATGAGGTACAGTGTTGCAAGACTCAATCCTGGGCTCTTTTTGTTCAACATTTTTATTAAAGACTTGGATGAAGCAGTTGAGGGGATGATGATCAAATCTTCAGATGACTCAAAATTAGAAGGAATGGCTAACATTTTAGAAAGAAAGAGACTCTTCTAAAAGATAGAAGAGAATATTTGTACCTCAACTATGGGAACTTTGGTGCTTTCTGAGCTTGGTGTTTTATTTGCAGATATTTCATTACCAAACTAGATAATATTATCAGTGCTAGAAGGGAGTGGGGTTTGCTCTTATTTTTATATACTAGTAGCTTGCCTTGTCGGTGGTGCTGGGAATCATCTTGGTGATTCCTTGATTAGGCTGTTGTTTATTGTTAGCTTGTTTCTCTGTGCTGATCACTCCTTGATTGGGGTATTGTATATTTCTTGATTGCTGGTCTAGTGTTAAACTTGGTGTTAATCTCTGGCTACTGATTTCTGATGGGGATGTGTTTTGCACTTTTTGTTTCCTTATTGGCTTTTTGACTGTCTATTTGTAGAAGTTATTTATCTCTATGTACTGCTTGAAGTCTGGTTTGTCTGAGTGCAAGGCTTCCAGGAATTCTCTGATGTTTTGTGACTTGGCTTGATCTAGGAGGCTTGGCTTCTCAATTGAAAATATGGTTGAGCTGTCCATGTCCTGTGGTATAGGAAACTCTGAAAACACTAAAATAGAAGAGGCAAGTTATAAGATTCTGGTATATAGCAATAATGTATTGTTTCATTATTTGCTAGAAATGTCCATTCTTAATCTTTTCTATGTATGAGTTTGTTATCTTGAACATTTGATACATCAGAGTGAACCAAAAGTTACTGCATTAGTTGGAGTAATAATTTTGGCACATATGGGGAGTCTGAGTTTTGACTACTTTGTAATCCTGGAATAAGGATTCTTAGGATGCTTACTCAGCTGATAAATTTATGCCTGATTTTGACACAAATAAAATAAGATACAGCCAGATGGTCTAGTATTCCTTTGAGAATTAAGGGTAAGATAAATGTGATTAAGATGAATTTAACTCTGAAAAACTTTTTAAAGGCCCTCGTTTTTTTATTCCTTCATGCTATTTTTACCATGTAAATTAAAATTACCTATTGGGAAAGGTGAACCACTAACAGGTTAGTTTCAGACATTAATCTCTCTTTGGGCCCAGCTTGAAAGCTATTATATTATCCTTCTGAAATTGTAACAACTACATGGGTTTCCTATACATTTAGGGATTGGTTTAATACATGTACCTGAAGTTGCAAAATACAGATAAAAAAGTAATTAAACATATAACTGTGAATCTTTTATCTATGCAAATTTTATAGTATCAGATAATCCCAGTTTGAAAAACTATACCCAATCTATTTGATTTTTAGGTAAATTAGGTCTTTCACTTCATCTTAGTTCTGCTAAGGCAGGGTGTCGAACTGCTGGTTGAATTATATGGAGGTCGCGCCCACCCCAGCTTCAGCAGAATATGTCGTGACACATCAAGTAACGTGGTGAGTTTGACACCCATGTGCTAAGGTATTTTTAAAACATTTGTAGAGTTTAGAATGCAGTTGATTTATATAACAATAGTTCCTGCCAATTTATTCAACTTAAAAGCTTGTTGTCCAAGCTGATGTCTTGTTTATGGACAAACATTTGGATGGAGAGCAGCCTTTTTGATCCTACTAGGTGTCTCACCAGTCTGATATCATTAATAGTAATATCCTCCAGGGGATTAAAGGCAAAGTTTTGCAACAGTCCTTTGTGAGCATAGTTTTTAAACAGTGGTTGGGGAATCAAGGTCCAAGCTGTTGGCCACTTTGCTACCTGTCCCTTTGTGTTCAAACACCTTCCATTTGTTGGTTCAAAGTAAGATGTCCTAAATATGCAGATAATCCCCATTTGTAAATATCACTACTCTGAGTCCAACAGGAAATGCAGTAGAGGTCCTCACCTGTTATCTAGAGGCTATGAAAGACTAGATGTGATAAATAAATTGAAACTGAATTCCAGAAAGATGAAGTTCCTGCTTGTACAGAAACCAACTAGCTTCTTTCCAATCCTTTTAGCTCTTACATATGCTCTGGGTGGAATTGTATTCTGTGAAAGAGGATGTTTGGAACTTTTCCTGGATTCACAACTATTTTCATCAATAGCTAAATGGCTATGTCAAAATAGGCCTTTATCCAGTTTTGTCTAATGCTTCTCTTTTAGAGTAGGAAGCTTTAACAAAAGTTATGCATATCATCTCCTTCAACTGGATTGCCACAACATTGATTTCTTGGGACTATTTTCTGTTGATACAGAATGTTGCAACCACTGGTTGGGAGGTGAGAACCATATTAGTAGTATGATATCTACTCTAAACTGCTTGTGCTGCACTGGTTGCCAATATCTTTCTGACTACAATTCAAACTGCTATAAAGCTCTATGTCACTTAGGTTCAGGTTACCTAAAGGACCACTTTCTTCAAATAATATCTGCCCATTTTGTATACATAATTGAAGAGGGGATGCTGAAGGTTCTTTCCTCTAGCGAGATGAAGGACAAGGAGGAAACTGGAACCACCATTTTGATGATGATCCTGTCTCTTTGGAACAGCATGGTTCTAAGGCTTGGATCACACTCCCCCACAGCTGCCCAGCATTTCAAAATTTTTAAATGTGATGAAGATTGTGTTTTTCCATCAAGCATTTGAATCTTGGGGAGTTTTGTGGGATAGCTTTTAGTTTCTTTGGGGTGGTGGTGAAACCCCTTCTGCTAGCCAATGAAAGTTGGCACAGCCGAGTGTTCAAACTCTTTTGTGATTATAGGTAACATGCCTCTAAATACCAACTGCTGTGAAACATGAGCAGGAAATGGTATTGCCTTCATAACCTTCTTCTTAAGTACCTGGTTGATCATAGCCAAAACAGAATGATAGGCTAGCCAGCTTTTGGGCCAATCCAGTAGTTTGTTATGTTATAAGACTTTGAAGATTTTATTAGATCTTCAAAAATGATTCTGAAGATGTACTTTACACAAGCACAATGTATCTTGGCATTTCATTACAGCAGACTTTTTAAAACTTGACTTATGAAAAAAGATGTGGCTGCTTTGAGCAACACACTCACTGAAGTTAATATTAGGTTAGGAATGGAGGGAACTTTCTTCTCCTTCCAACTTCAATTCCCCAAATACCTTTACCAATTCATCTTTAGTTTCATAGGGTTTTTCCTTGTTTTTTTTCATAATAAAGCATCTTTCTTCTTTGAATTGATTTTAGATGAGGTTGCCATCTATATAGGAAACAAATAGGACCTTTAAGAATATTTAGTTCCCTTTAATGTAGCAAGATACTCAGAATTAGAACATCTCCAAGACATAGTTGCCTCTGCTTAATCATATCTGACAAAGAAAAGGCCACAACCCCCTCTAGGTATCTGGTAGGCTAGAGTTCTGTCTGAGTTCTTAATGTATCCCCACATAAACTTTATGATTTGAAGTGTGTGCCACTGTGGTTATACAGGGAATCCAGTTTTGTATTTCGTCAAGGACTCATTTTAGACATATTGCAACATGTTTGCAAAGCACGAAGATGAAAATGCTATTATCTACTTCAGAGTCATATAATATCCAATAGAAAAAACTGTCCAGAATGTACTGGTCATACAGGAAATGAAACTTCTATCTGAAAAAAAAGACCATTGCCATGAATATCCTATCAAGCTTTCTTTAGTACACCAGCCAATTCTAAGTCCAGTTTGGTGCTCAAATGCAGCTATCATATAATAAGACAACTTCTTGTGGACTTCCAAAAAAGGAGTTGAAACACTAGAAGTTCATAGAATTGCAGTAATATTGAAACAAAGAAAAAGAAACAAAGAAAAAGGAAAAGAAAACATTTCTTTTAAGTTCTTTGCCATAAGTATTGGAGAGTTTCTGTCTCTAAAATGAAGCAGAAGTGCTTGGCTCAAAAATGGTGAGTACAACATGACATTTTTTTCATTAGTTCTCTGATTCCACCAGATGTATGTTTTCTGCTAGATAAAGAAGACAATCTTTCAGGGCTGAAATTTGGCCTCTCTTCCAAGAGTTGGTGATGATGCATTACGGATCTTTCAAAATAGGGACTTTTCATTAATTTATTAGTTGTAGCAGTAAAATACAAAGAAATGCAATAAGAGAGGTAACAAAGAGCATAATTCTTTTTTTTTGCTCCCATTATCCTGCACAGTATCTTGTTAGGATTTGGTATTTATTGATGATTTTTCCATTAGCAGCAAAAGACAGCAGGACTTTTTCTTCCTGCTGAATAATTGGCAGGTTATGATAGTTACATGCCACAGATACCTGGTTAACCCCTCCTAACCCAGCATGTTTCTCCGCAGCCCATAGAGAAACAGAATGTTTTCTTTCTAAGAAACAAGGTAGCACAGCAGATATTCAACTCAACTTGTTTTTCCCCGAAATCAAACCGGGCATATAGCCATATTGCCCAAGGAACTTAGATGACATACTCCTCCATGTGAAAATACTTCAGAAGTATAAATAAGGATTGTGCAATGCTTCAAATTTGATATCTTGGAGCGTATAGAGAGATAGGCATGATGCCACTCTGCAAAGCCATTCCGATTTTTCGATGAATAATGGAGAAGCTGCTGAGGCCACCATGCTACCCCTGGAAAAAGATACCGTTGCTTTAAAGAGTGTCATCTAACATAGGAATATTTCTTGCAGTGATTGTACATTTTACACACACACATAGTACTGTACAAAAGTCTTAGGCCACCATTACATTTGTTGTTGTAGCAATGGTATAATGGCTACATATAATCATGTCTCAGTCTCCTTATTAGAATACAACCAGAAAATACAGAAAACTTGTACTCACTATTCAAAAACAGGAAAAAGCAGAAAAAACAATTTTCATAGGCTAAAGCGGCAAGTATTTAGTGTGATCTCCCCTTACACTTCAGCAACAGCAGACACCTGACTCCCGTAAACCTAAATGGAATGGCACTTTAAATACTGCCATAGCTAACTCCTGTAGATATTTCATACCAAAATGAGTGCTGTGCAAAAAGGCTTATTACACCAGGTTTGTGCAAGACATGCTTGAGTACTACATACAATAAGACATATTGATGTCCCGCTACCTGAAAGCGGTCCGGGAATGGATGGGGAGGAACAGGCTTCAACTCAACCCGGACAAGACTGAATGGCTGTACATACCGGCAAGCCAGGATACTCAGATCATTCCATCCCTTAACATCGGGGATGAGTTATTACCCCCTGTTGATAGGGCCCGCAACCTGGGTGTCCTCCTAGACTCACAGCTATCCCTGGAAGATCACATAGGAGCTGTGACCAAGGGGGCCTTCTCCCGGGTTCGACTGGTGCGCCAACTACGACCTTATCTGGACCTGGATGCCTTACGTACAGTCACCCATGCACTTGTGACCTCTCGCCTAGACTACTGTAACGCTCTCTACATGGGGCTGCCCTTGAGAGCCACTCAGAAGCTTCAACTGGTGCAAAGTGCAGCTGCATGGACACTTTTGGGGGCCTCCCAATACTCCCATATCACACCTCTCCTCCGTGAGCTGCACTGGCTTCCGGTTGCCTTCCGAGTGAAATTCAAGGTGCTAACAATGACATACAAAGCCCTACATGGCATGGGTCCGGACTACCTACGGGAGCACCTTCTGCCAACGTCAACACCCCTCCGTCCTGTGCGCTCCCACAGAGAGGGCCTCCTCAGGGTGCCACCGCTCAAGGAATGTTGGCTGGTGGCCCCCAGGGGGAGGGCATTCTCAGTGGGTGCGCCAGCCCTCTGGAACTGCTTGCCTACCGAAATCCGGATGGCCCCCAACCTCCGCACCTTCTGGCGCAATTTAAAAATTTACCTGTTCCAGCAGTCTGGCCTGGCCTGATAGCTCTTGGGGTCTCAGTTGTTTTTACTATTGTTTTTCACTATTGTTCAATCTGTATATCTACCTTACTCTGTACACCGCCCCGAGTCCCTCGGGAGAAGGGCGGTATATAAAAACAAACAAACAAACAAACAAACAAACAAATATATAAATAAATATATTGCCTGAGTGTAATTCATGGGAAACTCGATAATAAGATCAACTTTCAATCATATCATTCCAGCTAAAATGCCAAAGATCATAGAATTTGACAGATATAAAACCATAGTTTTGTATCAGCAAGAGCACTCCTAAAGAGAAATAAACAAACAGTATATTCAAACAAACAAATAATTATGGATGGTCATTAAAACTTTGCTAAAACAGACTTCCGGTTTGTTATGTGGCCACTATGGATGGCTGGGAGACTTGCTCTCTCTCCCCCGTCCAGTTTCGCATCGCTGGGGCCCCTTGAAAAGGGCCGAAAGTCACCCCGAAGAGGCGACCAGCAAGGAGGGGTGCTCACTGGATCATGGGAGAGCCGCAACTCTCCTGTTAGATCTGGCGATCCCTCCAAACCGGCGCAGAAGAGACTGGGTGAGATCTACCTCTTTTACACCATAATTACTTTCTGTACCTCCATAAGCTGCTAAGCATTCTTCCCCCTGCAGTGAGGGAAGGGGAACTTTGCCCTCCCTCCAGAAAGAACAACGACTAAATACCCAGGGGCATTTTAAATATTAAAAAAGTAACTGAATCCCAATTGGAACTTTACTTCTTAAAGCATGTGGACTGAAAGATTTTTTATTTCTTAGTTTTCATTATTTACTTCTGTTGGAAATCTGGGTTTCTTCTTATGAAAAAAAAAGAAAAACTGAAAAGATTAAGATAACTTTGGGACTCAAAGGGAACCTTTAAAAGGGGCCTGGCTGACTGCCCAGGGAAATAGATAAGATACATAACCTTGAGAGCTCTGAAACAACAGCTGTGAAAGGCTCTGTGCTCCCTAACTAGGGAAAAAATATCTCTCTTGGATTTTCTAAGTGTAAAGCCTTTAGTTTAAAATATTAATATGGAAGAAGGCCAGGAACAAAATTTCTTTATAGATGAAGATCAACAAACTCTCGTTATGTTGAAAACACTAATTCAAACTCTTACCACTACCAATGAAATACTAAGAGGCTATGTGAAGGAACAAGAAGACAACCCAGATATGAAAGCCCAAACTTTGACCACAACCAAAGAACCATCTATACAAAATACAATAGAAAAAATTACACTTTCACATACTATGACAGAAGAATCTACAATTCAACAAATATTGATATTTGAAAATCCAGAAAAGATATCAACAACTTGGAAAAAGGAAAAAGTTTCTTATAGAACACAGAAGGATCTAGGAAAAGAACAGCTGGTTGAGAAGACAAACAATTTGGAACAACCACATTGATATGGAAGAATAAAGAGACGACCCACTAGACCTACAAGTCCTCTCAAAAAATGGTGACTGGATGGTTTTGCCAACATCAATTAATATACATGATATTACAAGGAGATTCGTTCAATGACCCAAAAACAAGGACACGGAAGATGATTTGGCAAAGGAAAAAAGCCAGAATAAGACTCAAGAAGAATGGAGTTTTGACCATCTTATTGAAATCTAAAACAGAATGTACTTAAATAGATAAGATGTGCATGTTGAACACAAGACATTGTTATGAACTGAGATAAAGAAAAAAAATAAAATTTAGCAGTATAAATACTAATAGCTCATTTGAATATTGATTTGTGCATAAAGGTCATGTAAAGGTGAATAATGTAGATAAGCTAAAAACTTATTGTTGAAAGTAATAAATAGGTCTATATGGACCTTTAAAAATGGAAATTATCAGTTTAAGCAAGAGGTAGCAGATACAAAGAAGAAGAGAAGAAGTATTAAATACTGAAATAAAAAAGAAATTTTGATTACTACTTAAAAAAACAAAACTGAAAATTAGCAAAAAGGAAGGATATCATATTGTATCCTTAATTTGTTGACATAAAAGGGTGAGAAGTTAAGTAAATGGGATGCGTATTTTGAATATTAGATTTTGTGAGGAACGGTGATAGATGAATTGCAAGTATATTAAAAATTTTGGGAATGATAAATATCAAATGTTAAACCTAAATGTTAGTGGAAATTAAAATTGAAAAAAAAATATTAGATCATTGATTGTCTAAAAGAGTGTATGTTAAAACAACCAGAATATGTGTAAACTAAAAACTATGGATATATATAAGAAAGTTATTTTTTATGTGAATGGTAGGATAAAACTTGTTTTTAAATTCACAAATAGACAGTACATATGAAGGGAAAGAGAGGAAATGTTTATGGTAGCAAACTGAAATCTGTACTAATGATATTTGTATGTAATTGAATTACTACTACCCAGCCACCACGCTGCTTTTCAATATGTAAATGTAATATTAGAAAATCAATAAAATTTGTAAAAAAAACTTTGCTAAAACAACAAATCAATTGGTGGCCTAAGACTTTTGCAAAATACTCATATGTTTGCGTGTGTGTGTGTGAGTGTATTCAAGTATATAATGACCCTTAAATACCAAATGGGAAAGTTCATGTCTAAAGTATAAGAATGCAATTCCGAGGTCAGTGATTTGGCTCCAAAGTGATTCCAGAGAATTCTCACCCCTGCACTCAAGTTTGATGAAATTTGCAGAATGGAGTTTTGCAAACATACCAGGTCAGAGGTAAAAAAAAACCTGTTTCCTAATGTAGCACTCCTTGTAACCTGTGGAAAAATAATACATCTACTTCATGTCCTTTATTGTTTAACCTGGGCTTGGCAAATTTGATTAAAACCTCAATTCTTATGCTGTGGCTCAACTTAAAAAGAAAGCCGGCTCCACAGAAATAACGCTTTTCTCTTGCATTTGCTCACTAATGCGAGGAGAGCTCTGATCCTGCCTTATATTTTCATGTTCGTACAGAGTCCTGTGGCAAAGGTTAGAAATGTGCTTTAGAATAGGAAAGACGCAACAGTTTTGAGATGAATTTGGAACGTTTCATCCGTGCATCTTATTTTAAGACAAAGGAATACAAAAGGTTGAATATGTGGAATGAAGAAACAAGGGTACAACTAGGAAGAGATGGAAGAAAAAATGGGGAAGGACAAATAATGGAAGACATGAATGTAACTACCAAAAGACTAGATAGACTCCATCTCTATTCTAGATAGCTGCCTTTCAGGACAAGCAGCAAGAACAACTTTGCAAGGAAGAACAAACTAACATGGCCTTATTTTATCATATGTATAGCTGTATTCCTCCTAAAGGAGCCAAGCCACAGATAAGCCTAAAGCAGGCTTATATATATTTGAAGGCATGTACAGATTGTAGCCGATAATTTCCACTTTACCCCACCAGCATTTATAACAGTTCCTTGGGGCCTAAATATTTTTGCTTCTTATTGGGGACTGCAGAAATAAGAATATTGTTTCTTGCAATCCCAGCAGATAGAATCTGTTGGCTAGGTAGTCACAGTATGTACAATACATTGTTAGGAAGAGTGATGGATCCTAGCTGGCTAAAATTCATCATCTACTTTATGAGAACATAATAGTTCTCATAAACAGACTGGCAAGCTCAAGGCAAAACAAGATTGGGGTGGCAGTTGTAGTCGGAGTGATGAAAGGATTAAGAAAAAATAAAAGAAAAAAAGCTGTCCAGCTGCATTCATGGCAGCTTAAATGGGAGAATAATATCTGAACAACAGGTAGCTGGTTGAGCTTGAAAATATCTAATACCTGGGTCAATAATGACTCTTTGATATAAAGGTGGCTGAGAATGAGAAAGTGAGGTCTGGTTTAAGGCTCCAAAGATAACTCCTGACTAAATGGAAGTCTTAACCCTGGTTTTCAAACTAAGAGCTTTATCACCTATCTGTGTAGATAAAAGTAATTAATTTTCTATTCCAATCTCTAAATTTTGGAATAATCTGTTTCTTAATCATATGCTTAAACTCATATAGCTGAGGAAATTTCTTTCTTTCTTTTTTTGAGTGCTTTTTAGAATCCTGTTCCAGTTCTAGAGTTTTCTCAAATTATTGTAAGACAAGTAAAGTTGGTGAACAAATAGTAGAGAATGCAAGGTCAACTTAACTTATAAACCAAATAGGGAATTGCTTTGCAGCATATTAAAAAGTGTCACACAAAATGAACCATTAACCATTTTCATTTCAGACATCAATGGTAGAACTCACTTTACAGTACATATATAAAGCAAGTATATATAATTACATTTCATCTTTGTTCCTTTTTTTTAAAAAAAAAACAACTTTTTATCCTCTACTCTCTGCCCCAGCTGTACTCATTTGAAAAGTTTCCAGCATTTCACAAGAGTGTACGATTGCTCACCAATTAGCATGATCAGAAAGGAACACTTCCAGGAGACTGAGTGATGAATATTCCATCAGCATTTTCTCAAGGCCAAGGGAATGACAGGAAATTTCATTTACTCCTGCTTCTCTTTGCTTTTTAAAAAACTCACTTAAGTTTTAACAAAAAAGAACAGATCGAGTCAAGTTTAATTCTGTATATTTATAGATACCAGAACTGTGAACTGAACTCCCCAAACAAATCATATTGCCTTTATTTTCATTTCATTTTGCAAATACAGCAAATACATTTGGGGGGAGGGGGAAAGAGTTATATTACTACCATAAATTGCAGAGGTAAAGATTAGATGGTAAAAATTAGATAAGGCCTATAAACCATTGCAAAGATAAGTGGTAAGTATTTGACTGAATAGAATAGTATAGAGCTGGAAGGGACCTTGGAGGTCTTCTAGTCCAGCCCCCTGCTCAGGCAGGAGAACCTATACCATCTCGGACAAGTGACTGTCTAGCCTCTTCTTGAAAATCTCCAGTGATGGAGCACCCACAATTTCTGGAGGCAAGCTGTTCCACTGGTTAATTGTTCTCACTGTCAGGAAGTTTCTCCTTAATTCCAGGTTGCTTCTCTCTTTGATCAGTTTCCAAACATTGTTTCTTGTCAAAATACCTCCCTAGGTTATATGTCCAGTCTGCAGATGGATGATTCTGTTCCTTTGAGGATAGAATCTCCTATTACCAACACTTGCCTTCCTTTTGGAGGGGGGCTGCAGTGTTGGGGTGCTTTTCTGTTTATCTCAGGTGTGTTTGTTGATGTGACTTTTTTAGGGATATTTGAAATTGTTTCTTTGCTAGGTGTCTGCATGTTTTCTTTGAGGGGAAGGTTGTGGATCTACGTGTTTCCATCTAAGAGAGAAATTGACTGCTCACTTTTAAAGGGGATACTTCTGGTTGGGTTGGATTGGGCAGAAGGGGTTTGTTAGCTGTATGCTGCTTCTTTCTTTGAGTATTGTGTTTCCTTCTATGTGCGACATACCTCCATTTATCTTCCTCCAAGAGTTTATCAGTAGGGTCAAATTCTCTGGGAGTTATTTGTTTATTATTTGGTTCAGTTTGGGTAGAGCTTTCTTTTGTACTTTGGAGTTTGGCTAGGGTTGCCTCTAAGTTCCTTACTTTTTCCTGTAGTAGTTCACATAGTTTACATCTAATGCATGTATAGTTTGGATGTTCTTTGGGCATAAGCACATACATGGAACATGTATTGCAACCACAATAGTATCAGTCATCTGTTCCATGAGCGTGTTGTTTGAAAATCCCTCTTTTTCATTGGTGGATGTGCTTTGCAGTTAGCCTTGTTTCTAGCTTCTCTGTTCAGCCAGGTTCTCTAGAGCTGCCAGCCAGGTCATCTGCTGCTCCGCCTCTATTGTGCTGCCTCGCTGCTGCCTGCAGGCCTCACGGTCCACCACTGCCGCAGCCTGCCACCTCTATGCTGCCCTAAGCCGCCTCACCAGTCCATTGCTCTGTGCTGCTGCCACCTCTGTGCTGTCCCCAGCCGCCTCACTGGTGTGCTGCTCTGCACTGCCACTGGCCACCTCACCGGTCCATTGCTGTGCCACTGCCCCCCCTCTGCACTGCCCCCATTCGCCTCAATGGTTCACCACTCCACTGGCTCTCTCCTGCCCCCAGCTGCCTCACTGGTCCACTGCTCTGCCCTGCCACCGCCTCTATGCTGTCACTGGCCGCCTCACTGATCCACTGCTCTACGCTGTCACTGTCGCTGCCTCTGCACTGCCCCCCAGCCACCTCTCCTTCCATTGCTCCACGCTGCCTCTGCCCACCGCCTCTGTGCAGCCCCTGACCACTTCACCGGTCTGCTACTCTGAGCACCTCCACCTCCACACTGCCCCTGGCTGCCTCACTGGCTTGCTGCTCCACACTGCCACCTGCCTCCTGTCCACCACTCGAGCTGCCAGCATGCTGCATCATCTTGTTTGCCATGCGGGTCTCTGCTTCGTTGGGCCGAGCTGGGTTGCTGGGCCGCCGGCCCTTTCAGGTAGGCCTCCATTGACCTAAGTCCTCCAAGTACTCTTTATGATCCTGCGTGGCCATTTTGTCGGATGGGGGGGCGCTCTTCAATGGGCCTCTGGTCTCATGGGTAGGCCTCTTGGGTGCAGCTGGGCCTCTCTTAGCCTGGATGAAGTTTCATGCAGAGCATCCCTTTGAAAAGTTAATTCCTCTTGCAGATACAAGGGTCAGATGGCCATCTGTTAAACTTGCAATCTTGGCAGTTTGCTGCCTCTAACAGTCTCCCTCCTTGTCTGCTATTCAGCTGCTGGTTCGCTGCTCTCAGTTGCCTTTTTTCCCCAGTATTGAGTTGCTTAGCTGTGCTCCTGAGCTGGCTCTCTTGTTCTCTGCTGCTGGCTGCCTCTGACTCCACATGCGGCCATTCATTCACTGCGTTTCTGTTTGCTGGTGTTTTTTCTTCCTTGCCCCAGTTTCTTCTTTTCCTTTATCCTTTCTATCTTCCTTATCTAACTTTCTGCTTCTTCTTCCTCCCTCTTTTCCCTCTCCTAGTACCTCCTTCAGTGGTGGGTTTCAAAAACCTGAACAATCAGTTCTCTGCGTGGATGCAGGCCTGGGCCTCTGAGGCCTCGAATGGACTTCCGGAAGTGGCATCCACCCACTTCCGGCGAGCCGTTTTAAGCCTGGGAGGCCTCCTCCGGGCCTCTGAGGCTTAGAATGGACTTCTGGGAGCAGTACGCATTCAGCCGGTTCTCCGAACTCAACAAAATTTAGCTACCGGTTCTGCCAAATCAGTGCGAACCGGCCGAATCCCACCACTGACCTTCCTACTTAGTTTGGTAACTTCTCTCCCTGTGATCCTATACTGCTTCCTACGCTGCTGATAATTAAAAATGAATTTGCAGTGAAATATAAAAGCAAAAAATAAGCTACACATTCAGTAAGTTAAATATTCTAAAAAAAGGAGACGTAATTTCATCACTTCTGGAATGGAAAATATTTTGCAGTATGGAATTTTAGTACATTGTAGTGGAAATAGGATTTTCTCCCCCTCCACTGCTTACTTTGCTATATTATTTTTACTTTAGTAATGATGCAATACCTTACATTATTATTTTATTTTAGTGGAAGTCTTAATCTACTTCTTTTCCTGCCACAAAATGTGAGAGATAATCCATTCAGGTTCTGTGCTAATTAATTCATTAATATCCCTGAAATACCGCTGGTTCCTTAGAGAGATTGCTTATATAACTAGAGCTTACTGTACTATTACTTTCAGCGGTATTTCAGCAGAAGGAAACAGAAAGGTGATTTTTTTCTAACTGAGCATAACATGTGAAAAAGTAAGGGTAATAAATACTTCTAGTATTCCCCCCACTTCTTTCTGGGTTATTGCTTGTAATCTCACCCATGTGCACCCTGTTTATTTTCTATCTTTTAAAGGAATGCAGTCATAAAGCTGCAAACTCTGGCTATATTCTCGTATAGCATCCTACCAATGGTACATAAAACAACAAAATAGTTACTATTACAATATCCAGAATCTCTTTGGGGCCAAGTTGGGCTAAAACAAAATTACATTAATTCATAAAATTCAGATGTAGACTCTTCTGACCCATTCTGAAATCCCAAATATAGCGGCTCCCAGTCCTCTGCCATGTGCAGTCCAAAAAAAAAAAAGTGGGACTAAAAAAGTTCAACCAATCAATTCAAATATGTATGGTAGGTGCATATCTCACCTTGGCTCCACTCTTCAGTCAAACCCTGTTCCGCACATGCGCCCAATACTACTTCTCATTCATTTCTATACATTGTTTTTCTTTTCTTTTTCTCCAAGAAAAGGATAATTTGAGAGCAATTTTCATAAATAAAAGATGTATTCTTGGCTATTAATCTGGTCTTGGAAATGGGGAAGAAATAAGAAAACTAGTAAGAGATAAATTTTGGAAGGAACAGTGCTTAGAAGGGGGGGAAATACAAGAAACTCCAAATAATTATACCCTGATTTTGTTTGGAATCAGTTGGAGTGGAGAGAATCTCTGGCAGGCTTTCAATATTCTCCTATTCTAAAGAGTACAACAAACAATATTCTGCAACAATATCCCTGGAATCTTTGCTATGTCTATCCTTGACTTCAGCTATCTGAGTAGCCCAAAGAGCTTGTGTGCTATTACCATCACTGTTCCCTCTGTCTGCAGATCCCCTTTGCTCCCATTTATTTAAATTTCTAGGGAAGCCATCATTCTTACTAGGAATTCCTACAAGGTTTTTTAAAATAGCAAAGCCACCATAATTGCTAAGGAGCCCAGTCCTTGAGGATTTTTAAATTTATTTTGTTTAAGTTTTTTTAAATCTCACCTTTATTAGTTTTATAACTGCTGAATTTTTTTCTAGGCAGAAATTTAGAGAAATCATGCACAAATTCTCTGTCCAGAAATTGATTAGACATTTTTCAATTTCTTCTGTAAAATGCTCTAACGTTTTAACTAAAATATTCCAACAAAATTCTTTTAACTACAAAAGAACACAATGTACACAGGTTTAACCTTTTATTTTTAAATCACAATATTTGATTTCAACATTTTTTCATTAGGAAAACAGAAGGAAGCAAAGGTTTCATCCCCAGCTATTTTCTTCCATCATTAGTACTAATTACATCTTCATTAAGAGACTGAATAGCAACTGACAGTTATTGAAGTACTAATTGCTTTTAATTTAATTCAACTCACTGCCTGCACTAAAGCAAGAAGGACCTTATACAGTATTTAAGAACTTCTTCAAGCAAGAAAAGGAAGAAAGAGCATTATTGGATCTGCTTAAAGAAGTGATGAGTCTTAACGTCTGCTAAAATTAGAGAACAAATGAGGTAACATTTTACAGATCCCAAGACTGTAGAAGAACAGTGTTTAATAACTGTCTATATTATGGAAAAGGTGCATAATGCCTATTTTCAGATTGCTAGTCATACGGAATATGACGATAGATAGAAAATAAGATGAGTAGAAATGATATTGTGGATATACTCCATAATATCAGGAAGAAACTAATTTTGGTGAAGATTATGCTATGTCCACCAGTGGATCATCAGTGTACTCAGCTATGTATTTCATCTGAATGACAAGTAGAAGATGCAGTTGAAATTATATCCCAGAGGTCGTTAAGGTCTGGATGAGGATAAATAGACAGTCTCAATCCCAAAAATATAAAGTAATTGTGGTTTGGAACTCAACACAGTCCAGTGATATTTTATCTGTAATCCCAGCTGGGTTTGTATGCCCTATACAGAGTTTACTTCTAATCTACAGTAAGAGTCTCTTGGATTTGCAGGACATGCTCAATGATCAAGTAGTTAAGGTGCTCAGGAGGATTTTGCAGAACTCCTTCCGGCATATGAATCATGCTATTTCTAGACTGGGAAGCTTTCCTCATGGTCACCCATACTTGATCACCTCTAAACCGGATTATTGCAATGTGCTCAATATGGGACTTCCCTTGAAGATCAGTTAGAATTTATACCTACAGCATAAGTTTGGATGTAGATCTGAATCTAAGTCTGTCCATTCCTAAACATGATTATCAAAGAGTATTAAAATATAGGTAGTTATATCACCAGGAAAGCTCAACAGGTATCCAATGTCTCGGTCAGCAATAAAATCTCACAAGTTTAAAACGGGTGAATTTGAAAACACATACTATCATTATACCGAGCTTGGAAACTATTAGCATCCTCCTAGAGAATGAAACATAATTTTTAGAGGGGAACTTTTTTAAAAAAATAAAATAAAATTTGTGCATTACATGAACAAAGCACTAACCTATTAGGAAAACAGCACAATTACTAATTTAAAGTAAAGCTGTAGTTATTTTTGAATCCAATTTTTAGTTGTTACTGAATTAATATGAAGATTTTAAAGAAACTGCACAAAGTGTGTTCAAGTGCATATTTTTCAATGTAATTAATTAAAGCATGTATTTTGGAGAAGAATGAAATGCCATAAGTTCTGATCAGTATATTAATCTAGGAGGTGATCTACAAATGAGTTTACATACAAATTTGCAAAAGTAAAACTGATCATGCATCTATACTTTGATATACCCCTGCAGGCATATCTCATTATTTAAGAATTAGGGAAATTAATTCTCAAACCCGCAATGTCACGTGACATCGTGCAAGGTATAGGAGCTTTTCCCCCATTGCCGGCAATGGGGTGGGTGTGGTTTCCTCATGATGCATCCAGCCCAAGGCCGGCAGTTTGACACCCCATAGCTATATGAAATGCACAGGAGTAGTGAATAAGTGCTAAATAAATAAGTTGTTTTCCACTGCTAAGTGGCATGACTGTATGCACAGGGAGAATGGAAGATTTCTACCTAACTGTCCATTAAATGTGGATTTATGAGCTTCAGTAGGAAAATGTCACTCAGAACAAATTAAAGTATAATAAAGGATATTGCTAACAAAATGCATTATTGAAGTTGACACAGGCAGTTCTACAACTTAGGTAGGAAAAGAATACTGGGAAATGATTTGTAATAAATGCAGCCAGTCAGTAAGATTAATGATGGCAGAAATAGTATTGCATAGTGGTTAGTCTTCAATAACTTGAGGGTGATAGAAATTAATTTCAAGGTATTAAAAAAAATCAGTATCTCAGATATGGATACTTGCTGAAGCATTCACACTATGTGAAGTCAGAATGCAACCAACTATGAAGTGAAATGAGAAATACATACCACCAATTAATGAGTACTAATACATATCCTATCAAACTTTATACCGACGTTCATATTTTCATTATCCACTGGACTGAATGTTCTTTTTACTGCCTTTTTTGCAATAGCAAAGAGAGATAAAAACAAGAGGATACCGGTATATTAATATTGTTTAATATTAAATAAACTAAGCAACTTAGTTCACAGTTTAGTATGTATTCTATATATTGATGAAATTCTAAATAAAGTCAAATAATTAAACTTATACATGACTATACTATACAGATATTTGACACATAACATTTTCTTTTTCTCTATCAAAGCAAGTTGACACATTTTTTAACATGTGAAATCAGTGAAATCAACCACTTAAAGCAGTGGCCTTCTTTTATAAATGCTAAATAAAGTGTATTTAATTATAACTTCTCCAAAGGCTTGCCTATATGTCAATATGAGCAACCACATCTAACTACAGGTAGTCCCTGGTTAACAATGGTAATTGGGGCTGGAATTTTTATTGCTAAGCAATGTGGTTGTAAAGCCCTACAACAGTAGTCCTGGTTGCCATCATTAACTGAATCCCATCAGTTGTTGAGTGAGGATCCACCCAGATCCAAACCATTCCTGGCTTAGTCTCTCCCAGCCCTGAGCCTCTATAAGGTAAGGGACTGCCTTCTCTGCAACTCCAACCAATGTACTTCCACAGGCCCTGCAACTATGGGCTCCACTGGTCCAGCTGGCCTCCTGCCCTGCCACCCTCAACTGTCTTTTTCGTCCTGTTGCCAATCAGGCACAACTGGCCTGACCCTTCAGAAGGCAGCTGCAGGCTGTGGCAGGTCTTTTTTCCAAAGTTGTGTGCACCCTATTCCAAATTGCATGCAGCCTTCTCATAAGGCTTTGAGCAGCTGCCTCGTGAACGGTCAAGTCAGGTGCACCTATTTAGCAAAGTATAGGCAGCTGGGGGTAGCAGGGCTAGCAATGCAAATGGAGTGCAGAATGCAAGGTGAACCAAGACCAGGTGTTAGGGTCAGCTGGAGTCCAGGGCCACAGGATCTGCAGAGGCAGCGGAGTGCAGGATGGGAAAAAGGCAGAGATCCCGGGGAGTAAAAATGCCCCTACGGTTTTAAGTGTGAGGGGCTGCAAAGTGCCTGAATTTTGATGATGTGGCTATAGAAGCATTGCAATGGTCATAACTTCGGGAACAAGGTATAAATAACATTGGTTTAGCTGCCATAACTTTGTACAGTCACTGAACAAATGGTCATTATGTGAGAAGTGATATAGTGGAACCACCAGCTGAAGGGGAAGGGGCCCCATCAAGGTGAGTAAAGAGACATTCAACTTAGAGTCTGTTCAGGGGAGGACAAACATCTGAGATCAAATATCTTCCATTTCCCAAGGAAGACAGACAGTTTGGCAAGATTCTTGTAATATAAGTGAACAAAAATAAAATATCTATTTGAGCCTATCCATGTAGTTCTGGTTACGTTTGCCTGACAAGTACATGCATATAAAAATTATGAGCAATTTTTTTATTTACAGTTGTCACTTTTCTCATTATTTTTTGAAGTTCCTAAATATAGATCATAAACCATTACGCTTTACGATCTGATATGCTCATACCCTAGGCTGAAAGCTGATCCAATGACTAGTTGGGAGAATAAAAGGGGAAAACTAGAAGGCCATTGTTGGCATAGGTAAAACATTATTTTTTCCTAAAGAAATGGAAGGTATTGAAATATTACCAATGAGGAGTATGGTGATGATATACCAATTTGCAGAGCTGTGCATTACTGACAACAACAACAACAACAACAACAACAACAACAACAATAATAATAATAATAATAATAATAATAATAATAATAAGAAGAAGAAGAAGAAGAAGAAGAAGTTGGAAGGGACCTTGGAGGTCATCTAGTCCAACACCCTGCTCAGGCAGGAAACCCTATACCATTTCAGACAAATGGCTGGCCAGTCTCTTCTTCAAAACTTCCAGTGTTGGAGCATTCACCATTTCTGGAGGCAGGTTGTTCCACTGGTTAATTGTTCTAACTGTCAGGAAGTTTCTCCTTAGTTCTAGGTTGCTTCTCTCCTTGACTAGTTTCCATCCGTTGCTTCTTGTCCTGCTTTCAGGTGCTTTGGAGAATAGCTTGACTCCGTCTTCTTTGTGGCAGCCCCTGAGATATTGGAACACTGCTATCATGTCACCCCTCACCCTTCTCTTCATTAAACTACACATACCCAATTCCACCAACCATTCCCTATATGTTTTAGCCTCCAGTCCCCCAATCATCTTTGTTGCTCTTCTCTGTACTCTTTCTAGAGTCTCAACATCTTTTTTACATCGTAGTGACCAAAACTGGATGCAGTATTCCAGGTGCGGCCTTACCAAGGCATTGTAAAGTGGTATTAGTACTTCACGTGATCTTGATTCTATCCCTCTGTTAATGCAGCCTAGCACTGTGTTGGCTTTTTTGGCAGCTGCAGCACACTGCTGGCTCATATTGAAGTGATTGTCCACTAGGACTCCGAGATCTCTCTCACAATTACTACTATTGAGTACCACCTATACTATACCTGTGCATTTGATTTTTCCTGCCTAAATGTAGAACCTTACTTTTTTCACAATTGAATTTCATTTTGTTAGATAGTGCCCAGTGTTCGAGTCTGTCCAGATCCTCCTGTAAGACACAGACACAGCCAGTCTTGGCAATCTTAAAATGTGCGCATTTAAACTCCCAGAATTCCTATCAGCATTCCCAAAGCAGAAAACACTGCTGTAGAATGGAATTGTTAGAGAAAAATGAAATTACTTTTATGAAGCACTGTTTTTGTTGGGAGGGGATTAGAACTAAATTCAATTACATTTAGCAATAAAAAGGATAAAGAAAGGTTGTTTGGATTATATGAAGAGCTCCGTGCTTAAGTGAAGATAATGCACCATAATTTCTTGAGCATTTCCATCAATACTGAATTAACCTTCCTTTGGGAGGTTGTTTTTAAGAGATTCGGGAAAATCTACACTGGCTTCATTTCATTACCTATATTCCAGAAAGAAAGTAGGAATATTTTGAAGAATAGCTTCAAAACATCTGCATTGGGAGAAATAAAAATGAATAGGTTTGGGAAAAATGGCAATTGAGGATATCTTTCAAGAAATAACTTCCTTCTGGTCCATCCCTTTATAAAGCACCACTTTCAAAATCAAAATGAGAACAATATATGTGTAGTGTATGCCTTTAAAGCATACACGGAATGTCAGCACAGCAGGGGGCTGGACAGCTCCAGGCTATAACCGCTTTGGCGGGAAAGCCTGAATAGAGCGAGTCATTGACAGCCCCAGGGCATGGTCAGCTCTGGCGGGAAGCCAGGGTTGAAATCCATTGGCCACCTGCACGGGCGGGAAGCTCAGGTTTAAATCTATTGGTCACCATTCACCTGGGCAGGTATAAGAGACGCCAGGTAACCCCTTTGCTCCAGCTTCATTTCTGACTCAATAAAGTAATACTACCCAGCTCAAGTGTCCGTCTCTCCGTACAACCACGCGACATTGCAATATGGTTTGTCATTTCTCTTTCTTTTCCTCTCTTGTT
Source organism: Vipera ursinii (assembly GCF_947247035.1). Classification (NCBI taxonomy): domain Eukaryota; kingdom Metazoa; phylum Chordata; class Lepidosauria; order Squamata; family Viperidae; genus Vipera; species Vipera ursinii. The sequence continues at coordinate 66,122,247 of NC_139515.1, read as the reverse complement.
TGTTCAAATTTTTGCAATTCCATTCTATCTTTGCAAGAAAAAAAATGATATAAAAAACTTTAATGCATTATCATGAATCCCTTATTCAAGTAAAAAACGAAACAGAGGAAAGGAAATATTAGCAGTCAGTTTCTATGGAAATATAAAACAATGTTTCCTGTTGCTATGGCAACCAAGCCTTTAAAAGGCAATAACCTAACCGTCAAAAAATACTGGTGCCCGTATATCATTACTTTTGATGATTCCAAGTCATGAATCAAATTATTCCCTTCTTCTAATCGTAAATAGATTCCTGTAAAAATTTGGGATATATGGTTACTATCTAAGCAAAAAGGTACATTCATATTGTTGACCATCAGCATAATCTTGCACAATATAGTCATCCATTTCAAGCTACAATAGTGGCAGAAAATATCACAGCAGCTTAACAGGTGGATACAGATGGCCATCAACTTAACAGCGGTTTGAAGATACAATGGCCTCAGAAAAAGTTATTTATGACACATCCTTAAAATTACAACCATTGCACCACCCTAATGCATTTGCAATTTCGGCACTTGGCAACTGGCTCACATTTACAATGGTTATAGCATCCTGCAGTCACGTGATCACAATTTGTGACCTTCCCAGCTGGCTTCCAACAAGCAAAGGCAACTGAAATTCCAGTCCCAATTGTGCTCATAGGTCGAGGACTACCTGTATGTGCACTATGAGCAGAAACTGCTTTCTTGGTTCTGTTGATAGTCACTGATATTAGTTCATAATTACTTCCCTAGAAGTATAGTCGCAATCTCATTTGTTTTTGTCTTTTTTTTATTAAAAAGTTTTACAATACATTTTATCTTTAGCAAACCAAAAGAAAAGAAAAAAAAAACAAAAAAAAAACCCTCCCAACCCCTTCCCCCCACCCTCTTCCCCTTCCCCAACCCTCCCCAACCCCTCCCTCCCTTCCCCCCCGGCTTCCCAGAGCAAAATACAGGGTATAAAAATACAATCATAATCTAACTTACGCAAACAATCCTAAACTATTTAAACTACCGAACTTTAACTCATATAAGAAAACTCCAAACATATATATATATATATCATATCAATAATTATACAAATACAAAATAATACTTTCCAATCTAATACCAAAACACAGGGTATAAAAATACAAACAAACAGTCATGATCTAACTTACGCAAACAATCCTAAGCTATTCAAACTATCAAACTTTAACTCATATAGGTAAATGAAACATACATATATATATATCATATCAATGATTATTCAGATACAAAATAATACCTTAAATTCATATTATCCTAATATATTATACAAATTAAAATACCATAGATTACTTCCACACTTAAATATATATATATATATATAATCACATCATTCTTATATTCTTATATTCTATTACCTACTCCAATATTGCCCATAAAAGTATTACAAATTAATTTCAATCACACATAAAACAATTTATAACAACCTTTCCTTCTCCTAATATATTATACAACTTAAAATACCATACACTACCTTCCAAGCTTACAACTTTCCATCCAAATAACAAAGCATAACCTACAGAATATCAATAAACACTACTACAAATCTTCCCAATTAAGTTTTCATAATCATCTTCAAACTAAAGCAACACAAAATATTATATAATTATTTTATAAGGGTGAAAAATGAATCCCCACATACTTAATCCTTCTAGCATCCTTATTACATTATTATCTCTTGCAATTATGCAACTAAATCCTCAGGTTTGCTTCATTCTTCCAGAAGCAGCACACCTCTTCCAATTTCTGGCCTTCTCCCGTGGTGATAAAATTTGACCCACTCCTGTAACTTTCACATCTGTCTGTGTTAACCCTTCAACATCTTGTGAATTCTCTCTGGAACGTTGAAGCTCTCTGTCACCTTTTTTCTTTGTAGACTCCAAAGACGATATGGGGACTGCTTTTAAAACATTACTGTAAAAATCACATGCCTGAACCACCGTGGTAAGACAATGCCTTGTACCTTCATAAGTCACCACCATACCCTCTGGTATTTGCCATCTAAACTTAATATCACGTCGTCTCAATTCTTGTGTCAAAAAAGCAAATTCCTTCCTTTTTCTTAAAATTCTTGCAGGAATCTCTTTTAAAGTCAAAACTTTTTGCTCATCCATTACAAAATCAATATTATAGGAGGCCTGGATAACTTCATTTCTAATCTTTCTCTTTGTGAAATAAACCACCACATCTCTGGGTAATTTCCTTTGTCTTGCAATCCACGAATTAACACGGAAGACTTTATCTATATCTTCCATTATTTCATCTGCTGGTCGCTCCAACACCCCTTCCAAAACCTCAGAAACCATTTTTTCCAAATTTTCCTTAGGGTTTTCTTTAAGGCCTCTGATTCTCAAAGCAAGCTCCATCTGAAAATACTGTGTCGAGATCAAGTCATAGTCCATTTTCTCTATTACATTTTCAGTTTCTGTCATTTTGGCTTCCAATCTAATATCATTTTGAGCAAGATCTTCCACTCTGTCCTCCAAAATCTCAGTACCTTTAACCATGCCCTCTATTGCAGATGTGATGTCTGCTCTCATTTCTTTTAATTTCTCTGTAAACTTCTCCTCCAACTTTTTCTCCATTATCTCAACAAATTGCTGCATTTGCTTTTCCATAGTCTCGTGCAACAGACTCTGCAGATCTTTTGCTGTAAAAGCTAATACAGATTCAGATGCAGAGGACAATGAAGTTTTCAGCGAAGACTGCTGCCTCAGGGCAGGAACTTTAGAAGATATAGCCGCCATTTTCACCCTCTATTGTTAACTACGCACTTTCACATGCAGATTCAGCAAAGTCCATTCAGTTAAAGATCAAAGCATCATCTTCACAAAGATCTCCTGCATCGCTCTGCCTGCGTCATCGTTCTCAAAAGCTCTTCCTTGCTAGCAGGGATGGTTGCGAACGCCCTGTTCTGCTCCAACAAACCCGGAGCAGAGGCGCCTCGCAGTCCGGAGCATGCCCAGGCTTCGGGGGGGCTCAATCCTTCCGCCGCCAAAACTATACGTTCTGGCAGCCCCGGAGAGCTCTACCCCTACCTGGACGCTCACCCCCTCCTCTTCTCCCGAGGTGGGGGCTTCCGAGCCGCCAAACAGCTGATCAGCGCTGTTTTCGGTGGCTATACGGAGCTGCGAGGCTGACAGCCAAGAAATGGCTGCCTCCAGCGTCGCCTTGCCATCCGGAAGCCTCATTTGTTTTTGTCTTAAACTGCATCAAAAACTTTACATACGTGGGAACCTGAGAGAATTGCCTTTTATGTTTTCCTTCTGAAAAATGACCCATACTGTGATAAAACAGCAACTTCAAACAGAACCTTTCTCCCCATATTAGCCATAAAGCTACTTATTCTGAACCTATGGATAGCATAATAAGACCACTGGGCAATGGAGTCTACTTTTAGGTTTCCTAGGTATAGCAGACATGCTCTAATGCAGGGGTCCCCAACCCCCGGTCTGTGGACTGGTATCGGGCCGCGGCATGCCAGCAACCAGTCTGCACAAACAATCCAAAACCCATCCATGGGATGCAGGTCGCACACAAAACCACACAGTCTCTGGTCCGCAGAAAAACCCTTCTCCATGGAACCGGTCCCTGGTGCCCAAAAGGTTGGGGACCTCTGCTCTAATGGACATTTTGATGCTGCCAAATATATTCTTCCATACTTGAAGCATATAACCTAACCCAGAGCATATAATTAGAAATGGAAAATTAGGCCTTTAGAAACATAGAAAGTTACTGCTATTGCCAAAGAGAACTAAGAAGGACCCAGGCATGATTTGAGAAAATAGGATATCAAGCAATTATCATGTCTGTTACTGTGAAAATGCAATTTGTATTGACAGACTGCATGTGATTAGTACCAGAATCTTAGGTATGGGAATCTGTCTATAAAATATAAAACTCATCTTCTCTCCCATGTAATAAAACTACACAAATGTACTGCAAACTTTGTCACTGACCCAGGTGATTGGGACCTCATCTTTGGCTCTTTTTACATATCAGAACCAAAAAATGACAATAGTTATAAGTAACATTGTCAAAATAATATTCTGGTAGTTCTTTTCTCACTGTTTATTTATCTGCATGGCTTACTGTCCATCAACTAATTCTGATTTAATTGATGATAGAATAGACCAGCTGCAAAAATCTCTAAGGAAAACTGTTATCAATCTGGCATGTCTCTGTTTCTGTTCTGGCCCCAACTGTCCCTTATCTATCTGTTCTGCATCTAAATTATTATCTTTGTTGGACTATGCATTCACCTTCCATTTATGTACCCAAAGGGTGACCAACATCTCTGTGTTTTATGCCAGACAGCCAGGAGCAGATCCTTGCAGGTATTTTGTTTTAGTGAGATAAATGCCGGTATTCGAAGATAACTCACAACTGATAATAGAGCTTCTGGGAACCAGGATATCAAAGAGATTTCCCAAACTGCTAGGCACTAGTGGCATCTTAAATTTTTACCTGCTTCTCCTACAGATAATAATTGTTGCAATATTCTTCTAAAATGCTTGGTAATACATTTCTTTGAAAATTGCATGGAGTCATCTGAACAGATATAACTGAGATTTTTTTCTTTATGTCCACTGAGTTTTGCCTTTACGCTGTAACTTAAGGATAAAGCTTTACTATTTTTGTAGTTTTACAAGCAAATACCTTTGTGCAGTTTGCCTTTTTGTTTCAAATGGACATACAGGAAAACAGATACACTGAAGAATCAAAAATATACAAAAGTTGGTTAAAGAAATCAACACCTAGTACTGTTATCATGTTCCACTCCATCCATTAAAGGCTGGGTCTGATATAGTACACAACTATTTTGAAAAGTAGAAAAGTAATTATTTATATACGTATTTGATTATATATTCCACTGTTCCGTCAGGAGCCCAACTTGGTTTTACTTTATCCTCACTGCAATTATGTGAGGTAAGTTTGGCTGAGGGACAGAGAATACTCCAAAATCATCCTTTGAGTTTCCATAGCTGAAGGAGGGTTTGATCTTAAGTCACCATATCATGCTAGTTATGTAACATTTTAGCATATATAAGAGCAGATTCACACAGATTATGAAATTTGTTGTTGTTAGTTGCGAAGTCGTGTCCAACCCATCGTGACCCCATGGACAAGGTTCCTCCAGGCCTTCCTGTCCTCTACCATCTTCTGGAGTCCATTTAAGCTCATGCCTACTGCTTCAGTGACTCCATCCAGCCACCTCATTCTCTCTCGTCCCCTTCTTCTCTTGCCCTCAATCTTTCCCAGCATTAGGCTCTTCTCCAGTGAGTCCTTCCTTCTCATAAGGTGGCCAAAGTATTTGAGTTTCAACTTCAGAATCTGGCCTTCTAAAGAGCAGTCAGGGTTGATCTCCTCTAGGATTGACTGGTTTGATCGCCTTGCAGTCCAAGAGACTCACAGGAGTCTTCTCCAGCACCATAGCTAGCTTCAATTCTTTGGCGCTCAGTCTTTCTTATGGTCCAACTTTCACAGCCATACATTGCAACTGGGAAGACCATAGCCTTGACTATACGCAATTTTGTTGGCAGGGAGATGTCTCTGCTTTTGGCTAATAGCAGAGTTTGTCATGTTTCTGGTTTTTCTCATTAAGGTGAGCATTGTAGTTAAATGAGCAAGAAAAGGTTTGCTCTGGGAATTCTAACTTGTGCTTCCCAACAATCAAGAATGAACTGTGAGTCCTAATTATAGCTCATGAAAGCTGAAAAAATACGATATATAAGGTGTTTGTACTGTAAGTACAATGCATAAAATACATAAAGTTTTTCTGGTTTTCTTAAGTGCTTGACTTCCTGGAAGGAGCTACATGAGCTGTGAGGTTTTGGTGCTAATTGACAGGATCAATGCCAGTAAAAACACTTCACACAGAAATCTAGATGCATGCAAAATTAAATTGTGGATCATTCTTTGTTCATTGAGAGGAACTATGCATTATCTCTGCATCTCTTTCTTAAATGACATATCTTGTAAATGTGGAAAATGACAGAATTATAAATAATTGATATTAAAGCTATATGAACAAGGACAATATTCAGAATGTTTTCCAATCAATACTGCTTTTTAAGCATAATGTTAAAAAAGCAGTTTCACAGTTCACTGAAAAGTACTGAAAAGGGGACTGAAGAACTATTTTGGTTAAATACACGGATTATAGATTACAGTCAATGTGTACACTGTTATATCGTAATTTAAGACTTTATATTATAATCCCATAATTCAATATGAAACCATTAAGAGTAAATTAAGCATACCAAGAGCAAACTTCTCTTTAAAGGAATATATTCAGAAGGCCCTTTGAACATGTAGAAATGATTTTTTAATCTCAAAATAAGTGTCTTCTACAGAATACAGTCTCAATTACAATTCATTTTTAGATCCTCTCTTTCTTGCTTTGTGCATGCATAAGTCATTATATTCATCAGAGAAGAATGAAGTGGCCTTAGATGTTCAGATTCACAGATCTGGTCATTATGGCAAGCTGAGCACAATGAGGACAGTTCCTTAATGAAGTCTTGGTATATCCAGTTTGTTTTCTGTTTTCACTCGGCTCCCAACCACTACAATGATTATGCCTCAGCTTTTAAATATCAGCCTTGAATGTTGAAGGTAGGTTTCAAATACTTATAGAGAGTCTGTCTAGAAACCATACAGGCATATACAGATAAAATGCAGTGATTACTGAATAGTAAAATCGTCTGCACACAAAAAGTAACAATTGTCTAAAATTCTGCCATAGTAAAAAATATTGCTGCATCTTTTGATTAGTAGAAAATACTGCCCTTTCCAAATACAATAGATCAAACTTTTGTGACAAATGATTCTTGTCATCTGCATTAATGTCACATTTCAATTTCTTAATATGATTATCTTATATCCTAGTCAACACAACCATAATTTCTGATACAGTCAAATTCCAAAGCTTTGGCACATACTTCAACAGGTGGCAGCATTTAACCATTCCTCACTGATGTCAAAAGCTAAGCAGAATAAGATCTGGTTAGAGCATGGTGTCAAACTAGATTACATCACGTGACATATCGTGACATTTTTTGCCTTTGTGGAGCTGGGATGGGCGTGACACATTTGGCCCATGGGCCGCCAGTTTGACACCCCTAGGTTAGAGGCTTCCTGGAAGTCTACTGGCTGTAGGCTGTGTTAGGAAGTGGCACAAACATCTGGAAGCAGGGATATGCAAATAAATTTTGTATTTTTGTGAAGAAAGTGACATGGTTCTGCCCACATACATAGTTATCAAGAGTCATTCTTTCCCTTGACTTTCATTTTTACACGTGTTTTATGTGATTATTTTTTTTTGCTCTTGAGTAGGAAGGGAACTCCACATTTCCTGGTGCCAGGTCTTTTGTTGGATCTTTCATTATCAGGCAGGTTTTGCAGATAGTAACCAATCTTCAATTTGCCTCCTTACAGTATGTTGTTTTACTTCTTGGGAATTATTATTATCATCATTATTATCCATATTATCCATTTCCATATTATTATCTATTATTATTATTATTTTTATGTGGTTGATGATGGGGTTTTATAGCTACAGGTAGTCCTTGACTTACAACTATTCATTTACCAACTGTTCAAAGTTATGATGGTGCTAAAAATGTGGGCTCCTCCTAGTTACAATTGATCCTTGCACTAATGACTGTCATACCATTCCGATAAACATATGAACATATTTCAGGTGCTAGGCAATAGGCTTGTATTTACAATTGGCTAAAGCATCCTGCAGTCACCTGTTTACTGTATGATATGCAACCTTCATTTCTGGTTTTCAGCAAATGGGTTTGCACTTACAATTACAGTGTTTGCTTAATGACTGCAGTGATTCACATTGTAAAAGTAATCATAAAATTGGGTCTGACTCAACTTATAACTACAAAGCTTTACAACAGGAATTCTGGTACCAAATGTGGCTATAGGTTTCATGTGGTGTAGTAGTTAAGATGCACTAGGACTGGGGAGATCCGTATTCTAATATTCCTTCAGACACAAAAGAACCAAGGTCACCATCTTTCTCAGACGAAATCAGCATCAGCTCTGGGACAAACTGACTCATAAACCAAACCTTAGCATAAATTGTTATAAGAACTAGGTGAAAATCTACAAAACCAAGAGGAGCTTGCAGTCATGCAAGACAAATGCTAAGAAAAGTAACATGATATATTTCTTAAAAGGCCTTAACATTTAAATCATACTTAGAGCTATCTATAGCTCACTTAGAACCAATGTTAAAACACAATGCTTAACACAAACATCGTATTTTCTTGTGAAAGGTATTAGCTTTGTAAAGTGCACAAAATCCAGACAGTTTCATGGCTCAGTAACCCAGTAGTCATGGTACTGGTTTCTTTTACAGGGAATGTGAAAGTCTCCTCTTAAAATCTAGCAGCATGTTGTCCTATGTATTCCTCTTAAAATCAAAAGTTAAATCAGCTTTGGAAGGCCCCATGTGGAAATGCAGTCAATTTTCCAACATCTGCAGCTGCTTAGTACAGCTTCTGGAAGAAATGAGTTTTATATGATCACATCTAAGATGAATTGTATTCAAATCACTGGTTTTAAGTGTGAATTAAATAACCAATAAAAATCTTTGATGGCATCCATCTGTGCCTTTTAGCAATTTTCCTAAAAAGATTGTATTCTCACTGAAAGTAAGAATACTTAAACAGGAGCAGTGAATCATATATAATCAAGCACAACCTGTTTCTACTGATTTTGTGTTACAGGAAAGCAAATATGATATCATTGGACGTATTTCTGAAATAATGAAATCTAATACACAAATGGATTGCTTTCTTCCAAACTATTTATACATTAAATTACTACATTTTGGTTAAGCTATTTTTAAGGATCCTTTAAAAGAAAGGATATAAATTCTTTGCATAGAAGTTATATACTAAAGGTGTTCTAGGATCATTTGTTTGAGAGTACAGTAAATATGCTGATATTAGTCAGAAGGAAAAGAATTTCCAGTTGTTTATCTGAATAACAACTTGTTGAATAAAAATTAATGTATGATTAATCATGGAAAATCAGGCCATAGATCAAACATATATAATCAAAACTAACTAAAATGTGAATAAAAAAGGTAAAGTTTCCCCCGCACATGCGTGCTAGTCGTTTACGACTCTAGGGGCCGGTGCTCATCTCCGTTTCAAAGCCAAAGAGCCAGCGCTTGTCCGAGGACGTCTCCGTGGTCATGTGGCCGGCATGACTAGACGCCAAAGGTGCACGGAACGCTGTTACCTTCCCACCGTAGTTGTCCCTATTTTTCTACTTGCATTTTTACGTGCTTTCGAACTGCTAGGTTGGCAGAAGCTGGGACAAGTAACAGGCGCTCACTCTGTTACGCAGCACTCGGGATTCGACCCGCCAAACTGCCAACCTTCCGATCGACAAGCTCAGCGTCCTAACCCACTGAGCCACCACGTCCCTTTAAAATGTGAATAGAACAGATTAAATACCTAAGTAGACATATCACCATTTGCTCCTGCAACTATGGGGAATTGAGTCAACCTCTCTATTCCCTACAACCTTTCTATCCCCTACAGCAGGGGACTGGCACTGGGCCACAGCATGCCAGAAACCGGGCCACACAAACAAGCGAAGCCCCATCCGCGGGATACAGGCATAAAACCATGTCCCTTCTGATCCATGGAAAAACTTTTCTCCATGGAACTAGTCCCTGATTTCCATCACTGATAGTAACATTTAACCAACCTTGAATAACTTTGAAAAGATAGCAAGGTCAAAACTGAAATTCACAGCTGTAGACTAAATCAATAAAACATACAAAGAAGCAAACAAACAAACAAATAAACAATGCCACAATAAGCAATGGCAAAGATCTTTTCTATTACTGACTGCTATGTGGACATTCCTATGCAAACATCAGCAATTTAATTTGATTTACAGAAGTTGTTACCTTTATCCCCTACATTAGAATGTGGATAAAAAAAATAATGAGTGAGGTGTTACTAACAATTTGAGAAAGCTATCCAAAGTTATTTTTGGCTAACTATTGGTACTTAGCATTATGAATTGTAAAGCATGCTATCAACTTCCAAAAATCTGTTCCTGAATTACTATTATGAGGATCTTTTTTCTAAGGAACCAATCACATTCTAATAAGCTTATATTGATTCTACATAGGAGTCTTTACAATTTCTCTGGAAATTTTATTTGAATTAGAATGAAGCAATCAGATTAGGATAGTGTGTCTCCCTAATTATGGCAGCCTTTTTTTCCCAAGAGCCTTTTATCTTAGTAAGCTGTAAATCTTTTAATTTCCCAAGGACTAGTGACATTTTAAAAACCATCTGTAAGCTTCACTTTTTATTGTCTTCTAAAATGCCATGAATGTTTTGATTGTTTCTAACAATTTAAAATTATGATTACACTTAAAACTGGTTTAGAAGATACAAAGTATTCCAGTTCTGCCCTATTATTCTTACACGTAAGAAATCACCCATAAATTTATTATCTTTCAAGAGTTCTGAAAAAATACACTGTAAATGCATTTTTCCAAAATTCTTTTGATTTTTCTTCTTTAACAGTGGTTTTGAAATATTTCTAATATAGCTTGATCAAATGATTTAAGTTGTTCTACCAAAATATTCACCTGAATTCAGCTGACTTGTCCTAATTACATTGACTCATCCCACCTGGTCAAGCAGAGGGTTATGCTATGAATCTGTCAGCCAAAGAATTTTGACTGGTGGGATCTAGGAGGAGGAGTGTAGGAATTTAATAAATAAAAACATGCATATCATATGTACAGAATGAAGAATACAAGCACTGGGCAGTATTGGGCTGCAGGATTTAATGACTGTGGTATTGACAACAGTTTTCCTAACATTTCACCAGCAACTATGGGTGGAGAAACATCAGGAAATCTGTTACCTAGACCATGGTCATTAATCATGAGGCTAGAAAGTGCCAGGACAAGTCCCTGGAGTTTTCTTGGCAAGATTTCAGAACTGATTTGCCACTGTCTTTTCTAGGGCCAAGACAGAAGAACAGGGCCAAGCTGGTTGTGTGCTTAAGGTAGGACTAAAGCTCATGATCTTCCAGTTTCTACCCTGATGCTGTAAGAATTAAAACAAACTGACTCTCACATGAATATAATGATGGTGGTGGTGGTGGTGGTGATGATGATGATGATGATGATAATCCCCCAGTGAGGCACTATCTTGATGTGGTTGTGGGGCTTGTGTACTCTGAGGAAGATGAGAGCTATACCAGAGGTTCAACCATACTGGACAGATCTCATAAGAGGAGTCAGACAAAGAGTGTGTCTCCCATAAAAATATGGTGAGACGTAAATTTCAGAATGCCATACTGGCTCGGATGTCGCCCAGGTTAACAAGGTCCGCACTAGATGTTGGAGTTCCTGGATATCTGGTGAAAAATGGGTTATAGGACTCAGGACTGTTGGCTGAGCAACCAGGGCCAGCAGCTGCAGAACTACTGGAAGAAAAGATGTTTACCTGTTGCAAATACACAGTGATTGAAAACAACGAAATAATGACCTGTTATTACGGATCAAGTCCAACAAGAAGAGGATGTCTAAAACGAATGCACCAGTTCTGGAAAGAACAACATCCAGAATCATAAATAACAGAACAGAGACTAGCAGATCAACGCTGATTTATAATACGAAATAAAGTATTCACAGAAACAGAATTGGATGAGCTGCAAAGGTTTACCCAGGGCAAAGAAATCAAAGGCTTGCCAGAAGTAATTCAGAATGTAGAGGAAAGCCAGGGGGAGTTGGCAGTGAAGGAATCCAGCAGAGATATACAACTGTTCTCATTTGGAAACCAGGCACCTCTTCCTCAGGAAGAACAAAGCCCTCTAACTAAAGAAATAAAAGAATTGAAAGAAAGAATAATTGAGCATCTAGAAGAGAACAAAAAGAACAGAATAAGGCTGCCTGCATTAAAGCTTGTTCCAAAGAAACAGCTAGCACAAGCATTAAAGGATGCAAATACTGCAATATCAAGTATAAGCACCAATTCACTGCAAGAAAGAAACCAACTAATGTACAGCACAGCTGCAGTTATAACTGGATACCTGGGATGCAAAATCAACAAAGAAGAAAAACAAACAGTGTACCACAAAAATGGAAGGTAGGACTAGAAAATAAGATCAGCAAATTAAGATCACATGCAAACAAGCTAGAACAAATGAAAGAAAAGAAGCTGAAGAACAAGAAGACCAAAGAATACCTAATCAAAAATACTACTTAGAAACAAGGAAGATCAAGGAAGTACTGGAAATAATAAAGCAGCAAATAACAGATATAGCCAGGAAAATCAGTAGATATGAAGCTCGAATTGCAAATTATAGGCAGAACCTCCAATTTCAATCCAATATAGAAATATTTCTACCAATCCATCAATAGAGAAACTGCAATGAATCAGCCAGTACCTGACAAGGAAGAAACAGTGCAGTTCTGGAAGCAGATATGGGATAACCCAAAGAAACACAACAAAGATGTGGCTTGGTTAAAAGAGGTGGATGCAAATAAAACAGAAGTTGAAATGAAAGAACTAGTAATAAAAACAAAAATGGTAGAAAAAAGAGCAAGGAAGATCAAAAATTGGTCAGCACCAGGTGAAGATGAACTGCATGGGTTTTGGTTGAAATATCTAACTGTTATATACCCACTCATTGCCAAGCAGTTCAACAATATACTACAAGGAGGAGAAATTGAAAAGTGGCTGACAACTGGGAAAACCTACCTAATAATGAAAAATCCAGCAAAAGGGGCAACACCAGGCAACACCAGGCCAATTACCTGCTTACCAACAACTTTCAAATTGGTAACTGGTGTGGTAGCTGATGCAGTACAACAGCACCTAGTTGAAAACAATCTCTTTCCACCCTAGCAGAAAGGAAACCGCCCAATAGCAGAGGAACAAAAGATCAACTCCTAATAGACAAAATGATCTTGGAAAACTGCAAGAAAAGGAAGACCAACCTGAATGTGGCATTGGTTGACTACAAAAAGGCATTTGACTCTCTGCTACATGACTGGATAATCAAGTGCCTAGAAATAACAGGAGTCAGTAGAAACATCAGAAACTTTGTGGAAAGATCAATGGTACAGTGGAAGACACAGTTGCAGGTCAATGGTGAAAGACTGGAAGAGGTTAATATCAAGAGAGGAATATTTCAAGGAGATTCATTATCACCATTACTTTTTGTTATTGCACTGTTTTCTCTATCAACAATATTGAATAACTTAGGACATGGCTATCAAACATCAAAAACATCTGCCAGACTATCCCACCTCCTTTTCATGGATGATCTGAAGCTGTATGGAAAAACATCATCTGAAATAGAATCGCTGCTGAACACTGTATATATAGCCAAGATATTGCAATGGAATTTGGCTTGGACAAATGTGCCACACTTACTCTCAAACAAGGAAAAATAATGAAAACTGAAGGAATAAAGATGCCCGATAAAAATAACATTAAGAGTCTGGATGAGGAAGATTTCTACAAATAATGGGTATCTTTCAAGCTAACATCAACCACACTGAAGTCAAGAAAAGGATTAGAGGTGAATACATCAAGAGAGTGAAGAAGATCTTAAAGTCCAAACTCAAAGGAGGAAATACCGTGAAGGCAATCAACACCTGGGCAATTCCAGTCATTAGATACACAGCTGGAATAGTGGACTGGACTCAAGCAGAACTAAAAGCAATGGATAGGAAGACCAGAAAAATAATGACAATGAATCATGCCCTTCATCAACGCAGTGACATTGACAGATTCTATCTACCAAGGCAAATAGGTGGACGTGGAATGCTGCAAGTACATCAGATGGTTGAAGAAGAAGAAATGGCTTTGGAAGAATATCTGAAGGACAATGATGAAGATGCACTGAAATTAGTATATCAGGAAGGCTTACTGACTACTGGAGAGACCAAACTGGCCTACACGAAAGACCAAATGAAGAAGAGAATAGAGGCATGGGAAGACAAAGCACTACATGGCCAGTACATTAAAAAATGTATCTGGGAAAGCAGATAATAACAAGACCTGGCAATGGCTAACAGCAGGAAAGTTGAAGAAAGAGACCAAGGGACTAATTCTGGCTGCACAAGACCAAGCTTTAAGGACAAATGCATACAAAGTCAAAAGTGAGAAGACAGCAACAGACAGTAAGTGCTGCCTATGCAAAGAAGCTAAAGAAACAGTGGACCCCCTGGTAAGCTGCTGCAAGAAGATTGCACAGACTGACTACAAGCAGCGGCATGACAAAGTAGCAACAATGGTACACTGGAAGATCTGCAAGACATATCACTTGCCTGTAAGCAAGAACTGGTGGGATCATAATATAGAGAAAGTCATAGAAAATAATAAAGTTAAACTGCTCTGGGACTTCAGAATTCAAACAGACAAGCACCTGCAACATAACACCCGGACTTAACAATTGTCGATAAGAAAGACAAAAAATGTCTGGATAGTGGACGTGGCAGTGCCTGGAGACAGCAGAATAGACGAGAAAGAACTGGAGAAGATAACAAAATACAAAGATCTACAAATAGAAATAGAAAGACTGTGGCAAAGGCAAGCAAGGGTAGTACCAATAGTAATAGGCACCTTGGGTGCAATCCCACAACTGGAGCACCACTTGAACACCATTGGCATTGACAAATTCGCCATTAGTCAATTGCAAAAGGCGGCCTTACTAGGAACTGCTTCCATCCTGCGACGATATCTATAATACCATCAATACCGCGACCTGGCCATTGAAACTGCACGATTATGGATGAAACATGTAACAGTGATACCCATTGTTATTGGGGCACTGGGAACTATGTCCAAAAATTTTGTAAAATACATCAAGAAATTGCAGCTTCCTGCAATAACTCCAGCAAAGCTACAAAAAACTGTGCTACTCAGAACATTTTACATTTTAAGGAGATACCTGGTTGATACCTAGGATGCTGGCAGCAACCCGTGTCAACCATTAGTGCCAGTCAATTTGAGTGTTCAGTTGACTGAGTTTCATGTTTTATGAATAAAAGTTTTATATTAATAATAGTTGGAAGGGACCTTGAAGGTCTTCTAGTCCAACCCCCTGCTCTGGCAGGAAACCGTGTACCATTTCAGACAAATGGCTGTCCAGTCTCTTCTTAAAAACTTCTAGGGTTGGAACATTCACAACTTCGAGAGACAGTTTGTTCCACTGATTAATTGTTCTGTCGGGAAATTTCTCCTTAGTTCTAGGTTGCTTCTCTCTTTGATTAGTTTCCATTCATTGCTTCTTGTCCTGCCTTCAGGTGTGGTGTTGTCTGGTTAATGCATAGTCTTTCAGTTTCAATTTTCAGATGCTGATACTTTGTGATCTCCAATTCTTTGTCTTCTATTCTACTATGCTCTGGTACTAGCACATCAATTATCTATAGTTTCTCCTCTTCAACCACAGTTAAATCTGTGGTTGATATGTTATATAGTATGTTATAAACCAAGCTTTTATTAGCATGCATTAGGAAATCCCACAATATTTCAACCACCACGGTGTCTTCATATATCCAAAAGTGCATAGATGATGTCTGTGTCCTGAAAAGCATTGTTGTGAGGGCAAATGATAAACCGTGGCTGACTTATGAGGTCCGCAAGATGCTGAAAGCACAGAATGTGGCTATTAAATCTGGCGACATGCTTAGAACAGCCAGAGCAAATCTGAAGAGTGCCATAAAAGGTGCAAAGCAAGTCCATTGCCAGAAAATTCAGAACCTTTTTCAAGACCCTACAAACACCAGGCAAATGTGGAAAGGTATCCAGGCCATTAAGGATTACAAGGTGAATCCATCAAGATGCAAGGATGACACAGACTTCCTAAACAAAGTGAATGCATTTTTTGGTAGATTTGAGACATCAAATAGTATTCCTGCTAGGCAAGCTGTGTCCCATTCTGATGAGCAAATGCTAAGCTTTGATGTCACCTTTGTCCGGAAAACACTGAGGAAAGTTAACATTCGGAAGGCAGCAGGTCCAGATAACATCCCTGGGCATGCTTTGAGAGGTTGATAAAGGACATTATTGTATCTAGCCTCCCACCAGCATTTGACCCCACTTCTGTTTGCTTACTGCCCAATCTGCTCTACAGAGGATGCTATTTCTTCTGTTCTCCATCTGAGCTTGGAGCACTTAGAGGAAAGAAATACTTATGTGTGTTTATTGTTTGATGACTTCAGTTTGGCATTTAATACAATCATTCCCCAGCAACTACTAGACAAACTGGACTTTTTAGGCTTAAACACTTCTTTGTGCAACTGGATTCTTGATTTTCTTACTAACAGGCGAGCTGGAACAAGTATTTCTAACACCATTTTCTTGAGCACAGGTTGACCCATGACTGTTGTGCTAGGTTTGCCACCAACCATACTGTGAAGTATGCAGATGATACAACAGTAGTGGGCCTTATTCAAGATGACAAGGAGGTGCCTACCGCAAGGAGGTTGAAGGTTTGATGAACTAGGGTAAGAAAAACAGCCTAGTTTTAAACACAGATAAAACTAAAAAGATCATTGTCCATTTCAGAAAAGGCAGGCATAGCCCACACTCCTCTGTATATTAATGATTCACCTGTGGAGATGGTTTCCAGGATCAAATTTCTGGGTGTGCAGCTAACAAGTAGGCTGGCTTGGTCACTCAACAGCGAGACCCTGGTAAAACGAGCATAGCAGCACCTGCATTTTCTGTGTCGCATGAGAAAAAGTACATCTTCCTTCCCCTGTCCTTACCACTTTCTACAGAGGAATGATCGAGAGCATCCTGTCATACAGCATTACAGTCTAGTTTGGAAGCATCACTGCTTCAGACAGGAAGGTAGTACAGAGGGTTGTAAGGATGGCAGAAAAGATTATTGGCAGTTCCCTCCCTTCCATCCAGGACATAGCATAAGCGATGCTTGAGCAGAGTCTGCAAGATTGTCAGGGACACTACACATCCTCTTCACAACCTGTTTTCCTTGTTACCTTCTGGCAGGAGGCTTTGTGGTATCTGAAGCAGAACATCCAGATTCAGTCACAGCTTTGTTCCATACAATATTAATCTTGTGAACTCTAAAGGTTCCTCTTTCCGCTATGTAAAGATGGACAGTGATTAATATTTATATATTATTTTTATGTAAAGGTGTAGGTTTATACAGATGTTGAATATAGCATGTTTAAATGTGTGTTGTGTATGTGTACACTTTTGAGAGCAAGCGACAAAATTTCATTTTTAATGTGTGCCAATGTATCCACAGTAAAAAATGACAATAAAGGTTATCTATCTATCTTGTCTGGATGCATGAGATTTCTTATTGTACTTCTTGTTTTTCTTATAGTTCCTATTGACATAAGCCATCTACAGTCATTTTAGAGTTGAGCAGTCTCTAAATCCCCAAATATTTATTAAATAAGTAAATATATCTTCCAATCCAGGTTAAAGATTTGAACTTTATTCATACTCAGCATACTCTTGAGTTTTTCCTTTCTATCTTCATAAACTCTGATTCCATCACTTGTATTCTAATAGATCTAAGCCTATTGTAACTTTGTTCCAGGCGGAAATAGTTCTATATTTTGGCCATTAACATAACTGTTAATGTGAATCTCCCTGTGAAAGATTATGACCTTGTAGAGATTAATACATCTTTTAGGGCAAAAAAATTGTTTCATGGCAGCTTTCATAGGATGGCTTCCTTTAAGAATTGCTTCTTATAAGAATATTAGCAAGTATGTTATTAAGACTTGTTTTAATGATCTTACTCATTCCAATAAGAGCAATTTGATGTTGGGGTTTAAGGCATCAATGTAAAAATGAGGAGACACAGTTCTGGTCCCACTTTGGGCATGAAACTGACTAGATTGCCTTGGCCTATCAGTCTCTCTCAGCCCCAGCAACCACTTCCAAAAAACCTTGCCAAGAACACTGAAGAGATTTGTCCAGGCAGTCCCCAGGAGTCAACAATGACTCAAAAGTGCACATACACACCCCCACACACCCCGACACACATTTAAATAAGCCTCAAAACTGCACCTACTACCTAATGTTGCTTTGGACCCTCACAAGAGCAATATTCTTATGTTCTTACATGCTGTAGTTCTAAGGATTGAAAAATTCTAAACTGATTACGTGCCAATCTTTAGCTGTGGACACATGAACCTGCATCCAAAACATTGCTAAACCTTTCTGGCATTTATGATGCCAAAATATATTTTTCTTCCTGAATACACACAGGCTACTAAACCTAAACTGTGGATGCAAGGCAAACAGGTTTAGTAGCCTGTGTGTATTCAGGCAAAGCAAAACAAAACTCACCTTTTGCTTAGGGGGGAGGGGGAATTTTGAATAACAATCAATTTCAAAAGAAATATATACATCTGCAATATTTTCCCAGATACTTGTAATATAGAATATGACTGTAATAGCTGCTTGAGAATACATTGTATAAGAGTGCTTGCTGGAATCATGTTGGTCTGCATTCATTTGGCCATCCCCTTGGGAGCAAGCCCGTATGTTATATGTGAAACAAGTTTAGTATGAATCTGGAGTTACATATAGTGCTGCGACCCTTCCCCCCCACCATTTTTCTTGTTTATTTCAATAGGGATAGAGATATCTATTTCTATTTCGACAGAGAATAGAAATATCTCTTATTTCAATTTCTTGTGCACTTATAAATAAAAGGTTTTAACCACAGATCTTTCAGTGAATTTGACAAAAGAATGCATATATTTATTCACTTTAATTTTCAACATATCTCCTTTAGAAAACCCATTAGTATGCTGGAAGCACTTCGAATATCTTTCCATCTGCAGTAGCTTTTTAGTAATTTTGGGGGGGGGGATAACTATGAATATATAATTTTAGGAGAAGATTACCTGGGACTGCTTTCTAATCTAGATAGCAGTTGAGATCAGCATGTTACTGTGTAATTAGGCAGGATACAATTTTCAAGCACCTACAACTATGGAATTATCTTTCGTCAGATGCCCATTTAGTGCTCATGGCATAATCTTTATGACTTCTCATTAACCTGCTCTTGGTCAAAATGTTTTTATTTTGTTCTTAAAAGTAGGGGTTTTGTTTTAATAACTTGTACTAATTCTGAAGTACTGTTTTAAAAATACATAGGATGAGTACCTAAATAAGGAATTAAAACAATAATTAATACCTATCAGTATTATATCATCTCTATATGAAACTGTTTCGAGTGCCACTTAGTTGAAAAATGGGATCAAAGATTTTAAATCAATACTTCATACACACATACACACACACACACACACATCATCTTGGCAGCAGGTCTGTTGCGGGGAATATATGCGATATTCCTCCCATCCTTCTTCTGCCTTTGACCTCTATAATAGTCTCTCTCTCTCATAAGTTCCTAGGATGCTACTCAAACATAAAAGTTTCTGTCAAGCAGCAAACTGAAACAAGGGTTCTATATATCAGTTGCCATTAGAGAACTCAGATTAACTAGTTAATTAACACCAAGAGCCTTGGTGGAGCAGTGGGCTAATGCCTCCTTAAGTAACACCAGCTGCCTGCAATTAGTGCAGGTTCGCATCCTACCAGGCTCAAGGTTGACTCAGCCTTCCATCCTTCCGAGGTAGGTAAAATGAGGACCCAGATTGTTGGGGGCAATTAAGCTGACTTTGTAATAATGCCGCTTGGGAGGGGTGTGAAAGCCCTAATAAGCAGGCATATACATAGAATGAAGGCTACTGCTAAGCTTGTAAGCCGCCCTGTGTCTTCAGAGAAGGGCGGGATATAAATGGAATTTTTTAAAAAAATAATGATTAACTAGCATTTTGTACAATGGCTCAGAGGAACAGAAATATGGATGGCCCATGTAAATCAGTCCAGAATAAAGAAATGTCCCTGACATGGTAATTGTGTGGTTTGCCATATCTGCTGAAGGAATTCATCCTTGTTCAACTACTGCTTATCTATAGTACATGTTGGATCCTACTGTGCAATGACCTTCCCAGAGACAATACAAAACATCTTTTTCTTGAAGAAAAGAGCACTCATACTTCAAAAGTAACAGCTATTTGTCAAAATCACATCTTGAAATAAAATAAGGAAAATTTATTTTAGCTTCTGTTTCTAGGTAAGCACCACAGAAATCAAAATTATACTGTTTTGTTGTTAAAACATATTTTAGGAAAACATCAGTGTTGTTATATCATAAGTAATTGTTATTCTAAATTAATTTTTCAAACATCTCCACTGCAACCAGATAGAGGTTAGCAGCTGGTGGCTAATTTTAGTTCCCTAAACAACATTCTTGAGTAAAACATTCATAAACCTAGGTTCAAATGGAAATTAGTTAAATTTATTTTAAAATATTTTACAAGAATCCCTAAGGTATGGTGCAACCAGGACAAACAGATTTCTAGGTAGACAGCTCTACTTCTCCCTATATCACCTGCTGAACAAAAATTCTTCTCACAGTTCAAGCAATACCAAATTGGACAAGGCCTGAACTAGACAATTGTTGCCAACATCTGGGTGACTGATTCTAGTAAGAAAGTCACTGATATAGAATAGCCCTTAGTAATAGAAGAATTAGAGTCAAGTTCCTGCAGAGAAGGAATTACCTTTAATGACTATTACCATCTTTGCGTGTTAAGTTGACAATCTTTCAAAACTGCACTAAGATGTTCTGATCAAAATCCAGAAATAAGACTGAAGATTTCTAAACTACTCACTAAAGATAGAATTCTTTGATTTATGTTCAAAGAGTAAATTTTCTATTCTAAAAGCAAGGTAGAAATATTTTGGTTCTCCCCCCTCCCAACATTCAAACAGCTCCAACTCTACTTGGATTTAAAAGTCCTTCAAGAACTGGGTCTTCTTCTAAGCCTTTAGAGAGAATGATTGATGCCCCTTTCTTCCTTTCTGTTCCCCCCTGCCATTCTCGTCCCTTTGTCTTGTGTTGTTTTTATGTTTCTGTATTGTTCTTTGTTTTTTAAATGTTTTAACAATTGTGAACCACCTAGGGTTACTAGGAGTTTGGTGGCACATAAATTTAATAATAAATTATGGTTGGTCAGACAGCTAGCCAGATGTTTAGACTGGACATGGTATTTTGTCCACTTATTTCCCAAGGACTTAGGATAGGCAGATGATGTTGTTTAATATTAATGCTATTGTCACAGGGTGTAAGCTGTTCCAAGGAAAGCTGGTTTTTGCAAGCAATTTTGTCAGTGCTGATGGTGTTCAAGTGGTGCTTTGGGATTGCATGCAATGAGTCTGTTACTCATTGGTACTATCTTTGTTTACTTTTGCCACTGTCATTCTATTTCTACTTGTGGCTTTTTATATTTTGTGGTTTTCGCCAATTTTTCTCTTCTGCTGTCTCTAGGTACTGCAATATCCATTATCCAGATTTTTTTCTTATTAACAGTTTTTAAGTCTGGAGTGTTGTGTGGCAGGTGCTTGTCTGTTTGAATTCTAAAATCTTTTAGAATTCTAAAATTCTAAAAGTAGAAGTTAAAGATAACTTTAACTTCTACTTTTTTTCTTTTACTTTGTGTATTTTGTGGTTTTCTTGATGGTGGACAAATGGTACTTCTTGCAGATATTCTAATGCATTATTTGTAGTCAGTCTGTGTGATCTTTTTGCAGCAGCTAATAAAGTGGTCCATTCTTTATTCAGCTTTTTTGCAAAGGTGGCATTTGCTGTCTGTTGCTGTCTTCTCAATTCTGGCTTTGTATGCATTTGTTTTTAAAGCTTGATCTTATGCATCCAGAATTAGCCCCTCTGTGTCTTTTTTCAACTTTCCTGCACTTAGTCATTCCCAGGTCTTGTTGTTATCTGGTTACCTGCTAAGGTTTTTCTAACGCAGGAACAATATTCAATATTTTGACTTCTTGTCTGTCGTTCTGCTTCTGTGATTGCATTGCTAGTCCTTACAACCAGTTCTGAACTGATCCTCCTCCCTCAGTCATCAGCTTTGCCAATATAATGATCACTGCAATCTTAAATGTACTACAGGCCAACAAACATTTGCACAATTGTAAATATTCACACCTTACTATTTATGCTGTTCCTCACTGGAAACACCTCATGTACAAATGCATTCCCAGAGGTTTTCTAATTAACTGTGGTAATGTAAATTAATAGACAACAGTCTGAAAGGAAATATCAGCAGGCAAGGGCACAGACACCTCAAAATTCAAAGAACTTTATAAGCCCTGAATATTAACACAAATAATAAGAAATAAAGGCATTACAGTACCTCTGAACTTGTGAAAGACAGCCCAAAGCTCAGCAATGTCTGTAGCAAAGGTAATGTCAGTATCAAGGACAATGACTCGCTCAAGATTGGCGGGAAGTGTCTTTGTGAGAACCAGCTTCATCAGTCCATAGATGCCAGAATAGTGCTTGTTGGGTATCCAGGACACTTCAGACTAAAAGCCAGAAAAGACAGGGAAGAGAGAGAGAGAGAGAGAAAAGGGGGGGGGGGAACACTTTACTATAGGCAATACTTAATGTTCTTGAAATTACAAACTGCACTTTGCAGAACAGTGAACATATTCTTGATCACTGCAGGAGAACTGAGATACAGGGTTTTACTCCAAAAGTTAATGTTATTCCACCCACAAAAAGCCAATGAAATATCCAGAGTGACATCCTAGCAGCATCAGCATAACTTTAGTGTGAAAAAGGATATATAGCTGTGATTTCCAAGTCATGGAAATCTCTCACCTTATTGCCCTACAAATGTGTTTGGACCATTAAACTTCTGTTCAAAAGCTGCCACTCATGGCATTTACTTTAGTTTTCCAAAAGAGCCAAAAAAGATGCCAATTAAAGCTCCATCACAATGGAGAAGACTTTTTAATAGCAGCCAAATTTCTCTGCAAGTCCTTCCCAGAAATAAATGTTTAGCTGCCTCTTAATTTTTTTTTGTTCCATCTGATTTTTAGCTGGATTTTTCAACTGCTGTCTTTCACTGTCTGATATTATGTACTGTAAATTGTGCTTTAGTTTTGAGTTGGAATTATTTTATGTGCAGTCCTAGTTTTAATGTGTAAATAAAAATATAAAAAATAATAATAAAAAATAATAATAAAAATAAAATTTACTTTATCTCATTGAATTTCTTTTCTATCCTGAAAGATGGCATATAATATTAAAATAAAACATAAACTAAAGTACAACTAAATTTTAAAAAGCTAGTTGATTAGAAATGCTGAATGAAAAATGATGGAATTTGAAGCTGGCAACAAGCTTTTTTGTTTTTGTAAAATAAGGAAGTATTTTCCACATCCAGGATTGTTAAACAAAGTTAGCAGTTGTCAACATTATAAACATCTCAAATCTCCTTCACAGGATTGGATAATTGTAGAATGATTTAAAGGAGTCCAAGAAAAGTTGAGAATTACAAACTGTAACAAGATTCATCAATCTTGTAGAATGGTATGGTAACTATAGGCCAAAATGTTATGTCACAAAAATGTGGGTTTTTTTTGCAATTTGTGTTCTAAAATCTCAACCAGGAGATTAAACACTATAATTTGAAGGTTCTGGGTTTGCCAGACTACTGCTAACTCGTGACTTAAAATAGACAAAATAGAAATGAATAAGGGAGGCAAATAAGAAAATCTTTTCACTTGCTCTAGTAACAAGTAGAGTACTACAGTATTTGCATCTTATCTCTCAAAGGTAAAACATGTTATTACAGGTAGTCCCTAACCTATGACTATTTGTTCAGGAAATGTCCACAGTTACAATAGCGCTGAACAAACTGTGGTTACAAATGGTCCTTGGAGTTTCAGCATGCCTGTAGACACATGATCACAATCTGAGGATTTGGCTACTGGTTCACACTTAAGATCGCTTGCAACATCCCAGGATCACATAATCAACATTTGTAGCCTTCCCTGCCATCTTCTCCAGAAAGTTAATGGGGAAGCAGGTAAGGAAGTTCCCAAGTTGCTGGAGAAAGCCTTCCCTACTTTTGCACTTCATGCATCCTCCCTAACCTTTACGCAAGTATCCCCTTGCACATTTGTACACCCTCACATGCTCCCTTTGGCTCATGCCAGATCCTCCCTTGCATCTTTGTATGCCTTCCCCAACCTGTGGTGCACCTCTCATGCAATCCCTTGGACTTTTGTGCACCTTCCCTGAGCTGTGCTCTGCCTTAGGAGGAAAGCAATGGCAAACCCCTTCAAAACAATGGGAAAGGGATGGGTGGTTAAGAAATATGAAATAAAACAAACAAACAAACAAAGTTGCCAAAAAAAACTTTAGGGTCATGTCCACGTGGTCATCATAGGTAAACTGATGGGAAGGCACAAAACAAACAGTATAAAAATCTCTCATTGCCTTTACATTTTGTTAGAAAGTATTTCACTGACAAATACTGATGCTTTTATCTTGAGAGGCAATTCCTGTGAATCCTATTTTGAAAAATATTGCTAAGGTCAAGAATAAAGAAATAAATCTTTCTAAATCATAGTATTTGCCAAGTGAATGTACTTATGTGGGTAGGAATGTATGTAGCCAGAACACTTGTGCATGGATGATCCCATTTTTCTCAATTTCCTTGACCCCTTTTATTAAAAGTTGTCATAGTGTTTATTTAGAGAAATGAGTTAGAAAACATGAAGTTGCAATAAGTATAAGCATTTTATACCCTTAGCAATGACTGTTTTACATTGGTATTGTATTTTAGTTTCAAGGATACAGCTTTACTGAACCATGAATATACTGTCTTTCAAGCACAAGGGCCTAGATGTAACCTCCCTCTTACAGTTTTAGGGAACAGAGTTTTTTTTAAATAAAAAAAATGTTTACAAAATCAGAGTGGAAATGGATTAGGATTCATATTTTGAAATAAATTGCAGCCCTCTTGTGGGGTTGCAATTTCGACGTACAACCTATTTTCAATGTGCAATCAACTAAATCTATATGCAGTTAACAAGTAATTGTTGACTTAAAATTTGTTTTACCAATCATGCAAACTTACAACAGAATGAAAAAAGTAACTTACAACCAATCCTTGCCTTTATGACTAGCACTGATGATGTTACCTAGTTTGGGTAATGAAACATCTGCAAGAAAACAAGCAAGCTCAGAAGAGCACCAAGGACCCCTCATGTCAACCCTGAGCTACAAATAATTTCCTTTATTAGTAACTTAACAATTGTTGCCATGTGATCAAAATTTGGGTGCTTGGCAATCGACATGCATTTACAATGATTGCAGTGTCCTGGGGTTATGTGATTGCCATTTGTCACCTTCACAGCTGGCTTCTGACAAGGAAAGTCAATGGGGAAATGGATTAATTTAACTATTGCCTGATTCATTTAACAATTGCAATGATTCACTTAGCAACTCTGGCAAAAAAGTTAAAATCAGGCATGACTCACCTAGACAACTACCTTGTTTTAGCAGAAATTCTGGCCCCGATTGTGGTTGTAATTTGACGACGACCTATACAATATGATCCACATCTTTTATCAAACTGACCAATAGGAACCAGCATTAGCATTTTGAAATTTGTTATTGGGAATCCTCCAGTTGCTTTGGAAACACAACTCATAGATTTTTTTTCTAACAGCTATTGGTCTGATTAGTTTAGAATTCTCAATGTTGGAACCCAACCAATCTAGAAGAACCTAACAAAAAAAACAAAGGTTTTGCACATCAATTATACTGCAGTTACTTAGTCTTTCTTATTCTCAAGGAGGAACCAGTTGAAACATAGTTTTATTAAGTGTTTGTGGAATTAGCACAGAGAGGCGTGTGGATCTGAATTGCAATGGAAAAGTGGGCCATTGCATTCATTCACAGGTTAAAACTTCACACTGGCCTAGTTTGGAAAAAATGCTTCTATATTGGATATAGCAAAGTGATTATTAGTACCATAATATATATTTTAATGGCAAATACAGGCAGTCCTCAGCTTACAACAGTTCATTTAGTGACCGTTCAAATTTATAATGGCATTGAGAAAAGTGGCATGACCATTTTTTACACGTATGACCACTGCAGCATCCCCATGGTCACATGATTTACTTTTGGATGCTTAACAACTGACTCACATTTATGACGGTTGCAGTATCCTGAGGTCATGTGATCACCTTTTGCAATCTTCTGCAGTGGCGTAGTGTGGGGGGTGCAGGGGGGGCCGGCCGCACTGGGCGCAACATCTGGGGGGGCGCGCTTGCACTGAGCTGCTCAGGGAGCCCCAAGGGCTGCACAGAGTTGGCTTGGCTCCGCTCTCGAGCTGCTCTTTCTTGCAAAGCGAAATGAGTCCGGCAGGTGAGATGGGCGGCCACATAAACTGAATAAAATAAATAGAAGCGGCCAACTCTCCGCCCAGGCTCAGGCCAACCGCAAGCGCCCCGCAGGCACCCTGGCAGGTTTGGCCAAGCGAAGACGGACCCGCTGGCCGGCCGGCCTAGCTTCGTGCGCATGTGTGGCTTTATTTAGCGGGGCTCACGTGCAAGCTTGAATGCAGCGGCTCTTGCAGGTCGGAGCCCCGCCCAGCCGCCCTCAAGAGGGACCCGGAAGCATCCCGCATGCGCGCGACTCTTCTTGGAAAGTCTATGCCACTGCGGGGCGCGTCTTTTCAGCAGTGACGTCACCTCCCGCCCGCCCCTCTATTTCCGCTTCCGGTTGCCTTGCCCCGGGTGCTGACAACCCATGCTACGCCACTGATCTTCTGACAAGTGAAGTCAATGTGGAAGCCAGATTCACTTAACAACCATGTTACTAATTTAAGAACTCCAATGATTCACTTAACAACTGCGGTGAGAAAAATCGTGAAATGTGGCAAAATTCACTTAACAGTTTTCTTACTTTAGTAACAATAATTTTGGGCTCAGTTGTGGTCATAACTTGAGGACTACCTGTAACTAAGGTAAAAGGAGATCTCAGCTGTTGAAAGCCAACAAACACAATCATTTATTCCACAAAACAAATTCCTGGCTCTATCCCAGGGGTTCCAACCCACATCCGCAGCTCAGTGCCGGGCTGCAGCCTGTTCAGAACCAGGCTGAGGAAGTGGTGGGCGAGCATGTATGTGTGTACGAAGCTGCATTTGTGAAAGTGGTGCATGCATGAGCAAAAACCCTCCCCTCTCCCCACCCTTCCGCCTCCATTGGTCTGCCGAGCTGGAAAGGTTGGGGACCGCTGCTCTATCCAACTTTCATTATCATCCTGCCCCTTGTAAAATTATTAAGTGTAACTTCAAAATATCAAAAGACAGATCATCCTGGCTTTAGACAACAGAGCATTGATATGTTATGATCATATAGGATCCATAGGTTTAAAGTCAGATTCTGCAGAATAAGTGCATAAGCATTCATTTAAATAATAATAATAAACCTTTATTGTCAAAGTACAACATGTGTACATTGAGATTAGCTGAGCCTCCCCCCGTGCTCATGCAAATACATATGCAAATACATATTTTTTTCAGTTTTAAAAAATGGTTTCTACTCAGTTGGCTATTACTTTGAATTAAATATATTAAAAGGAAGTGCTACATAGCCCTAACAAGACTCCCTCCTGCATTTGAAGAAGAGTCCATTGCAGGCACACTGATTAAAGTGCAGTATTGCAGGCAAACTCTGCCCAAGCCTGGAGTTCAATCCTGACAGGGCTCAAGGCCGACTCAGTCCTCCATCATCCTGAGGTTGGTAAAATAAGGACCCAGATTGTTGGGGGCAATATGCAAATAATGCTCTACACTGTAAACCGTCAGAGTACTATGAAGCATTGTGTAGCAGTATATAAGCCTAAATGCTGTCGCTATTTGACTAACAAAGTGAGCCTGGCTCATTTAACATTTTATAGGGAAACAAAAAGTTAAAAAAAAACCTGTGGCAAATTGATCACCTTAGATTTCTCCATACAGTATAAGATAATTTCACCATGCTCATGTTGCAACAAGTCTTGCAAAATTAAAAGTAAAGCTTCTTTGTGAGTTTACTAGCCTCTTGCTTCATTGTCAGCCCAGAGTTAAATAAAGCCCTCACATCTGCCATTTGATATGAAAGAAAAGTTTCCTTTGGCAACAGCTGTAGTTTTAATCCCACTGTGAGTAGAAAATATGAGAATGTTCAATAGAATGGGGGCTGCAGCCAGGGCCAAGTATTAGTTTTCTCCACCCCAACTATAAATTCGATCTTACTACAAAGAAGCAGTTTGATAAAAAATAAAACAACATTACACAACTAACTATCCAAGGCCAAACAACATGAATGTCACATTTAATTTGATTTTAAATTAAACTCAGTGGGAGTCATTTGCAATGGACTGTTTCTGACCTTAATGTGACATTTTCACAGATATATTTTTGAAGTATTTGATTAAGTTAAGTTAGAAATCCTTATAAAACTGCAGTGTTGCCAGGTCTTTACGTTCTTCTGAAAGAACCTTTAGGATCATGCTAGTGAACCATTTCATTTTCATAAATATTCTGATATATATTCTTTATATCAGAAAATATGAGAGAGAAAGCACACTTGCTTATAACCTTTATATATTTTTTTCTTCTCTATACTTTGGGGAATGCCACTACTGCATAGAAACACTGACTGCTTTGGAAGAATTAAAAAAACCCTTAAAAGTTATTAATTTCTGTGGCTTCCAAGTGGAGAAGAAAGAGGGCTAACACGGGTCTGAAAAGTGGAGACTGACAACTGGGAAACAAGCTGGACCAGTGAAGCTTCTCCTGACAAGGAGAATCCAGGGATCACCCACATATACTCTGGAAGTCAGTTCCTTGTGAGGAAACCTAAGAATCTGGAGGGACTCTGTGTGCAATTCATAGAGTGCTGGACCAAGAAAGGAGTACCAAGCTCAGAATCTCATGTGGAGTCTATTTAAGGACAATAGGGCACATTTACCTCTGTGGGAAGAGATGAGAGTCCAGCTAGTCAAAACAATAATAACTTAGCCGTGGGAACCCAAGGACATTGGGCCCAGAGCTGATAGTGTTTTGGCAGGCTGGAGGGCTGGGGAGGAAGCCCGTGCTTCAAGCTAATTGGGGAATGTGATTTATGACTGTTTATTGGAGGAGGGAATTGAACTTCATTACTTTGTATCCAGGGGAAGGGAATTTAGTTTTTGGTTTCAACTATGTAGTGACGATACATTGTTTCTCGAATAAAAGATTCTTTAAGGTAAACAATGCCATGAAGTTCTTTTGAAGAATTTCATCTGTCGGAACCATGGCAGAGAATTTTTTTGGAAGGGAATGAAGATGTTGGTGCCGATCAGGACAAAGTACATACAAAAGTTTATTAATTGATTGTCTTGTGACCTTATCAACAAGATAAAGGAAAAATAAAATTCATAATCTGATTCCAGGATAAAATACAGTAATATAATGTAATGTAATGTAATGTAATATATATATATATATATATATATATATATATATATATATATATATATATATATATATATATATATATATATATATATATATATATATATGGGATGCGGTGGCTCAGTGGGTTAGGACGCTGAGCTTGTCGATCAGATGGTCGGCAGTTTGGCGGGTCAAATCCCGAGTGCCGTGTAACAGACTGAGCACCTGTTACTCGTCCCGGCTCCTGCAACCTAGCAGTTCGAAAGCACATAAAAATGCAAGTAGAAAAATAGGGACCACTATGGTGGGAAGGTAACAGTGTTACGTGCGCCTTTGGTGTCTAGTCATGCTAACCACATGACCACGGAGACGTCCTCAGACAAGCGCTGGCTCTTCGGCTTTGAAACAGAGATGAGCACCGGCCCCTAGAGTTGGAAACGACTAGCACACATGTGCGGGGGAACCTTTACATATATATATATATATATATATATATATATATATATATATATATATGTGTGTGTGTGTGTGTGTGTGTGTGTGTGTGTGTGTGTGTGTGTGTGCGCGTGCAAGGAATCAGCACAAGAAAAATTTTACTGATAAGAAACAGAGGGCTAAGTAAAATGATGAACATATCAAGATTTGTGGGAAAATATTTTATATAAAGTAATTGGAATTGAAAAACACAAAACAGAACTTGAAATTCTATTGTGTATAAATGATCATGGGATTACTAGAATGTACAAACTTTTCTGTGAATATCTTTATAAAATTATATATGAAAAGGAAAGTTATTGGTTTTTTAGCTATCCATGGAAATGGATCAACTCATAGCTGAATATCTTCTCAACATTTCTTTAGCTATATCAATCACGTCATGAGAACAAGATTTTCAGAAGTTTCTCTTCAATTTCTTGTGAAAGCTCTTTAGGCAAAGTAGCCAGTAGCTCCAGATGCCCTTCCCCATTTATTAGAATATTTCTATGTTTTATTTGGACCACCAGAAACCATGTTGCAGTAGGTGAACTCATTTCACACACACACACACACACACACCCCTAAAATAAATCTGATTCTTTCATGCTCAGGATGTGGGACTGTGTCAATGAGAGTCACAAAATTAAGGTTCCTTCTCAATCTTCAAGTTCTCCATTCCCCAATATGCTGTGAGTGGAAAAAGCAATGATAGCTGCATTGCCAGCAATATTTTAACTTGAAAATAAATCCTCAGTCATTAAATCTTTTTTCCCTACAAAGGTGTTTTTATGCTATCTGTTGCAATGATATTTTTTTCAATCTGAAAAAATAGGAGAAAAAATGGGCTTTGTGGAATAACCAAAACAGAGCACGTTTATCTATCTGCTCTGTACAAATGAATATATCTTCTGAATTACTCTGCAACATCTAACTATGAGCTATTTGGTTAAATTCAGTGAATTGCTTTAGTCTCTAGACCATTTTTCCCCCAAACTTGTCAACTTTAAGATGTGTAAACTTCAACATGCTGGCAGGGGAATTGTGGGAGTTGAAATCCACACAACGTAAAGTTACCAAATTTGAAGGATACTGCTCAAGACCAAAACAACCCTATTTCAAATATTTTTCCCTTTCATTTCTGATATAATCACAATTACAAAAATTAGGCTACATATTGGGAAAAAAACCAAAGCAAAATAAAAACTTTGAAAAACCTGTAAAATTATGTCTCATCCAGGAAGCAGTAACACGGTTATCAGAAGTGCTACTGAATTGGACTGAATTGGACTCGGAAACGGAACTGGTTAAAGACTGCATGATAAAGTGGGCACAAAATATTCAGGAACCAATTTCGTTGGACACCTGGGAGATAATTTGGGTCAGAAATGTTAAATTTACCCAGGCTCAAAATTTAAGAGAAAATTTTTATAAAATGTTTTATAGATGGCATCTGGATCCCAAGAAGTTGTCCAACATGTATCCTAATTTACAGTCTAAATGTTGGAGGTGTGGTAGTTTAGAAGCTACCTATTTTCACGTGTGGTGGACTTGGATTAAAATTTGGTGGAACATTCAAAATATTTTTAAGAGAAAGATAAAGTTTTCCCCGCAATTGTTTTTATTGGGCATTGTTGTAGATTGTGACGTTAAAGAAACTAACTTGATGTTGAACATGATAACGGCAGCACGGTTACTGGTGGGACAATATTGGAAGAAGGATAGTTTGCCCACTGTAGAAGAATGGGTGTTTAAAGTTTCGAATCTTGCAGAAATGTCTAAGATTTCTGCTTATCTGAAGGATCATTCACAGGAAAGATATATTTCAGTTTGGAGGAGATGGATAAATTATATTCAAAACAAATATGGGACTAAAAAGTACCATTTAGCTTATGAGTAGATTTTAGTGGGATATTGTTATTGGTACGTTGTTGGTAGTTATGTTAAAAGAGTTAAAGCGCATTATGGATTTGGTTAATTGTATATTATGCATAATTTTTATTTAGAATATGATTATTGTAACTATAATCCTGTATTTAGCTCTGGGAAGTGGGGGGGAAGTGGGTGGGTTTGGGGTGGGAGGGATTTGGGGATATATTGTAAAATTTTGTTTTTGTAAAACTCTTTAATAATAAAAAAATAGACAGGAAACCCTTGGATGACTTCTAGCCCAGCCCCCTGCTCAAGCAGGAGAACCTATACCATTTCAGACAAGTAACTGTCTAGTCTCTTCTTAAAAACCTCCAGTGATGGAGTGCCCAAATTTCTGGAGGCAAGCTGTTCCACTGGTTAATTGTCCTCACTGTTAGGAAGTTTTTTCTTAATTCCAGGTTGCTTCTCTCTTTGGCCAGTTTCCAACCATTGTTTCTTGTCCTGCCCTCTGCTGCTTTGGAGGATAATTTGACCCCTCTTCTTGGTGGCAGCCCCTCAAATACTGGAATATTGCTATCATGTCTCCCCTGTTTCTTCTTTTCTTTAGACTGGTCAAACTCAAGTCCTGCACCTGTTTTTCATATATTTTAGTCTCCAGCCCTTTGATCATTTTAGTTGCTCTTCTCATGTTCCTATCAGATTACTCCTACTGGAATAGCTGCATTGGGAGTAAGAGATACAAATATAATAAGCAAAACCTTTACTGCTCTTTTTAGAAAAACAATGAATATCCAGACAACCTTTATAAATTATTATTTTCTACCTGCTAGAAAAGAAAGTGGAAGAAGGGATTAGAACAGTGGTCTTCAAACTTGGCCCTTTTATGACTTGTGGACTTCAACTCCCAGAATTCCTCAGCCAGCTGGGAGTTTGAAGACCCCTGGATTAGAATTTTAGCTTACTTCTATATTTTAATCCATCTTTCAAAGAATTGTATAAAGTGAACTGATATTATCAATTATCCTTTCTTTATACCCCAATAATACACCCAATTTCTAAAAGAAGTCATAATATTTAAATTGTATCCCAAAATACTTTTTTTTAATTCCCTAGAACCATTCCTATGAAGATACATGCATTTTATGAGAAGGCGATAATGAAAAGACATGCGTAAACATTAATCGATCGTGGCCAGGGTCTCGCTGGTGGTCTTCTCATCATTACCTTGAATAACACATTATCACTTGCTAGTGGATCTTGCTTTCACCAGAATGGCAAAAACAACATGGCAGGGACTTGCTTTTTAGGGAATTTCTGTGATATCACATCGCATGTAGAAAAGGGGCAGAGTTTATGTCACCATGGGAACAGATATCTGTAGCCACTGCTGTCATCTGCGAACTATGCTTCCTCATTTTTCCAATTTCAAAGAATATGAGAAATTAAAATTACACTAGATAAATAGACTAGATTATAGAAATCTGGTTTTCCCTTTGATGAAAATGAGTAATTCCAGCAGATCACTTTCCAACCTCCAGGAGTTAACAGGAAGCTGCATTTGATGATAATTTTCAAAATGTACCACAGTTCAATTTCTGGCTATCATTCAACTATACTAGTCTTACCCTCACTAGGTGAGAGTCCTGGGAATTGCAGTGCTCACATACCTGAAAAGGAACTTTCTGCTATTTTAGATATACAAAGTAACGACTTAAGATTCAGTATTTGGGTGACCCTTAAGTATGTTTTAATTTAATAATTTACAATGCATAGGTAATTGCAAATAAAAATAAAATGGTACATTCTAATGATCCATAGCAAAGTTTGGTTTATACAAAGAAACTAAATAGTAATGAAAGTTATATATTCAGAAAAAAGAGAGGTGGTTAGTGTCCAGACACTTTAGATCAACAGTAGCTGCATAATTAAATGTTTATTTCATGCTTTGACTAATGATTGCGTTCAGACAGATGGTTTTTAGAACTAATAATAAGAATCGTTCAGGTATTTTTCTTAGTAAAATAATGCAAGTATTAGTAGAATATATTGGAGGATTACCGGTACATCCCTTGGAAATTCCCTTGAAAATTATATAAAAGAATATAAAGGGTACGATATACATTTTAGAAACATTTTAAATCTCTCCAACAAATTCACAGTACAGAGTAACTAAAAAAACCCCCACACATTATATATGTGTTTGATCCTATTACACTGAGATAACAAAATCTCTGGGAGAATGTCTATATGCAGAACTGCAGCAACACAGTCTACCACAGTTCAGCTGTATTTCAGTAAAATTCAGAAATGTATATGATTGCCATACTGCTACTAAATCAAACAGAAGTATTACTTGATTTCTACAGTTAGGAATTATTCCCTTGACAGAAGTAATCTAAAACTGAAACTTGATTTCTGAAATAAAAGAGGAAAAAAGTATAATAAAAGTAAGTGCTTATATTGGAAAAGCACATTACATTTTTCTTGATGCAACTTACACATAAGAATGAGAATGACTTTTACACATCACTACTTCAAGTCTGAATAGGAAATTTGAGTTCTGCCTCCAGCTTAGATAAGGGGACTGTTATTTTAAAATATGACCATACTCTAAATTAAGGTTATCTTGCATAATAGTGTTATTTCAATTTTCAAGGCAGCACTCTAGTCAATCATATAGCAGCCATGCATTTAGAAACGGTATCTAAAAAAAGAAGCAAGTTTTAAAACAGTAATTATTACAAAGCCAGCATACTTATTTTTTTTAAACTGGCTCATTAAATAAGAGGAGGGTATAATTTTGTCATTATAAAACTGCTCACTTTGACTATTTTTAAATACTAGTAGATCTCGTTTAACAACCTTAACTGGGACCAGGAATTCCGCTGCTAAGTGAAATGGTCACTACATGACCATGATTGAGCTTTCCAAGTAGAAAGACATAAGACTATCCAGTTTCAAACTTTGGGCTTTCGTTTGCCTCCTAACCATTCTGCCTGCTTTTTGGAATGCTGAAGTGCCTGCTTACTCTTGTGTATACATTGAAGGTAATGTGATTGTATCACAGCCTGGGGGGGGGGGAAATGTGGGCATGCTATGCAAATACATACTTTCTTGAAATCCTTTCCTCTCCAATCTCTCTTCTGTGCAACTGGGAGGAAGAGAAAAAAGCAAGTGATTTCAATTGTTAAGTGATATGGTTGTAAAGTGAGACACCACATGCCCACATCACTCAGCAACTGCAAGTCCAAACTCACTTGTCCAAGTTGTGGTCGTGAACTGAGAATTGTGGGTCATTAAACAAGTAGGTATCTCAATCCAAGCCAATCAGTGTTTGGACTTTTCCAGCCCCGAATCTCAGAAATGTAACAGACTGCCTCCAACTTCCCACACTTGCCCCCCATCTATGCCCTTTTCTCAGCACTACACCCTTCTTTGTGGGAGCAAGAAGCAGCCCTGAAACTTCTTAGTGCTGGGGCCGCTTGCCATGCCCTGGGAAACCTCAGCTACCCCAGCAAATGCCAGAATTAATTCACCCCTTAGCCAACACCAGCATTTGTTCGCTCTCCACTTGCCTGTCTTTCCAGTGCCCCACCCTAAGCTTTCTCCTTTTGCACCCACTCACCAGAGCTGAAGCAGAAGCAGACGGGCTCCCTTTGCTGTCTTCCTTTTCAGATCTAGCTTATCTGGTGAATATCCTTTTGTAAAGCTGCGCTGTCCTCATACTGGCGTGCTATCTTCTGAATGACTTCAAAAAGACACCATAGCTTTACAAAAGGCTCAGGAATGTTCACCATAGAAGCTGGGTCTGAAAAGGACGACAGCAAATGGAGCCATGGGCTTCTGCTTCAGCTCTGATGGATGGGTGCAAAAGCTTGGTACAGGGAACTGGGAGAGAAGACAGCCAGGGAATGAATGAATGCTGATGCTTGCTGGGGCACTGAGGCATCCTGGGTAGTGGTAAACAACTCCAGAACCATGCAGCCAAGCAGGGTGCAGGGCATCCAAATGGGCAAAATGGTGGGGGCAGGCAGTGAAGAACTGCAGCACTCCTGTCGTTATAAGTGTGGGTGGGTTGCCAAGTTCCTTGATTTTGATCATGTGACCACAGGACTACTGCAACAGCTATACAGTAGCTATGGGCATGAGTCATAACTTCATTTTTTCAGCACCAATGTAATTTTGAATAGTTGCTGAACAAATGATCATAAATTGAGGACTGTTTCATAATTTCTCATCTGACACCGTGACTAATAAAGACTTCCTGCTTTGACTACTATACAATTAAAAGGGTTTGATGGTGTAAAAAACATTGGTGCAAACCCTTTTTTTTTAAAAAAAAAAACATGATTGACTGTTCATACCGAGTATTTTATCTCTTCTCAGACTGCTCCTCGTTTTGTAGAAAATGTAGCAATGAGTTAAACAACTTGCCATCTCTTCTAATAATATGGCTCTTGTCTGGGTTTACAGTGTTTAGGACAGGGGTGTCAAACTGCCAGCCCGCGGGGAGGATGCGTCATGCCGAAACCATGCCCACCCCATTGCTGGCAATGGAAAAAAAGTTGTGATATGTCACATCAACTGACGTTGCAAGTTTGACACCCCTGGTTTAGGAGATACTGTAGTCTGTATCCAAATTAGTTATGACAAATTGAGTATTTATTTGGAATTACTTAATTCGCATCTTCAATGCTACTCTGGTCTCTTACGTCCCTACAAATATTTGAATGTACCATGCATCTTGACTACTACGATGTACTTATGTGGGCAACAGCCTCTGAAGATGACTCGGAAGATACAACGGGGCTAGAAAACACCTATTTTGAAGGCACAGCTTTAGTTGCCAGTAAGCAGCCAAGCCCAATTCAAAGTATTCATTACCTAAATACTAATACAAGTCTCATTGTCACAACCTTTTACTGGGCGAAACAGTGCATTATAGGGCAACTATTTTTGAACCAAGCTGCCTCAAAATGGGCTAGCTTACAGAATGTGTCCAAAATTCAGGACCCTGAATCCCGAAAGAATGAATGCTTCAGCCCTACTAGCTACTGCTGCACTGCTGATCTGTTGCTCTGGTCATGTGATCTTCCTTTTTAATGTTCTGTGAAAGTTTTCCAGACAGTTTCACAATCTCTGAATCCCTCTCCCATTTAGCAGCAGCCATTTACTTGCCAGAAGGGAAGGGAAGAGGAGGGGAGATTTCTGATGTTCTCTACCACATTCCCACAAACAAACTTAATAAGGAAGCTGGCAGGAAGTTGAAAATTGCCCCTGGTCCTACTGCTTTTTTGCAGTGATATTCTGTTTTTCCGTTGAGGTGAAGAAATATTTCTGAAATAATGACCAAATGGGACGCAGACTTATAAAGTTCTGTATAGCACAGTGCCAGGTAATATTAGGGACTGCCTTACCAAATTCAACTCATCTTATAAGAATGGTGAGATCCTGTCCTGCAATAGGGTCACTGGTGGGATTCAGCCAGTTCGTACCAGTTCGGCAGAACCGGTAGCTAATTTTTTGTTGCCCAGGCCCAGAATTGACTTCTGGAAGCGGCATCCACACAGAGAACCAGCTGTTCACATATTTGAATCCCACCACTGGATAGGGTGAAAGGAACATGTGGCAATAGGCACGTTTTGCTGTGATTGCCACGATGCTGTGAAACATGGTTCCCACAGCTGATCTTTTTGCCCTTAATAGTCTAGAAAATCCTGAAGACATTTTCTCTTAGCAGATGCTGGCAAGGAAGACTTTTTCTAGCTATATTATGCAGATGTGAAAGTACTTTTATTATAGTTGCTTACTTTATGTTTATTGCTAACCATCAGATTTGGTTGACCGATTGGGGCAGAACAAAAATAGCGTACTATGTGCTCCCGTATTTTAAGGTGGCCTAACTGGTACCTTCCAAGTAAAGTGGTAAACAGCAATGGCTCAGCAGCCAAGGAGAAATGTGTAAATGATTCCTAGAGGTCAGACGTGACAGATGTGTGTAAGAGAATACTGCAGTCTGTGAAAAAAAATTATACTGAAGTGATTCAGATAAGCCTTCCTCTGCTCAAGGTGATACAACAGGAGGATGTGCTGCAGCCAATTAGAACTCACAATTTATTGGTGTCACTTTCCTTCCTTGGGCCCTTGAAACAAAGTCAGATTGCTGGAGAGTGTGGGCAGCTCTCCCATTGCTGTTCCAGAAATAAAATAGAAACAGAAGTATCTTGCACTATGTGCAATCCATAGGTCAGCATCCATATAGATGTCAGCTGTCCCAGACCATACAGATACTTTTTGCTACTTTCAATGAACTAGATAAAAGATGACCCACTATATTACTTTCTTTCAGGCATAAGGAAACAAAATGAAACACATTTTTTTATCTGTTCTAAAAAACTACCATTTACTAACCATAGCACTTTGTAGAAATTTGACTGTGTTTTCTATTGTCCTGTTAAGCAATTTGAAGTTTGCTACCAAATATGAGATTATAAAGAAAGGAAACTTTATGTTATAAATTGGACACTTCTTCAAATTAAAAAAAATCTTCATATGGGTTGTGTTCTACTATAGATCTAT
This sequence comes from Vipera ursinii, assembly GCF_947247035.1. NCBI lineage: Eukaryota > Metazoa > Chordata > Lepidosauria > Squamata > Viperidae > Vipera > Vipera ursinii. The sequence continues at coordinate 66,083,883 of NC_139515.1, read as the reverse complement.
TGTAAAGCAGCCTACTTATCTTTATAGTTGGAAGTAATGTTTATATTTGATTTGAAGCACTGTGATTACTTTCACTTTTAGAACATTCCCCATTTACCCAGTTCAGTTCTTGGTTTTCATATTGGTATTTGTCATGCTTATAGTTGAATCTATTTCAATTTTTGGCTGTCTGAAAGCATAACTTGATTTTGACAGTATTAGGCATGTTTGAATAAATAATTAAATAAAAAAACAAATGATTTGTATGACCCCCCCCAATCTTGCAATTTGGGAGTATAATGTATGCAATGGAACTGCTAATAAGTAAATTGCTAAAGACTAATCTGAATAGGGAGGTCATGAAAGAAACTATTTCAGGCTAAGAAACAGGCAAGTAATCTATAAAACAAAGATGTGAATACAGTTTATAGAAGAAATGTATCTCTCCACAATTCCTATGCAGCTTCATCAATATCCAAGGTATTCCAGATGCAGTGTCCAGAAAAGTTATTGGCAAACAACATTAGACAGGAAAGCAAAGCAAAACAAAACAAAAACAAAATAATTTAGGATATTTTTTCAACCACACTCCAATCCCTTGAAGGAATGTACAGCTGATCCACACTTCTTAATTTCTGGTAATTAAAATGCCAAGAACAAGCAAAACCCTCATAATTTAATCCTGCTCATCCCAAACTACTGTAAGTCCTACAAGGTCTACTTCATTATAGTTCCATGCAAAAGAGATCTTTTTTTAAAAAAAATCCCCATTTCTTCATGGGAAAGGAATTATGAGTAGTTTCCCATGAGGGGGACTTGTTGTAAAGACATCAGGTCACCAAGTAACAGAAATAATAAGGGAGGGAGTTCCTGAAAAGTATTTAATACTCACAATCTCCACTGAGGAATAACATTTCAAAAGAAAACCAAAGCAAACAAAAAACCAGAATTAATTCATTAATTAATTTCCTTCCTTCCTGCTTTACATACATACATACATACATCCTGTATGAGCCACAAATTAATTAGCTTAGCTCTAGAAAAGAGCTAACATTTTGAGGTTGTTAAAGTACATAGCAGCTTTCCCACAGGGTGCAAAGTCTTCAGGTAGAAATATCCTTTTCCCTCCAAAATTAATTATTGGCAGTTCTTGGACTTTTCTTAATGTAGTTTTTAATGTCCATGAAAATCACTAATGATACTATTCTGAAAGAGAACCTGAAAATAATATTTAAAAAAGAGAGTGAGAGAGATTTGAAATTAAGCCCGTAGAATGCACATTGGGTGATAATTATATTTATATTGGGCTGCAGATGCAGACAAAATCATAAGAATGGAATAATAGGAAATGCCACACTCTAGAGAAGAGGTGGAAAGCTATTATGAAGATGATGAACTAGTGGTAAAATGAGAATAAATGATGGCATCACTGAGGGAACTACTCAGGGAATTATTTTGGAATGGGTCTTCCCAAAAAATGGAAAAAAAATCATAGAAAGATTCTCTAGACTGTTATTTTGATCCTGACACAACAAATGGACTCTGCATTCTGGAATAAGAAGAGTACTACTGCCAAAAGTGGTAACTAATTAGCTGCAGAAAACTCACTGTTTCTAACACAATCCAATTATGCTTAAATGGAAAAAGCTTTGTGGCACAATGTGAAAAGTCCCATTAAGGCACTGATCACGGAAACTGGCCATAAGGTACCTGAATAGATGAAGTCTCTAGCTGAGGGTAAGACATCTCCTGCCCAAATGTTAATGAACAGAAGACTGACCTTTCAGCCACAAATAAAAACAGTCTGCAGATGAAAAATGAGACCAGGAAAAGGGAACACACTAAACTCAAATAGAAACTACATACAAACTTCATACTACATACAAAATTCCTTCTATATGAAAGTAACATGAGAACTTAACATTTGTATACTGTATGTATATTCAGTACAGATGCCAAAGAAGTAAAAGCAAAGCAAAAGACAACCAGGTTTAAGTAGGAAGAATGTAACTAATGGAACATTATGCACCCAACAACTTGAATACAAAATGAATCTGAGGAAATAAAGTATTAAACAAGAGACAATAATAAATTAATAAGTAAGACAAGCAACAAAGTTCTTCAAAGATCAAAACTGAATTATTTCTTAAACGATCAGGAAACAAATCAAAGACAATATTTCAGATATGACTAGAAAAGATTAAAACCAAAGATTTGGAAGATTTATGAGTATTAAAGAGAAAAAAAATAACTCTGGCATTAAGATTTTTTTTTAAAAAAATAATGTATTTGAAGTGAACAATTCATCACACACAAAGAAAAAAAGGAAAGAAAATCACAATAAATAAAAGAAGAAGAAAGAAGAAAAGAAGAAAAAAAACTGTAATTCCAAATGTATTCCACTTAATTTTATAAGTCTTTGAAAAGGGAAAGTAACTTTTCAATGTTCACCAAGCCTATCCAAGTGTTTGTATTAAGATAATTATATGACTGAATTTCAGATAAGAAACTATAACAATCTGATTAAAAAGAGGGGAATATAATATTTTATTTATTTATTGCACTACTGAATCAGATAGGGATCTTCAACAGTTCACAACAATCTACAACCATTAAAATAACTCTGATAAACCTTAGGGGTTAAAAAAATCATTGATGTACTACTCAATTTTTTTTAATCAGGTGCGATCACATTGATTTAACAAGATTTTTACTTTTACAGAGTCACTGATAGGCTTATTATTACCTTATTGCTAATAGTGCTGGCCAGACATATTATTAGACATTTGCTATGGATCAAAGGCATATAAAGTGTTTTTAATGAATTATGTTAAAAGTTATTGGTATGATTTCTTAACAATTGATCCATAATCAATTTGGAAATCCAAGGAGCCCAGGATTAATTTATATTTGTAAGTTATGAATCTGAAATTCTGAGGAGTCTATGACTATTGCCAAGAGTCAGACAGATTTATCAGGTTATTTGATGAAGGTGACTTTCCATGGGCTTCTTCTCTCAACAAAGGTTCAAATGATTTGTATTCAGACCATTGTCCAGAAGTCATTTGGGAATAAAAATGTCCACAGTAACTGTAACTAGTGCTAAAACTGAGTGAGACAGACTGAGTGGCTGTGCATACCGGCATCTCAGACTAACCAATCTTTTCCATCGTTAACTATGGGGGGTGAGGTGTTACCCCCCGTTGATAGGGTCCACAACTTGGGCGTCCTCCTGGATTCATGGCTCAGTTTGGAAGATCATATAGGAGCCGTGGCCAGGGGGGCTTTTGCCTAGGTTCGCCTGGTGCGCCAGTTACGGCCTTATCTGGACCGAGATGCCCTACGCACAGTCACCCATGCGCTCGTGACCTCCCAGCTAGACTACTGCAATGCTCTCTACATGGGGCTGCCCCTGAGGACCACTCGGAGGCTTCAGCTGGTGCAGAATGCAGCCGCGCGAGTTGTGATGGGAGTCTCCCGATACTCCCATGTAACACCTCTTCTCCGCGAGCTGCATTGGCTTCCAGTTGCCCTCCGGGTGAGATTCAAGGTGCTGGTGATGACCTATAAAGCCCTAAATGGCATAGGCCCGGATTATCTGAGGGAGCACCTGCTGCCAGCGTCAATTTCCCATCGTCCCGTGCGCTCCCACAGGGAGGGCCTCCTCAGGGTACCGCCGGTCAAGGATTGCCGACAGGCGATCCCCAGGGGAGGGCGTTCTCTGTGGGTGCGCCTGCCCTATGGAATCAACTGCCAACGGAACTCCGGACTACCCCCGACCTTCGTTCATTTCGCCGGGACCTAAAAACCTGGCTCTTTGAGCTATCTGGTCTGGACTGAGGGGTTTAATGTTTTTAAATTGTGTTTTTAATTTTTTGCGGCTAGACTTAATTTAATTTTATTTTAATTTTATATTGTATTGTTTTTAAATTTTGCCTTGTAAACCGCCCTGAGTCCTTTGGGAGTAGGGCGGTATATAAACCAAATTAATAAAATAAATAAATAAATAAAACCAAAAGCAAGCAAGAACTCTTATATGTTAATTCTTGATGATTGTGTGCAAACATATATCCTACATTTTGCCCTCTTTATTATTTTATTTTCCATGCAGGCTTACCTGAGAATCTAGTCTAAGCCCCCAAATTCTTATAAACATGATTTTGTATTCATTTACTGGGTAAGAAATTAACAGGGCAATGCCCTTCCAATAGGCTATTCTTCAAATACTGTGGATTACAGCTTTTCTCTACCTGAATTATAATGGTGAATTATGTCATTTGGAAATAATGGATACCGTAATCTAATACATATGGAAGAAAGCAAAATGTGTTATACATGTTGAAGCCAAGAAAACTGCAAAAATCTTGTTCTAATTATATATGTGAACTTGAGCAGGAGCTGATCTTACTTCCTGGATAGAAAATAATTCTGGGAGGTAAGTTTCTTAGAGAAGCAATAATACTCTAAGCACAATAGCTAGCTTGGATTCCATTCCATCTTAAATAATTTTGATCTATTAATTCCATATTAAGTTCTAGTTTTCTTCTAACTGTAGTTTTCAGTAGGAAGATGAATCAAGTCAATATTTGCCTATTGCTTAATATACAAACTAAACTGAAATTTAGGTATTTCTTTTTAAAGGTGGGAGTATTTTTTGACAGATAATCCTTCACTTTGCCACTTTCTCAAATTACATTCTGTTTTCACTTCCTTCTAATGTGTGGAGTAGCTTGGAAATTAGTACAGCAATTTGCTAAATATGTTTTCAGCTTGTTACAGGATCTTAATCAAGACATTGATTTGATATGCCATGAGAATTACTATCACAGCCTTCAGATGCCAAAGTATTTTCAAAAATTTCATAGGATGACATTATTTCTGTACTTACAATCCACCTGTAAATAGCCACAATCTAATTTAAAGTTGTAATTCTAAGCACATCTGTGATTGCCAGAAATAAAAAGGACTTGCAGCTTTCAAATAGTGATTTTTTAAAAGCATACCTTTAAAGGTAAAGCGAGACAAGTATGGTAATATGTAAAAACAAATCAGCAATGAAAAGTAACCTAGAATACATGCTTATATCTTCCATATCCTTGTTAGGCATCTTATTAGAAAAAATAGTTGATAATACATTGCAAAAGATGAACCCCCCAAGAGCATACAATGACATTCCTGAAACTGCCCTTATTTTATCCTTACATCAACCATGTAGATCTGGTTGAAAGCCAATTATTAGTCCAAATTTATCCAGCAATCTTCATGTCTAAATGGGAATCTGAACCTGGGTCTACTCTACACTCTGTCTGTCTGTCTGTCTATTTGCCGCTCCCTCTCATCTATCAAACAGAGAATGTGGGCCTATTGATCATATATCATGCATTTTTTTGTTTTACAAGTGTAGGGTTAGGGCTAGGGTTAGCTAATTTTAATTAGCTAGGAAAGTGTTTATTGCAGGCTGGATGTGTCACGCGGAAGCCACACCCACCCCAGCTCCGGAAAGGGGAAAAAAGTCACAATATGTCGCAACACGTCATGTGACGCGGTGAGTTTGACACCCCTGATTTATTGTATATGGAAGGCATTTTATGATATGCACTGGTACACTGACATTTTGTAATACATTTTTTTCCAGGCAGAATTGTTTTAGAAATGTAATGTGTTTTTTAATGAACAGATTCCCTAATTGCACAATTTTGTCCAAACATCTAAGTTGGGAATTGAATTGTTAAATGTTAAAAAGTGTAGGCAGAGTTGAACTTGGTTGCGTACAGCAGGCAAACCATAGAACACCAGATACTGCTTAACCCAGGCAATTTCAGGCAGTCGTAGTTGGACAAATTCAGGTTATATATCTGAGCCAAAAGGATTTATTTCCCATTTCTAGGAGTTATGTAATTACAGAAGGAAATCTCAACATGAAGCAATTTTTGGATTATGCTTTACCTTCAGCTCATCAGCATCATAGAAGTTTATGCGCACTGCAGGGACCATCCATGTCTGGAAAAGGGTTGCCAGGATCTGTTTGGCAATGGCATCTGCAATGAGATGGAAGTGAAGAGGGTTCCGTCTGTTGGAAAGAAAAGGGAAGGAAAAAATAATGGTGAAGGCTTCAGCCTCAGTTTATACAGAAAGAATTGCCTCTCTCCCTTCGCAGATCATACACGTTTTGCTTTCCCTATAGGCCACAGTGCATCACATTAGATTTTTTTTTTTAAAAAAATCCATTTTATTTGGATACGGTTAAAAAATTCTCACAATATCCAGTTCACCTCTTCAAACATTAATACCCTCCCAAATTTGAATACTGAAGATATTAGTTGAATTTTTTTTAAAAAAATATTTTGAATTGCCTTGGAGGATTCACTGTAATGGGTTTTTTTTTCCTATGAAAGAACAGGAAAGAATGGAAAAATAGCTTTCTTTTATATTTTTCTCATTGACCTGCAGGGTTACGACTACACCACATGGAGATGGAGAAGCTCTAGTAATAAACCTGGAAACATCTCAAAGGAAGGTTCTGGCCCCTTATCTTTGTCCTATTTTTTTGACAGAAGATTTTTACATAGCTTTTCTGATATGAGTTACAGGTAGTCCTCAACTTAGCACGATTCATTTAGTGACTGTTCAAGGTTACAACAGCACTGAAAAATGTGACTTATGACCATTTTTTGTAGGTATGACTTTTACACCATCCCCATGATCATGTGATCCAAATTCAGATGCTTGGCCACTGGTTCATATTTATGACCTTTGCTACGTCTCTGGATCATGTGATCACTTTTTGCGACTTTCTGACAAGCGAGTCAATGGGGAAGCCAGATTCACTTAACAACCAGGTTACTAACTTATCAACTGTAGTGATTCACCTACAAATTGTGGCAAGAAAAGTCGTAACATGGGGCAAAACTCACTTAACAAATGTCTCACTTAACAACAGAAATTTTGGGCTCAATTGTGGTCGTAAGCACTACCTGTATATAATGTGATCAAATTTTGCTATGTGGTTTTTAGAACATTGCAAATCATGACCTTTGTATCATAAAAATTAAAATAATTACTAGGATTCTTATTTTATTACCATATATCTTACATTCTAATGGCAGAAAGTGAAGAGGAACTAAAGAGCCTCTTGTTGCGAGTGAAGAAGGAGAGTGCAAAACTTGGGTTGAAACTAAACATTAAGAAAACCAAGATCATGGCATCTGGCCCTCTCAATTCCTGGCAAATAGATGGGGAAGAAATGGAGGTAGTGACAGATTTTATTTTCCTGGGCTCCAAGATCACTGCAGATGGGGACTGTAGCCAAGAAATTAAAAGACACTTGCTCCTAGGGAGGAAAGCCATGACAAATCTAGACAGCATACTAAAAAGCAGAGACATCACCCTGTCAACAAAAGTGTGTATAGTCAAGGCTATGGTCTTCCCAGTTGCAATGTATGGCAGTGAAAGCTGGACCATAAGAAAGGCTGAGCGCCAAAGAATTGAAGCCTTTGAACTATGGTGCTGGACAAGACTCCTGCGAGTTCCTTGGACTGCAAGGCGATCAAACCGGTCAGTCCTAGAGGAGATCAACCCTGACTGCTCTTTAGAAGGCCAGATCCTGAAGCTAAAACTCAAATACTTTGGCCACCTAATGAGAAGGAAGGACTCACTGGAGAAGAGCCTAATGCTGGGAAAGACTGAGGGCAATAGAAGAAGGGGACGACAGAGAATGAGGTGGCTGGATGGAGTCATTGAAGCAGTAGGCGTGAGCTTAGATGGACTCCAGAAGATGGTAGAGGACAGGAAGGCCTGGAGGAACATTGTCCATAGGGTCGCGATGGGTCGGACATGACTTCGCTACTAACAACAACAACAAAACATAGATTACTTGACAGATATATATAGCTCCATAAATATATATATACCAGTTTAACTAATTAATGCTTCCACTATTAATCACCAATGTTACATAAAACCAAAAGCCATAATAATAATTCTTGTACTATACCTCTCTGGTAATATCTGAACTTCTTATTTTACAAATTCTATATTTGAAAGCTTGTTTATATTTGTTAAGTTCACAAATTAAATTAGTCTTGGAAAAAAATATTGATTCATGCAAGCTAATAATTAAAAACATCTGGAAATAACTACTGTATTTAGGATTATCTTCCCTTTACATACACAGCTATAAGCAGGAGGTCCAAACATATTTTTAGAAAATAAGATACATATGCAGGCAAAGAACATTTAATTAATTAATTGATTTAATGCTACCCATCCTCCCTATATTTTTTAATTAAAAGTTTTATTGATTTTTAAGAATTACAGTCTTTAGTGCTTAGTAAATAACAAGTTGTCTGGGCTCAAATATTTATTTATTTATTTATTTATTTATTTATTTATTATTTAAACTTGTATACCGCCCTATTCGCGTAGGACTCAGGGCGGTTTACAGGGAAAAATTAAAAATACATACATACAAAGTTAAAATCAATTAAAACTAAAATTAAATTAAGTCCCTGAATTTAAACTAAAACCCCATTAATAAATAATTAAAACCCCTCAGTCTGGGCCAGACAGCTCAAAAAGCCAAGTTTTCAAATCCCTGCGAAATGAGCGAAGGTCGGGGGCAGTCCTAAGCTCCGTGGGAAGAGAACGCCCTTCCCCTGGGGATAACCCGCCGGCATTCCTTGACCAGCGGTACCCTAAGAAGGCCCGCCCTGTGGGAGCGCACGGGACGATGGGAAATTGATGCCGGCAGCAGGTGTTCCCTTAGATAATCCGGACCCAAGCCATTGAGAGCTTTATAGGTCATTACCAGCACCTTGAATTTCAACCGGAAGCCAATGCAGCTCACGGAGAAGAGGTGTTACATGGGAGTATCAGGAAACTCCCATAACAACTCGTGCAGCTGCATTCTGCACTAGTTGAAGCCTCCGAGTGGTCTTCAAGGGCAGCCCTATGTAGAGAGGGTTGCAGTAGTCTAGCCGGGAGGTCACGAGCGCATGGGTGACTGTGCGTAGGGCATCTCTGTCCAGATAGGGCCGCAACTGGCGCACCAGACGAAGCTGGGCAACCCCCCCCCTGGTCACAGCTCCTATATGGTCTTCAAAATTGAGCCGTGAATCCAAGAGGACGCCCAAGTTGCGAGCCCTATCGACGGGGGGGTAACACCTCACCCCCCATCATTAGTGGTGGAACAACCTGGTTTATCTGAGATGCCGGTATGTACAGCCACTCAGTCTTGGCAGGATTGAGACGAAGCCTGTTTCTCCCCATCCAAACCCGGACCGCTTCCAGGCAATGGGACATCACGTCGAGTGCATCACTGGGTTGGTTCGGGGTGGAGAGAAAAAGTTGGGTATCATCAGCGTACTGATGATACCCCACCCCGAAACCACGAATGAGCTCGCCCAGTGGTTTCATGTAGATGTTGAACAGGGGGGAGAGAGAACCGACCCTTGGGGGACTCCACAAACGAGAGACCTCGGGGCAGAGCTCTGCCCTCCCGTCAACACTGACTGCAAGCGGCCCAGGAGGTAGGAGGAGAACCACCGTAGAACAGTGCCTCCCACTCCTAACCCCCTGAGACGCCGCAGTAGGATACCATGGTCAATGGTATTGAAAGCCGCTGAGAGATCTAAAAGGACTAGGACAGAGGAACATCCCCTGTCCCGAGCCCGCCAAAGATCATTCACCAGTGTGACCAATGCCGTCCACGTGCTATACCCGGGCCTGAAACCTGATTGGTACGGGTCAAGATAATCCGTTTCCTCCAGGAACAGAGGGAACTGATGCGCCACCACACTCTCAACAACCGTCGCCAAAAAGCGAAGGTTGGAGACCGGACGATAGTTATTTAAAACAGCCGGATCCAGGGCAGGCGTCTTGAGGAGGGGCCTCACCACCGCCTCCTTCAAAGCAGTGGGAAAGGTACCCTCCTTCAAGGAAGCAGATATTACTGCTTGGAACCAGCCTCGTGTCTCCTCCCGAGCCGCATAGACCAGCCAGGAGGGGCACGGGTCCAGTAAACAGGTGGTGGAACTCAGTCTCCTCATGATCCTGTCCACGTCATCGGGGGAAACAGGGTCGAACTCAGTCCAGGTAACATGCTCAAGACCGCTTGATTCCTCCATTCCAGACTCTGCCCAGTCAGAGTCCAAACCGGTCTAGATCTGAGCGATTTTATCCACCAGATGATGACTAAACTCCTCAGCCCGTCCCTGTAAGGGTTCCTCCCTCGTCTCCCAATTAAGGAGAGAGCAAGTCACCCTAAACAGGGTGGCTGGGCGATTATCTGCGGACGCGATGAGGGTAGTGAAGTAATTAGACTTCGCCATCCTCATCGCAGCGAGGTAAGACCTTGTAAAGGCTCTTAGTCGCAATCGGTCAGATTCAGACCGAGTGGACCTCCAACCGCTCTCTAGACCCCGACTCCGACGCTTCATCTCCCGGAGCTCCACGGAAAACCATGGGGCCCAACGGGATCTGTGCCGAGTCTGGGGTCGCAAGGGTACAACATGGTCGAGTGCCTCAGTGGCCGCCCTTTCCCAGGCATCCACCAAGGCATTGACCGGGCAGTGAGTGAGGGAGACAGGTAAGGACCCAAGCACAATCTGGAACCGTTCTGGGTCCATTAGGCGCCTGGGACGGAACCACCTGGTCGGTTCCACATTGACTTCTTCAATATAAATCTGTTCAATACTGCACAATCCAGTATTTTCCCCCTGATCCTCCTTTCTTCTCCATATTTTTTTCATTTTCTCCTCATTACACAGTTACAATTTTTGGTACTGTTAACATAAGGTAAAGATAAAGGTTCCCCCACACATGCGTGCTAGTCGTTTCCGACTCTAGGGGCGGGTGCTCATCTCTGTTTTAAAGCTGAAGAGCCAGCACTTGTCCAAGGACATCTCCGTGGTAATGTGGCCGGCATGACTAGACGCCAAAGGCACACGGAACACTGTTACCTTCCCATTGTAGTGGTCCCTATTTTTCTACTTGCATTTTTATGTGCTTTCGAACTGCTAGGTTGGCAGAAGCTGGGATGAGTAACAGGCGCTCACTCTGTTACGCGGCACTCGGGATTTGATCTGCCAAACTGCCAACCTTCTGATCGACAAGCTCAGCGTCCTAACCCACTGAGCCACCGCGTCCCTACTGTTAACATATACAGAATTAAAGATAAACATCTTCATCATATTTTACTAATATCATACAAATAACAATATCAATTCATAAATGAATGTCAATTCATTAATCAATATCCAGTTTTTCATGCTCTTGTTAAAGTTTGATTTCCCATCAGTATTTGTATTATCTTTATCAGTTATGATTTTCTCAATATTAATTACATTTATATAGCTAAAAGTATTATTAATATCAATCCTTCTCTTATCTTCATATTTCCCATATCAAAAAAAAGAAAGAAAAAAATGCTAACTTAGTTCTAAATCATATCTATCAATATTGCTTGGTATGAGGAAGACAATTTAGGTAGGATATTTTTTGGGGGGGCGACTCCGCCCATTTATTCTCCTTAAACAACTCCCAGTTCCTTTCTCCCTCCATTTCTCTTTTCATTCCCTGTCTCCCAAGTTGTGACATTTCCCCTAATAGCGCTATATTCCATTTTTAAAAATCTTCTTTCTTGCCATCAGATATATTTTGCCCTAAGGGGTAAAAGGTCTTTTGCATTTTCATTGTTATAGCTAAGTCTTGCAGTATTTTGTTTGTGTATACTTGTTTATATTTCCCTTCTTTTATCTCTTTCATCTCTAAATCCATTTCCTCTGTTTCGTCTTCTGATTTGTGGTTTATTTGTTCATACTTTGTAGTCATTATCTGAGAACTTTCTAGTTATAGATTTAATTTGGAGATTTGCTTGTTTATATTGTCTAAATTGTTTTTAGTCTCATTGTGATTTCTTTTTATGTCCCCTTTGCATTCAACAATTGTTTGGTGAATTAATTGTAGCATAGAATATATTTCTTTCTGAAAGGTGTTTTGTTTGTTTTCTTGAGAGATCATTCCTGGAGATCCTCTAGTATCACCAGTCTCATTAAGAATAGATCAAAGTTTCCTCTAGTTATCTGGTCTTTATATGTATCCTTTATAATCCAATAGATTCCAAAGTTTAGGTTCAGTCCTGAATATTTCTTTTATTGAAAAGTTTTTCAATACATTTTATCTTTAACAAAACCCCTCCCCACCCCCACCCCCCCTTCCCAGCCCAACCCAACCCTCCCCTTCCCCTCTCCCCGACTTCCCAGAGCTAAATACAAGGTATAAAAGTAAAAAACAAACATAAACTACCATATGCTAATAACAGTAAACTATTAAGTCTATCGCACTTTAGCTCTTTTAAAATGACTACAAGCAATATAAATATCACATCGGTACTTATTCAAATGCTAAATGAAACTTTTTAGTCCCATATTTATTCTGGATGTAATCAATCCATTTTTTCCACTCCAGGACATATCGTTGTTGCGAATGGTCTTTCAAATACGCCGAGATCTTTGCCATTTCCACCAGGTTGGAAACTTTTAAAGTCCATTCCTCTATAGTCGGCAGTTCTTCCTTCTTCCAATATTGCCCTACTAAAAGTCTTGCTTCCGTAATTAAGTTCAACATCAACTTAATGTCCACAACAATAGTGTCAGTAATAATACCCAATAAAAACAATTGCAGACAAAACTTTATCCTTTTCTTAAATATCTTCTGCATATTCCACCAGATTTTAATCCAAAATGCTTTAACCTTTTTACAGGTCCACCATATGTGAAAATACATTGCGTCTTCGCCACCACACCTCCAACATTTAGACTGGTAGTTCGGATACATACTTGCTAGCTTTTTGGGATCTAAATGCCACCTATAAAACATTTTATAAAAATTCTCTCTTAAATTTTGGGCTTGCATAAATTTTACATTTCTCACCCAAATCCTTTCCCAAGTGTCCATTGTAATAACTTCTTGAATATTCTGAGCCCACTTTATCATGCAATCTTTAACAAGTTCTGTTTCTGAATCAATTTCTAACAATGCAAGATATATCCGTTTAATATGTGCTTGACCCTGATTTCTAATTTGCTTTACCAAATTTTCATCAGTCATTGAAAAACCAGTTTTCTGGTCTTCTTTCCACCTGGCCTGTAATTGCCCATACTGAAACCAAGTTTGAACAATCTTTTCTCCTCGCAAAAAGTTATACGGCTTCAAACGCCATATATTCCTCTCCAAACTTAGTCCTGAATATTTTATAGTGATCCTTTGTCTCAAGTATCCAAAAATTGTCAATCAGCCAAACAATGTTCAAAGTGTTCAAAATGTTCAACTTCTCTGAAAACAGCTTAAAAGTCTCTCCCTGCCAGGTGTAGTCCTAGGTCAAATTTTTCTTTCTCTCCCACCAGCTCCTGAAGTTAAAAGTCCAAGCTCAGTAGGTATTTATAATCCAAGAAGGTCAGGGAGATAAGCATGCCAAAATATTTTCCTTTATTGCCAGCTGTTCTCCCAATCTAGCAGTCACCAAGCAGCCAGGAAACAAATTATAGTGCTGTACACAAACCCACTACTAGATGTCATCCCAAGTCCATTTTCTACTCTTAAAACAAAGGATTTCTTATATTTCACCTCATTGTTGTTGTTTTTTCCAAAGAGAAAATCTTAACAGTTATCTCAGTTCTCAAATTTATCAAAACAGTAGCTTTATGTTACTTCCACTTCAGTATTGTTTCTGCCCCCATAAAATTAAAATACCGCTTCCATTTACATTAGGAGGTTTTTAGCTTCCTGGGAGCCTTTCCCAGGAAATTCAGGTGTAATATAGTAAAGAAAGGATCCATATTCTCACCCAGTTCCAAACATGTTGTTTACAATGTATTAATTGGTGCTTTTTTCTTCTTTGGTTGTGAGCAGCTAATGGCCGGCCACAGGAATGTAGTCAGTCTTTCCCCTGCCGGTTTGGAGGGCTTTTCTTGGATCGAACAGAAAGACTGCTGTCTCTGTGATCAACAAGGCACCCCTCCTCTTCATCACCTCTTCAGGGCAATTTTAGGCCCTTTTTAGGGCCCCCAGCAGGGTGAAATCGGGTGTGGAAGGCAGACCCCTGCCTTCTTGCATCCTGTACCGCTGCAACGCAAACCAGATGTCTACCCATCCCCCCTATAAAGTGACTCTGTTACATGTTATAAGTAAAAATTATCTAACAATTTGCACAGATGTATTTTTATTGTGTTGTGAGTAGGATTTAAATTTTCTTCAATAATCTATTTAGGATTTTCTATTTCCAGTAGACACTTTGCCCACTATCACTTGGAAATTGGTGCTATGATATTTCAAGGTACTAGTAATGCTATTCAAAGCCCTACATGGCAGGGGTCCGGAGTACCTGAGGGAACACCTGCTGCTGGCATCGACTTCCCTCCGCCCTGTGCGTTCCCACAGAGAGGGCCTCCTCAGGGTGCCACCGGTCAGAGAATGTAGATTGGTGGCCCCCAGGGGGAGATCCTTCTCTGTGGGCGCCCCGGAGCTATGGAATCAGCTACCGGTTGAGCTCCGGACGGCGCCCGACCTTCGCTCCTTTCGCCGCGAGCTAAAAACATACTTTTTTGAACAAGCTGGCCTGGCCTGATGAAGGGATTGGGGGGGGGGGTTTGTTATGGTTATTTTATTGAGTTTTAAAGATGTATTTTAGTATGTGGGCATTTATTTAATCTTGTTTTAACTTTTGTAATCTGTATTTTTTATTCTTGCCCTGTTCACCGCCCTGAGTCCTTCGGGAGAAGGGCGGTATAGAAATAGTATTAAATAAATAAATAAATAAATAAATAAATAAATAAATGAAGAAGCTAAGAAGCTTCGTGCTGTATATGTTCAGACCAATGCAGTAAAGTTAAGAAGGTACATTTGTGCTACTGTTGCAACTCTTCAATTCTGAGCATTAGTTGGTTGTAAATTATTGTATTTGATTAGAAAACCATTCCACAAAATCATTGAAACTTTGATCAAATATTTTGGACATTAAATTGGATATGTAATGGCATTTTTAAATTTCTATCTCACACATATTGATTTATCTTCTTTATTTAAAAATGAGAAATGAATCATATTTTTATTGAGCAATACTAAATCTCGATCTGAATTACACTGCTTTGGATTGCAGGGGTTATACATTCAATTTTTAAGCATCAGTGAAAAATATAGTAAGGACGTATGGTCACTTTAAAAAGTGCTTATCCATTTATAATCTCTGTGACTTCCCACTTGGGGAAGGAATTAAAAAATGTAGAAGTTAAAAGAAAACAGATGAGCCATTTAGCCTTTAGCATTTTGTCAGCTTTCTCTCAAGCCTCTGATTATCACTGTGTGCTCTCATTTACTTATAATTTATAAAGTTAAATACCTGTACCTGCCAAGTGTAATTATTCATCCATGATAGGGTGCTTAGAAAATGTTACATTTAAAAGAGAGACAATGGATTTTTTTGAATTATCCACAAGATCAAAATGATTATGTTGTAAAATCATCTCTTAGTTGATATCCAAGTCAATTGTCTATGTTCTCCTGGGATGTTGGAATACAGAGAATCACTACATAATTGTTTGCTTAATTTAAATCAGTAATTTTCAAACTTGGCAACTTATGTCCACACATCTTCAAATTGCCAAGTTTGTGGGGGGGAAAAACACCTGATTTAAAGGATCACTTTTACTTTCTGGAACCAATCTGGAAAAGTTTACGTGGTTTTGCCTCTCTTTAGTGCTCTCTTTTTTTCAAAGCTGAAAAAAGTCACAATAGGAAAGGTTAAAGAAAGCACACCAAGAATGGCTTCTGGAATTTTTTCCAACCGCCTAAAAACAGTTCTATTGTGGGTCATATGACCGGGATGGAGGACAAAGGGGGGGGAATGGCTGGAACATCAGAGTAGGAAACATTCCAAGCCACTTCTCAGTGCCTCTCTCATAGGGATGTATTGGGTGATCCATCGCTTTTCTGAGCTCAGTCTTTCTTCACTACCGTATTTTCCGGCGTATAAGACGACCCGGCGTATAAGACGACCCCCTACTTTTAAGAAGATTTTGAAGGTTTTGTTTTATACGCCGGAAAATACTTACATGCCCTGCCCGTCGCAGAGGAGGCGAAGGCCCGACTGGCCCCGCCGGCCCTCCCGCTGCTCCTGCGCTTCTGCCGGCCCCCGAGGTTTCCCAGGCGGCAGGCAGCGCCGGAGGGTAGCCGCCACCCTGCCACGGTCGGCGCCCCTTCTGCTTCCCCCCCAGGCCTTGAACTTCTCCCATTGGGTGCAGGGCGGGGCAGCTCCGCCCGCAGCCTTTTTAGAACTCGTGCGCTTCCCTCTCACTGTCGGCCAAGGTGTGCTCCGCCCGGGCTCCCGGTCCGTCTTCCCGGCCGGCTTCCCACCCTGCCCCTCATGGAGCTGGACTGGGCGTGCAGCCTCTCGGTGTGGCTGCTTTTCCTGGACAGCCTGGCAGTGCGGCTCCTGCGCTCGGACCTGTTGCTGAGCCGGCGGCTGCTGCTGCGCGTGGGGCTGCTGGCCGTTTTTCCGCTGTCCCTCAGCGCCGCGCTCACGGCGGCTGCCTGCTGGCTCTGCTTCTCCCATCCTCGGCGGCTCGCACTCCTAGTTGCAGCGCATTGGAGTAAGCGCCGGCAGAGGCTGCTCTTTGGTCACCCGCCAGGAAACTTGCCAATCTGGGAGAGTGACTGCCGTGCCCACGCCCCTCCTGGGACGCCACGCCTGCCTGCCTCTTAAAGTGCCCACCCTGCATCCCTCTGGCCAAGGCAAAGGCGGCTGATGAGGACACCGACCTCGCTCCATGGGCAGCGGGAAGAGCTGCCACATCTGGGGACTCCTCCTCCTCCTCCTCCTTCCCCCCTCCCGCCGCCCTCTCACCTCATGAAACAGCCTCTTAGTCCGGCGCGCAGCTCCGATCCTGGCCACCAGGCTGGCTCGCCTCCGACAGCACTGCCTGGCGGAAGCGCATCCCCGCGGGGGGGAGAGCGGTGCTGGTGACAGGTGAGTCCGGCAGGCGCAAGGCCGTCCCCAAAAGCCAACGGGCAGCGCCGCCTTCGCGTGGGGAGAGCCGCCCGACGCTCCCGCCCAGCCGCTCCCGCCCAGCCATGTCCTGGAGCCGCGCCGGAGTTAGCTCAGTTGCGCGGGGCGGCCCGGCTTTACAAGAACGGGGACGCTCGACTGATTTGTTTTTTTTCCGGCGTATAAGACGACCCGGCGTATAAGACGACCCCCCAACTTTTGAGAAGATTTTCAGGGGTTAAAAAGTCATCTTATACGCCGGAAAATACGGTAGTTTCTCCTCTTCCCGCTCTACAACTATGTGACATATAATCTGTGCATGTCCATGAACTATTACAAGGTGGTGCATATGCCTATAAATATACAGTAATAACAGAATTACTGAATAATGCATATCTATAAAAGCTGCAGGCTTAATGAGTGCATTTGAGCTTTACTCCTGAAATGATGTCATAATGTATTGCTTCTCTCAGATGAATTAAAAATAATCAAACTTAGACAACTTGTTTACTATTATAGCGAATATCCACTATCCACTAACTGTAGAAAGACCATTCAAGGCCACAGGTCAAGATCCAAAGTTCCAACATATTTTGGTTGCACTTGTAGAATTACATACATTTAGGGTTAAACTGAAGCATCTTTTCTGTAACTGAATGGAATTCAAGAACATAACAAAAAAACCCTTATCAACAAAATAGAAAATACAATTAAAAAGAATCCAGTTCAAAAACCAAAGTACCACACAACTAGTTTATAACAATATAAATCTTGGTCTCTTCCAACCCTCTGGCTCTAGTGCTGGGGTAGATCACTGAGTCAGGTCTCCTGGCCATCAAGAAGACCAAGAGGGTTGAGCACTCCAAATCACAGTGGGAGTGTAAGTACAGAGTAGGTACCAATTTTCTTTTACTTATTGTTGTTAGCTGCCTTGGATGTCCCTGGAAGAGGGAAATATAAATAGAAATGATAATAACAAGACTTACTTTACAATTCTAAAACAGCAGCTGTGAAGATCTTGAGGAATTTAAGAGATATAAAGTAAACTACCTTTAAGAGTGACCAAATGTGTCTCTATGGCTTAGAAAAGGGGAAGGTTTCAATTGCCAATAGATATGAATGGATCTTTTTGTCATTAAAGCATTTTCCCAAGACTGTAGAAAAGAGAATGCCATTTAGTTGAAAATGTTATATACTCTCACTGGGGAGATTAGGAAAACAAAAACAAAAAAAAGTTTCCTTTGAAGACAAAAGGTCAGGAGAAACAAAGTAAAAAACCAGTGAAATGGAAAGCATAAGTATTAAAGAGCAAGTCTGTCTTGCAATTCCTGTCTTTGAAGATGGAAAGCAGTTAAGAATTATGTTTAGGCTTTTGAGAATTTCCTTGTACAACCAATACGTTAGAAATAGGAGGTGGAGAGGCGACAATCACCCAGATCCTTCTTTACTGGCATTGGTTAGTAAAGTTGCCTTGTTTCAACTGATAAAGAATTCTAAAGGTATTGCACTAAAGAAATACATAGTGGAAGGAAAGAAGGAAGGAAGGAAGGAAGGAAGGAAGGAAGAAAGGAAGGAAGGAAGGAAGGAAGGAAGGAAGGAAGGAAGGAAGGAAGGAAGGAAGGAAGGAAGGAAGGAAGGAAGGAAGGAATTATATTGCTTCTGGCAGTAACTGAACCTGGCAGAAGTCCCCAGAATGTGACCTTGTCTGCGAATCCACAGAATAACTAAGTACAAAATCAATAATTAATCATTAAAAATAATAAAAACTAATTTTGAAATGCAAAAGTTCATATTTAAGGCAAATGGAACAATTAAAATAGAAAAAAATATTTTTAAAAGGATTTATACTGCATGTAGCAGAGAAGAACAGCATACCTGTTAAAAAAGAAATTGGTTATAACAAGGGCAACATATGGAAATCTTAATCCCCATTACAACTGTAAGCCAAGGACTTCTTGTAATTTTATATATCCACCTTCAAACACATTTTTCTAAGTTAAACAGTCCCAAACATTCTATCTGTTTGGAAAGTGTTTGACCTTCATGATCATTCTGGTTATTGTTGTTTCTACTTTTTACAACTTTATCATACCTTTCTAAATATGACAACAGAACACAATACCCTAAATGAAAACATATAGACTTCCTGCTTACTTAAAACTGAACTATATTTCCCATTTGATTATTTATTCAGTGTAACTTGAAATCTTTTGATTTTTTTTTATAACCCTGAATAGTTTGGTACCATCTGCAAACTTGGCTATACCTCAATGTTATTCCTAAATCAAGATAATTTATGAACAAATTTAAAAACATTGGTCCCATAAGGGACTTTAATTCTTATTCTCATCTAGTGAAAATCTATGTCTTCTCTTCATTTTTGTTTTTTTAACCAGATAGCAACCCTTATGTACAATGATTAAGTTTGTTGTAAGAGTCTTGCTCCTTTCTAAGCTTAGTTATTTTTTATTTAATTACTATTCTAACCAGCATGCCTTTAAAATTAAATTGGCTGGCTAATAAATTTCAGTTCTTTCTTCATCCATTTCTAAAATACCGCTAACTTCCAGCCCTCTGGCACTGAGCCTGATTTGAAGGTCTAATTACAAAATTTTGCTAAGAAGTCAACAATTTGACTTTTGAGTTCTTTAAAATTCTCAGGTGGCAGGTGATTTGTTATAGAGATCTTCTCTTGTTATCTCAATTGCTTTAGTTGTAATGCTGCACAATCTCAAGAAAAAAAAGATATGTTTGATTAAGGCATTGCCAACAGTTGTTACATGCTCTCCTGTGCATATCCCAAACCACTTTTTTGCCTTAAAATATCCTCAGTTCAAGGGGGCAATAGCACTTCCCAGATCTTCTTTCTCTCTGTGACCACATATCAACCCACTGATAATCCTGTAGATTAGAAGAATACAGTCTTCTTGCATTACATTATATTGAAATAAAGAACATATTATTCTGACACTTGATATAAAGAGCAACATTTTCATTGATGTACCTTTATCCATTCTAAAAACTTTGTGTTAAAGGATGACTGTATACCATTGATTAACTCCCTTCCATTAGATTTCTCTAGTAAACAATATAATTTTTCATATGCAAAAATGTGCTCTAGGTTTTCCACCTTGGGATGACTTATACTATATTCCCCATATGTTTTTGCATGAACTTTACATTAGCCCATACCAATATTGGTCCTATTCTTTATAGAGGTTCCTGAAGCATGCATAATATACCTTCTAGGTAGGATGATATCCAGCTCCTACCAGCTTTCCCTTAGGATCATTTTAAAAGTTGCTTTGCCCCCCCCCCCTTTTGATATTATGACTTTCTCAAATCATTGATGAGAAGTGGACCATGTCCACTGCCTCCTCTTCAGCATTAACCGCCAGTATTAATATATGGTATCCAAAACCTTTACACAGGCAAACTAATCACCACATGATCTACATTAGAACTTAACCTCTCTGTGTTTCTAATGATTTCATTACTCACACTAAAACCTTCCCTGGAGGATACCTTTAGTATAAGATGATGTTAGTTCATCATCCAACTGTTTGTTCCACCTAAAGGAACATGTCCCGCTTCCTCAAAATGATTCTTCTCCAAGGCCCTTGTTCTGTTTGACAGCAAGAGAGTGTTATTCTGTGCTTGGAGCAAAATGTTCACATTCTGAGATATCTCCTCTCCAGCTTGGCTGCCTTATTTTCAAGGGAATGGATTTGTTCCCTGAGAGCCAGCAGCTCTGAGAACAAACCCACAACTTATGTCCAGCAGCTGTCAGATACTCATTTGACACTATATACAATAAACCAGAAACATTCTTTCTTCATGGTTTTCTAGGTTCATGCTATTTATTGTTTATCTTTTTCTGGCTTACTCACACAATCACAAAAATTGCCTCGATGCTTAGTCTCTGAAGAGGAAAATCAGTATAGGTAGTTTAGTGACTATTTGAAGTTACGACGACACTGGAAAAAGTGACATGACCATTTTTCACACTTATGACTATTGCAGCATCCCCGTGGTCATGTGATTTACATTTGAATGCTTGACAACTGGTTCATATTTATAACGCTTGCAGTGTTCCGGGGTCATCTGATCATCTTTTGCGACCTTCTGACAAGCAAAGTCAATGGGAAAGCCAGATTCACTTACTAACGTGTAATGTGTAATTAGTAACCATGCTATTAATTTAACAACTCCAATGATCCACTTAACAAATGTGGCTAGAAATGTCATAAAATGGGGCAAAACTCACTTAATAAATGTCTCACTTAGCAACATAATTTGTAGCGCTGTGGCTGTGGGCCACAAAAACAGGACGCTGTGCTGTGGAGTGCAAAAACGGGCTGCTGCCGCAAGACAGGATGCAAAAATGGGCCAACACCACATCTTGGGGTGTAAAAATGGGATGCCACTGCACTGTGGGGTGCAAAAATTCCATGGGGCATGAAAATGGGATGCTGCCAAACTGTAGGGAGTAAAAACAGGACACCGTGCTGCAGCGCTGTGCGAAAATGGGCCAATGCTGTAGGTCAGGGTGCAAAAATGGGATGCTGTTGTCCCTCGGTGCACGAAAAGGGGCCGACGCCACACCTCAGGGTGCAAAAATGGATGCCGCTATGCCTCAGTGCACGAAAACGGGCCAACGCCATACCTCAGGGTGCAAAAATGGGATGCTGCTGTGCTCTGCAAACTCACTTTCCTCAGCCCCTCCCAATTCTTGCTTGTCCTCTTTTCTTTTCCAAACTGCATTTCTTCTTTTTTAAGAGGACAGATATCACAAACATAGCATATTCCTTAATATTCAGTCTGTTTAATATTCTAGCAGAAGAGCTGAATATAACCAAAAAAATCTTGCATACCAGTGTGAATTTTGATTAGACTTAATAAGGTATTGTTTTTACTGTTCCTAGCACAAAATGTTAATTGTTGTTTTCAGCTGTGTTAATACTGGATGAGTGTGATGTCTGCTATTTTTACTTCCAGCAAAAATGCTTTTTATTATTTTGCTAAGATCACCAATCTGTCACCCTAACTTGCATATTTAAATTTGGGGAGGGGGAAATCCTGCTGTTTGATTTTTGTTTGTGTGATTTAACAACAGATATTTCAAGGTGACTTTTTCATGAAAATAAAAATCCTGTAGTACCAAACAAAAATAGAAACTGCCATAAAAAGTTTTGGGAGGTTATGCAGAATTCTCGTTTTCTAAGCCTTTCACAATAATTAATTCATATAATTTTTATCTGGCAAGAAAGGAATTGTTAATAACAAAAGATTACATCCCTTGAAACCATAGAGGACTGAGATAGCAAGCAAGCTAAATATTAGAAATGAAAAAAGCTCCCTAAAAGGACACACACACAAAAATAACTAATTGCAAATAAAGATATTAACTGGTGCCAATGATTAATATATATGTCCCAGGACATATGAAATGTGAATGGAGACTTGTGGATATCTTTTTATTTCACATCTTCCAAAGAAATTTTATTGTAAATGTCTTACAAAGAAAAATCTATTTGAAAGCTTTTAATCATATGGGAAATTCATTTAGAAGAACAAGGAGCTACAAATATACCTTAAACAATTGGGTATAATCAACACAAATGAAAAAAATTAAAACTGCTATTAAGCATAATGTACCTTGTTACATTGATGATCCAAGTGTGCAATAATTAGCAATTGAGATAATAAAATAAATTGGTACAGGGAACCATATTTTTCCAGATTATATGATTTTTTTAAAAAATATCCTCACAATATTGCCATGGGTAGATAGTTTACTGATTGATTTGGTGGTCTTACAACCATAACAAATACAATCAAAAGTAAAATACAAAATCTATTTCCAGGGTATAATAGGTAAAAAATACAATAATATATTACATATGTGCTAAATACAAAGAATCAATGTTTCTTTATATGATACCTTGATCTGTTCAATATAACGAATTCTTAAGTGAATGCTTTGTTTATAAGCACAGCAGTTCCGCTTACAATGTATAACTTAGAACCCAGAATGAAATAAGACAAACTGTGGTTAAGGTTCCGGTGGGCTGTTTTTTCAAGTAGGGATTTTAACACCTAAACCTACAGTTGCAAGAAAAAGTATGTGAACCCTTTGGGATTACGTGGAGTTTTGCATGAATTGGCCATAAAATGTGCTCTAAATGTCATGTAATGTTTGTGTAGTATTATTTTAAGCAGACTGTGTTTTTCTATTGTTGTGACTTACATGACGTTTAGAGCGCATTTTATGGCCAATTCATGCAAAACTCCACGTAATCCCAAAGGGTTCACATACTTTTTCTTGCAACTGTAACAGGGGCATACATTTGACAATCAAACAAAATATGATCAATTATCTTTGATGGATGGGGCACCACAATTGTGATATTTCCCCACCTGGAAAAGAGAAAGAAACTGGATCTTTGGATCACTGTCATTAATTAATAGCACTAGAATTCTTAAACTTATTGCTATGGATCAGCTTTCTCCATTTTGGTCCAATCCAATATTTTAGCATTATAAAACAATGTGTAAAGTTTACAGAAGTTTAACAAACCCATTTTAGGGTTTATTTTCAAAATGGCAGTGGCAGAAAATGACATATTCTGTTTGCAGCGAAACTCAGTGAAGTTATATTGGTGGTGTTGGAGCAGGATCACCGTGGGCCATAAAAGAGCCATTAGAAGGAGCTGGCAGACAGGCCAAGGATTTTTTCAGTCCTATTTTTAAGAGAAATGGAGTTCCTATACTACAGCTGGGACTTCCATAATAGAAGATCAACGGTGGCAGGGATGAGGGGAAAAATCAAAACTCAGCCTAGCTCCCCAAACAATAACCTTCAAAAGAAACAGTATTACCTTACAGAATCCACAAAACAGCTTTTCTTATATTTTTATTTGTACAGAGGATTCCAATTCATAAAATGCATAGCATCTGATTATACTGGTATGAGACTGTTCCTATGTGTTTGAATAATTACAAGGACCAATTAGGCTGTCCTAAATTTGGTTAAACTAGATAAATAGGTACATGGAAATACCTATCTATGAGAATACTCCTTATTCCTGTCCAACACTTGTGTCTTACACCATATTTAGAAATAGCAGCTACCATATTTCTCTGAAAGTAAGACCTACCCTGAAAATAAACCCTAGCTTGATTTTGGAGGTGGGCCTAATATAAGCCCTATCCCCAAAATAAGCCTTAGTTTGGGGGCGAGGCACATGCCTAAAAATCAAGCTAGTGTGTGGGGGGGTGAAGCTGTCCCAGGTGCCTGCACCTACTTACTGTTGCAGCCAGGCCTCCCATGAATTGCCTCACTGGCTCACTTCTTCTGTGGCCAAAGAAAATGCCTCTGCAGCTGAGAATGGAGCTCCGGCCTGCATTTTGCCCTCAGAGGCCTTCCGGAAAGCCCTCTGCAGCTGAGAACAGAGAAATCCATAGCTCAGTTCTTAGCTGCAGAGGCATTTCCTTCAGCTGCAGAAGAAGTGGGCCAGCTGGGCAGGGCTGTCAGCATTGCCACTACTGCGAGGTGAGTCCTTGGAAAAAACACACCCCAAAAATAAGACCTGGTAATTAATAATAATAATAATAATAATAATAATAATAATAATAATAATAATAATAATAATAATAATAATAAAAAATATTGGGTCTTATTTTGGGGAAAACATGCTAGATTCTTGTTCTTTAAGTTAGTCTAACCAAATAAGGCAAATTTTCCTAAGCGGACTGCTTGTCAGATGTGTGCTTCAGCTCCTGAGTTATCAACAAAAGCCTTGTGGCTGAGAAGTCAAAATATACAGATTGGAAATGGTTATAATAAGGGTCATCTTCATCATACCAGCAGAAAAAGTAGTCTTTAATTAGGTTATAGCCCAGTTTGGGACCTCAGATGTAATTGGATTGCAACTTCCCTATAAATGATTGTTCCTCATATTAAACAGAAATGCCTGGAAAGTATGCATTGTTTTTCTAAAAATGCACAACTGTACTCTACCTAATTTTTGGTGGCTTAATAGACATCTGGAAAAGCTATGGCATGTAACAGCTGCATATGTATGGCTTTTTTATGTCTATGTTTTCTGTTACATTATATATTTTAGACCAAAAACAAAAATCCAAAGGCAGCCATAAGCATGCAAGTTAAAATAATAAATAAGCAACATTTAGGGGGGGCGGAGCCAAGATGGTGGAGAGGCAGCAAAGGCTGTAAAGAGCTCCTCCAAAAGTAAAGGTTTTATTTTATTTTACTTTATTTTTATTTTAACTTTTTAACCTCTTTTAATATTGTATTTTAACCTACCTTTTTCAAACTTTTTAAACCCATTTTTAACCCATTTCAACTTTTTAAACCATAGTTTTAAACTTATTTTTAAACCTGTTTTAACAAACCTGAATGGGGAAAAGAAGGAAGAGACAGCACTCTGCAGCAGAAAGTATATCCAAGCCTTTGAAGCAGCAGAAAATGGAGGATTATATTACAAACAGACAGTCTGCTCCAGTAAGTAACTCATTCGCAGGCACCTTATCAGATAAATTTAATCTATGTGACTCATCGGAATGGAACTTACAAACTGAACTGGAGAGCAGACAGCGTGTGGAGTTGTCCTCCTCCCTCTTGGAGAATGGCTCCCCTCCTTGGAATCTGGCAACAGCCTCTTTTACACAGGAGGGAGATGTAGCAAATTTGAAGGGGGGAAATGTGACAGACTTCCTTTCTAGACAATGTTTGCTTACAGCCCAAACTGTAAACTCAATATATAATCTCTTGTCAATTGTCATGGATAAGGTTGATTGTCTGAAAGAGTCTTTTGCAGAGTTTGTTAGGAGCCACCCAAATACTGTGGAAGGACTTGGGAGGATAACCATGGACAGACATGGGATGGCTAACTCAGAAGGTGAAAGTAGAGAAGGACCTTGTTCTCCTCCCAAAAATTTGAACACCTACAGAGAAAACACTCAATCAGGCAAAGGTCTAAGAGATGACCAATATAACTACAGTCTGCAAACTAACCAGGTTACTTTGCAAATTTCTGACAAGAGAGTAAATAGAGGGCGTTGGAGCAATAGGAAAGCTATTAGGCTGTCCCTGAGCCAGCTGCTCCGCTGTGAATCCACTCTGATAGATCTACTACATGTAGAGTGGCTGCCAGCAAGAACACAATGTATGAGAATTCTCCTATCATTCAAGCAGCCCACAATTCCCTCCATGCTCTTCAGAATGAAGCCCTTTCTGAGCTTTTTCTCTATATTTCCAATAAGGGTCTTTTGCTCAGAAAAAGTGTGCCCACTCCTGAAACTGCGTCACCAAGAGGGAACTGTCGCTTTAAATCTAGGCTGCAACAGCCCTCACACTACTAAGCCTGAGGCTGCTGCAACTGAACTGACCCTGAGAAAGCAAAGAAGCAATATACGAACTGTGTTACCCACAGCTGCAGGAACTGCTGAGGATGTGCCAGAGGAAATGTTGATTGACCTATTCAGTGCACTGCCAGAACCTGAGCAAGTTAACATCATTCAAAGATTGGACGACCTAAAAGAGGCACTGACAACAACCCAATCTACAGCAAAGCCTCTATTTAATTTGGATCCACTAAACACGCAACCTTGTGACAAGATATTTAATCAACAATCTGCCTTTACCTCAACAGTAAAAAAAGGTGTTGTCACACAGGCTGAGAGTGGAGTAACTGCACTGACTGACCCAACCTCTGAGAAACAACTGAAAGACAAAGGGCTTCATCACACAGTGCCCCCTAAGCTGACAAACACTAAGGACATAATCCAGCTTCCATCCTCATTTGATTTAGAAGTTCCCACAACATCTCTCCACAAGATGAACCCTCAGCCAAGCCCCTCCAAAAATGGACATAAATCTACATTTATAGACTTAAGCCAGAGTACCTGCTCTTTGGAAAAAAAAAATCATTCTTGGAGCAAGAGCAGAGGCACACTGGCAACCGAGATATAGAGGAGCAACAACAAGTTCTGCAACCCATGAGGAGAAATATCGAATCTCACAACAACTGTGTTTATATGGGAAGCTTAGATGATATTGACCCAGCTCCATTGTCAAGTTGACATCTGGCATTTCCACCTTCTAGCCAATCAACCAAGTCAGATCACGTTGCTTCTGAGAACCCCATACAGTTGATGACCTGGAACATAGCTGGCTGGAAAAGGATGGTTGATAATGGACTAATGAGCTTTCTTTCTAGATTTGACGTAATAGCCTTTCAAGAAACCTGGCTAACCGAAGTGGATGAACCAGTACAATTGCCAGGCTTTCAGGGATGGGCCTCCCCAGCCCTAAAAACAAAGAACAAAGGGAGACCCTCTGGTGGGCTATGCATTCTTATAAAGGAAGAGTTGCAATGGCAGGGAGAGAAATTATATAATGAAGATAAGTATCCGTACTTTCTAGCTGTCAAATTTGAATATGACCAGTTTGAGTTAATATTGGTAAATGTGTACATTCCTCCAAGCACATCCCAGCACTATAATTTTGAATATTGGATGGGCTTGGAAGTTATCTTAGAAGATTTATCTATATTGTACCCTCAGTCCATAGTGGTATTATTAGGAGATCTGAACGCTAGACTGGGTCCCTCTCTGTATGAGCTTGCCCAGAAGAAGGGAATCCCAGGGGAGTTCTTTGATAACCATCCTCAGTGGCTCTCAAGAGACTGTAAAAGTAATGCCACTGGCCTGCTCCTAGTCTCCTTAATTTTTAAGGGTAATCTCCAAATTTTGGGAGGTAAGGACAAGAATTATACATACCCTTATACATACCACTCAGCCAATTCAAGTAGTGTACTGGATCTCTTTTGTGTGTCTAGAGATAAGGCTGACCTCTTCTCAGAGGTCACAGTACACCTTAGCGACAATAGCGACCATCAGCCTGTAAGTGTGACATTGCGAGGCCGCTCAGATTTAAGACCATATAACATGGCTGACAGATGGCTCACCAAAAAGGTAGAGGTGACCCAAAATAAAAGGTTAATTTGGGCCAAAGTTGATACTAAGGCAATATTAGAATGCCTTAAAACAGAGAATGCTACTAAGTGGGCTAGAACAATACAGTCATCTACTACTGACTGGATGTCAGCCTTCAATGCATTCTCCAATCTGTGTAACATACTGAAGAAACACCTAACAGCTAAACCTACTACAAAAAGAGCCCAAGTGGGTAGACCTCGCTGGTTTGATCCTGATTGCCAGCGACAGAAAAAGAAATTGAAGGCAGCCATGAGGCTTGCCCAGAGGAATCCTACTGTCCATATACAAGCTAAGATGCTGCACACAAAAAGGGAATATAAAAAAACTATAACATTAAAGAAAAAACGTTTTGCCATTTCAATCTGGTCAGAACTTGAGTTGGCTGCCAGAAGTCATAATTCAGTATTATTTTGGCACTCAGTAGCAGGTATTCTGAAGGAACGGAGATTTGCATTTGACATACCAATCTCTGCTGCAGACTGGGAGAATTATTATCAGTGCTTGTTTGCCCCCACCGAACCGGTAAAGAAATTATTTTTAAACAGTGATTTGGTAAATCCTAGAACCCTCCCCCCTTGGCCACCAGTTTCAGAAAAGGAGATACAGTCCATCATTAAAAGCTTAAAGAGCAATAAAGCCCCAGGCGAGGATTTTTTACCAGCAGAATTATTTAAGAAATTTCCCAACTGGTGGGGCCCTGTATTAGCAGGTCTTTTTACACACATAAATAACACCTGCCATATACCAGACGGGTGGAAGATGGCAATAGTTGTCCCTATATATAAAAAAGGGAATAAAAAGGATCCTAGTAATTATAGGCCCATCAGCCTGATTGACATTGTAGCAAAAATATATGCTAGGTACCTTTTGAACAAAATTGAAATCTGGGTAGAGGAAAACAACATCCTCACAGAAGAACAAGCAGGTTTTAGACAGAACAGATCTACTATTGATAACTGCTTTGTTTTGAACCATCTAATTGCCAAATATGCCTATAAGAGGAGACCCCTGTTTGCTGCTTTTATAGACCTTACAGCAGCATTTGATACGGTAAATAGAGACCTACTATGGAGTAAATTGACATCTCTTAAAATAGAACCCAGACTTCTGGCTTTGATTAAAGCCCTTTACACAAGTACCTGTTTGAGGGTGCGGTATGGGGTTAATGGGGCCCTGACTAATAGGATTCACATAAATAAAGGGATAAGGCAAGGGTGTATCCTGGCCCCATTATTATTTAATTTATACATCAATGATTTGCCAGGGTTAATGAAGGATACCATGGTACACATGCCGATGATCCTAAATACTTACTGTAACAGCTTGCTTTATGCTGATGATATGATTTTATTATCATACTCACAAGTAGGATTACGTAGGCTATTAAGAAGATTCAGCTCTTATTGCCAGGATAACTCCCTAATTATTAGCAAATCCAAATAGAAAATAATGGTGTTTGGAAGAAACCATCAGAGACATAAGTGGCAATTAGACGGTGAACCAATTGAACAGGTTAATACCTTTGTATATTTGGGAGTAACTTTTTCCAAGACTGGATCTTGGGCCTGCCATCATCAATGAAGTACATTTAGAGCAAAAGCCCGTTTGAATTTATTGCTCAAACTAAAGAATCATAGTTACCCAGGGTCCCTAGCTCCACTACTCAAAGTTTATAAGGCTAAGGTTACGACAATGCTCTTGTATGGAGCAGAAATTTGGGGTCTTTATTCAACTACAGCTTTAGAACGAACACAGTCCCAGCATCTGAGATGCATTTTGGGTGTAGATCCAAGAACATCTGCTGCAGCAGTTAGAGCTGAATTGGGAATTCATACAATTCAGGCATTATCTAAAATTAGAGCTTATAACTACTGGTGCAAAGTTAATGAAATGGAGACTGATAGACTCCCCAAGTTATGCCTACTAGAACAAATAAAACTACAATCACAAATCTCCTGGATCACCAAACTAACAAATTTTGTAAGAAGCTGTGGCCTTCCTGTTTCTTGCGTAACAGGAGAACAATCTAAAAAAAGAGTTGCCCAAAGAATTAAGGATATAGAAGCACAAACTGATATAGCTATCCTTAGTAAGGTGGGTAACTTGAAATGGCTGAGTAAATACAAATGTACTTTTCAAGTGGACAGTTATTTGAAGTCACAACTCCCAAAACATCTTAGGGAGATATTTACGAGAGCAAGATTTGAACAGCTTGACACAATGGTCAGATATGAGAGATTTCATGCTATACCGTACAATGAGCGTCTCTGCATTTGCGGAGCGGCAGAGGTAGAGGACCTGGCTCACATCCTATTTGACTGTTGTTTGTATAAGAGGGTGAGAGACATGTATCTTGGTCTATATACCAAACGAATGACCCATTGGGATCCCCATATCAAAATAACTTACCTTATGTCCGGCCAGAACTTGAAAATAACATCCAACGTAGCACAGTATTTGAACAAAATGATCCAGTTAAGATCTGCATATGTGGGACTGATTGGGGTAGATTGTAAGGGCGACTCCGAAATATAATGTTTCCATATTTTATCTATATCTTAAATTTGCATTTTATTACTATTTTAACTTAAATTGTATTTTAATTCCATTTTAAATTGTATTTTATCAAATTCCATTTCGGATTGCTTTTATCTAGTTTTGGTGACGGTTTGTTGCTGGAACTTTGTACTTTGATATGGCCCAAGGGCTAATCAATAAAAGTTGTTGTTCTAAATAAGCAACATTTAGTTATTTAAACAACGTATAAGTTCACCTATCACACAAAAGTGACACTGAATGGTACACAGGGATGAAAAATAATTTAACAAATACCTTAACTGTTGAAGCCACAAACACAATCCAACACATAAACAACAACATTAAGTAACATCAACCAATAGAGCTATCTAACCATATGACCCAATGCCTGGGAGAATAGCCAGGTCTTGCCTTAAGAAAAGACTAACAGAGTTGGGGTATCCTAATCCCTGTTCTATAAAGCAGGGGCTGCTGCAAAAAAGGCATGATTCCAGGGTCTACCAAATGACACTGTTAACAGAAGGAATCTAGAGCAAGTCTTCCCTAGCAGATATGATGGAGAGAGCAGAGATGATAAGACATAGGTGGTTCTGCAAATAGTCTGGCCCTCTGTCATGTAGGGCTTTATAGATGAAACCTAACACCCTGAATCACACTCAGAAGCCCACTATAGCTCAGAAGCCAGTATAGGTCACAGAATACTGATGTTATATGATTGTAACAAGAAATGCAAGAAACTGTCAATGCCACTGCATTCTAGATCAGCTGCAGGTTCCAAATGCTAAGAGCAGCCCATATGAAGCACATTATATTAATCCAAACAGGTGATAACTAAGCCATGAATAAGTAAGTTCTGGTCCAAAAATGGGCACAATTGGTTCAAAAGATGAACCTGTCAGGTGTGAACAATCAAACTCACATTTACAAGGTTTAAGATAACTACTTTATTATGTTCTGCCTATAATATAGGAATCTTACAGTCTGACAGCCTACTATTGAGATAATAATTAGACAAACTCTAGGGAACTTTGGGGGCAACAGCTCTTGTCCTTTTGTGGTTGCACAGTGACTCCAGGCTAGTTCTATGCTTGATCCCTCCTCCTTGCCAGGCTGGGTGCTTCCCAACAGAATCTATGCAGTATCCCCTAGTCACAGTTGTCACTTGCTCTTTGAATAGGAGTTGAGTGTCCAGGAGGACACCCAAATTGCACAACAAATCTACATGTGGGACCTTCAGTGATTTGGAAGCCTTAATTAGTACATATGGAAATAGATACTTCTGATATCATGGTTCTTTTTTTAAAACATCTGCCTCCTATCCAAATCAATGGTTTAGTGACCAGACTATTTTTGCTTTTAGGAGCCAAATTAAAAACTTATAGTGTTGGCAAGTATATGGGAAAGATGTGGATTTTATTCCAGAGTGACCTATTTTATTAGCAACTGTTGATGCTACATAATGTGTATTGATGCCGTTCATTTGTAACTAATGTTATAGTACTGATGAGATTTTATTGTTGTTTTTAATTGCTATTAGTTGCCCTAAGGCTTTTAAGGCCATGCTGCTGATATAAATGGAAATAAATTAGATGAATTAAGTGAAGAATTCTCACCTAACTGGCTGGCTCACATTCTGTCTGTTAATTCAACTGCTAGCAATTAAAAATGACTGCTAACTTTTATAGTTATTTGTACCATTGTGGGGCTTCCTTTCTAAACATGCATTTTATTATCACTTAAAAACAACTGTAATACAACAAAGAAACAATAAAACTTGAGGGGAAAAAAAGATACATAGAGAATACTCCATGGCAACACAGCAGCTCATCTGATAAGTGAAGAAAGTTCTTTGGAAAACATAGTAAAAATAAAGATAGCAAATGTATTTCTATGTATTTTTCCCTATATTTTTCATTTTATTCAGAACAAAGTTAAAATACAAAATATAAAACTAAATAAAAATCCAAGAAGACATAAAAGAAAACACAAGGCACAAAGTAATCAGAACATTAAAAATGGTGCATCAAAGCAACAACACATTATCCCCTCTAGTTGAATACTGATTAATATATTACCGCAACATTAGTTCCCTTTGTGAAACAGGCCCTCCCAAATTTTTAAACTATTAAATCTATTAACAACTTTTTGACCTGTCTTCTATATGTTATATTAGTGACAAAGTTATTGTAATCCATTTGTACAAAATATACCACAGTCTCATGACTATCCCAGATCATCCCAAAAGTTATAAATAGATCATTCTGAGTAAAAAAAAATCCATGTTTATTTCTTAATATCCTTTCTTGTCAACTGTTTAATTAAATGTAGCAAATTCAAAACAGAGTGCAAGCAGAAGTAGTTACCAGTTAACTGTAATAAATCAATTTCCCTCCATGTTCCTAGAGGAAAGGAATTTGTCTTCTTCCCTTCTAGCTGTAATATTGGAAAAGTATACAGACTTAAATTTTGGAACAAATGAAATCCACTTTGCTGATTCTTCAGTGGTGAGACTATCTCTCTGATAGTTTGGATAAAAATCCTTTTGTGTACCTTTATCCAAAGGTAAAACTTCAGATTCTATCATTCTTTGAATAAATATTAAAGTTTGATCAAGTTTTTGTAATAGAAATTCAGCTAGCTGCATATATGTGTGTGTGTGTGTGTGTGTGTGTATGTATATGTATATATATGTATGTGTATATGT
This sequence comes from Vipera ursinii, assembly GCF_947247035.1. NCBI lineage: Eukaryota > Metazoa > Chordata > Lepidosauria > Squamata > Viperidae > Vipera > Vipera ursinii. The sequence goes on along the minus strand of NC_139515.1, from coordinate 66,050,599 downwards.
ATATATATGTATGTATATATATATATATATATATATATATATATATATATATATGTGTGTGTGTGTGTGTGTGTGTGTGTGTGTGTGTGTGTGTTTGTGTGTGTTTGTGTGTGTGTGTATGTGTATACACACACACACACTTAAACTCCAGGTGTTTTCCAAATTCAAAAAATACAGAATCCAGTGATGAGAGTCTAATATCTCTTCAACCACCCACCCTGAATGTTGCTGTGCTTTCCATATGGACCAGACAAAGGTTATCCAGAACAACATATATTAAAAGGGGGGGGGAAGCAATTAGAGTCCAGCAAGGGGCTCAAATTTATCAGCATTCAACGCTTATCAACTTTTAAAGCAAAAACAAAAAAAAAAACACAAAATAAACCAAAGTCAAAAAGTGAAAGTTAAAATTCCGGCATGTTTAGAAAACAAAACTGCTTGACAGGAAGGCGAATATTTCAATCATTTCCAGAGGGAATTGGAATCATCAAGATGCCCCCCCCCCGCTTCCCCACTGGGTCTACAAAAGTCATCTTGGGTCACTCCTAAGTGCTCCCATTCAAAACCAGGGAGCAGCACTGCCAAAGAACTAGCTTTAGCAGTGAAATCAGCAGATCGTCAATAAGAGAAGAAAGAAACGTTTACCATGCAGCAGCCATCGTGAAAGGGGAAAGCCTATTTCTATGTATTCTTTTAAAAGAAAAACAAAACAAAAAGCATTCCGCAGAATAACCTCCTTCAACTAAAATATGTGCTATGGTTCGCCCAGCTGAACTTTGAATTTTAAACTAATGAATAAATCCCTACAGGTATTCCTCAATATGAATTCTGATATTCCCTGAAAGAGGGATGATTCTATCTTTCAAATGCTTCTCCCTGGCTATTTTCATAGAAACATCAAGACTCCCTCAAACTGAAATGAACTCTTGGTGACATCATAGGTATATCTATGATATTATCTTGGCAGATAATGTTGTTGGCCCATTGCCTGTTTTTGGAATGTCATTGTGTTCTGCCGTTAACAATCACATGGACAACCGCCATTATAGAGAATGTTTAAAAACTTACAATACTAGATGCTGAAGTATAGTCCAGAAGACAGAGTGAAGTTAAGCCAACCAAGATGGTTCAATACAAGTCTGATTCACAAAATATCTAAAAAAGGAATTGTCTCTCGCATTTCCCTCCTACAAAGATTCTCCTCCCCTAAACATGCTCGCACTGCTTAGTTAAATTATTATTTAGTGTATGGCGATATTACATTAGCCAGGAGACTACAGTGTTAATATAAAGAAGTTGTTTGGCTGCCGATGATTGCTAGTCTGTTCCATTCATGCTCATGCATTATCCAGAGTACATGATAGGGAGTGAACTAGCTCCACATTCAGAAGGCTTGACAGTGTTCTGTAGCATTATCCAGGGCTTTTTCTACCAACAATGTCACCTTGCATTTGGGCATCACATTCGGGAAGGCCAGGCATCAGTTGAATTCATACTGCCACTCAAAGTGTCATTTCCCCCAACTGAAGTGGTACCTATTTATCAATTGGGAAGAACCAAGTGGAAGATCAAAAAGGTTTCTGACAAACCTAGCAGACAACTTTGTCTCCCAAAAAGTAGAAAAGGGAAATAGGGAATCAGCCATAGTGGATTTAATTCTCACTAACAGAGATGAAATCACAGAAGGTGTTGAACTAACAGGAACCTTGGGGTGGGGGGGACTAATCATGAAATATTGGCATTCAACATTATGCAAGCACAAGCAATAGAACGTAGTCAAACTAGACTCTTGGACTTTAAGAGAGATAATTTTAATGAACTTAGTGCTTGGAAGGATTCCATGGATGAGAATCATCAAGGGGAAAACAACTCAAGAAGCTTGAGAAATTTTGAAAAGTGAGGGGCCTCACAAACCATTTGAATAGAAGTAGGAAGATGTTTCTATGGGAATATAATGAGAAGAGGTAAAATCTAAACCATGAAATTAGTTTAAATTTTGGACTCTAGCACAGATAAGATATAGATCTGCCTCTGATCTCCATAATTAATGTTGGTGGTGCTGTGGTTGTGCAGTGGTTAGAATGCAGTACTATAAGCTAACTCACTGCTCACTCCAAAAGTTCGATTCTAAACTGTTCAAGGTTGACTCCGCCTTCCATCCTACCGAGGTCAGTAAAATGAGGACCCAGACTGTCGTAGGCAATATGCCGCCTCTGTAAACTGTTTTGAGAGGGCTTTAAAGTACTATGAAGTGGTATATAGGTCTAAGTGCTATTGCTATTATTAGAATGGTGAAAAGCCATGAAAATTCTAGCCAAAAGAAAGTATTAGAAGATTGGTTTTACTTATGGGCAAGGTATTTCTAATTGATGAACATATTTAGGCAAAAGAGCCTCAATATAAACACAGTCTTTGCTTATCCGTATGATTTTTTTTCTTCCTCAAAGAAACAAGGACTGATCTCTCCAATTATGCCGTTTCCTCTTCCATTACTTTAATAGTTTAGGGAGCGTAGGAGAATAGAATACTGTACAGGATATTTCATCTCCTATTTCTAGTGCTTCAAGGTGCTCCCAGCCTGAGCATATCTATATTCAAGCCATTCATCTGTTCTAGGACTCATCTGAATTAGTATGTTTGCCTTCCAAGAGCCAAATACAAAATATTTGGAGATGGCATGGCATTACTAGAGTGGATGGGTTAAAATATCTGTTCAACACTTGAAGTGCTTCAAAAATTTAAGAGATAAAATTAGTACCTTATGCCTCAAGGTTAAGTAACTTCATTTGGTTCTCCCAATGTTTTGTATTTATCCAAAATTAGCTATTTTCCAGAACATTGCAAGAGGGCTCAAGAAGAACCAAATGTTTTTTTTTTGAGTGGCCTCATGCTCATTCCTGGAGAGAATTTCCTGAGTCTCCTGTTTTTTCAGGGCAAAATAATGTGAAAAAAACCCAGAGCTTTGTGCAATATTCTCCTATTCTTCGGATTACTTACATTAACATATGAGTATTGCTAAAAAGAATTAAGATTTTTTAAAAATCTATGAAATTACCTAAAGCACATCTACTTAGTGGACAAGCAATGTATACTTTCTAAAAGCAATATAAACCAAATACACTTACAATAAAACACAAGCCAAATAGAAGCAAGAATAAAATAAATCTGTCAAAGCTCTAAGACTCAAACAAAGCATTCCTTTGGAGCCAATTCATAAAATAACTTGAACATCACTTTTCTAATGGTGAACCAAAGTGACCAAGTTGCTTTGCTTTGTACAACCTCTGGCAAGTCCTGCGGAAAATGTGTCACTTTGCCTTATCAGGATCACTTTCCATTAAAAGACCAAGAATTCCCAATATAGTATTTCTTGACAATTTTTGTTGTTTTGAGAGTATGTAGCTGCCAGATAAATAACAAAATAAACAAATAAACAACAGTCTGCAAAGTTAGGCGGGTATCTATGAGAATAAAGCTTGAATAAAAACTTGAAAATGTGGATTTTAAGTGAAACCTGTTCAGAATTAAGCTTTAAAGTTAAGACCTTAACTTTAAAAATAATTAAGACTTTAAAAATAGAAGGAAGGTTACTGTTGACACAAATACCTACCTTTCTTTCCCTACTTTATCTTTTGTAAAGTCTCCATCTCAGCATGTACTACTATGAACCCCTCCATGTGGATAACCCCTTGTCACGGGGGGGGGGGCTTGTGTATTCGGTTAAGCATTATTTTGAATGTATATCACCTGAAAGTATACCCAAGCCAGACAGGTCTCAACTGAGCGCTAGACTAAGAGCATCCACAACAGAAAAATAATTCCATATCATATTGGTTGTTGCCCAGATTAACCAGCCTGCAGCAGTTGTTGTCCCTGGACAGCTATCAAAAAGTGAGTTAGAGGGTTGGAGAGAGACCTGGCAACCTACTCCACAAAAAACTCATCAAGAAAATTCTATAGGAAGGCTCTCAAACATGTCAGATAGTGTGCCTAGCATCAGCCATCAAAAGAGAATTACCAGATGTCCAAGGCAGCTTCCAAAGCGGTCATGGCACCCACGACCATATTCCAAAACTGTGTTGGATCATGGAAAAATCTTGTGAACAGCGAAAGATCATTTACATGTACTTCACTGACTACAAAAAAGCCTTTGATTATATTGATTATGAGAAACCATGGACAGCCCTACAAGACCTGGGGGGTACCAGCACAGGTCATGTTAGTGCAATCACTGTAAACACATTAGGAAGCCATTGTGCACATAGCATATGAAGATACAGATTATTTTAAGATAGACAAAGGAGTCTTTCTTATTCAACCTGAGTGCTGAAATAATCATGTGGAAGCTAGATCTTGGAAGAATCAAAAATTGGGGTAAAGATTGGTGGAAGAAACTTCAATAGTCTTCAATATGCTGATGATACAACTTTCCTCTGAAAAACCAAAGAAGACCTGGAACTTCTGATAAAGAAAATCAAAGAAGAAAGTGAGAATTTGGGTCTCTTTCTGAACATGAAGAAGACCAAGCTCATGACCACTGCAAGGAAGGGAAACATCAAAAATAGAAATTGACAGTGAAGAGATAGTGTGGGAAAATTCACTTTCCCAGGACCATAGAGAGCTCAAAATGATGAATGCAGCACAGAAATAAAATGTCAGGTTGCACTGGGTCACACAGCAATGATGAACATGAGCAAGATATAGAAAAGCAAGGAAATGAGCCTGGCAACTAAATGTAGGTTAGTTCATTCTATTGTGTTTCCTGTAGTTACCTATGGTTGTGAAAGTTGGACCTTGAAAAAGGAAGACAGGAAGAAAATCGATAGTTTGAGCAGTGGTGCTGGAAAAGGCTCATGAGTATTCCTTGGACAGCAAAGTTGACTAACAAGCAAATACTGGAACGCATAACACCAGACATGTCACCAGAAGGCAAAATCAAGAAACTGTGTCTCACTTCCTTTGGCCATGTCATACAGGGGAATTCACTGGAGAAAGCAATTATATTTAGAAGAGTTAGCAGTAAAAGGGAATTAGAAAGAACATGGTGGATGGACACTATCAGAGCTGACACTAGCCAGAGCACAGAAAAACTCAACAAAATTGGAAGATATTGAGACATGGCCCATAAAATTGCCAAGAGTCGGACATGACTGAGTGGATAACATCATCATCATTATTATTATGAAGAGGCTACAAATCAAGATTTGGGTTAATAACTTTATTGTTGTGAATCTTTTCAATAAAAACTGTACATAGGAATTTTCTCAACTGTTACCATCACTAACTTGAACTTACAACACTACTCTTCCTATTAGATGCTGATATACTGAAATACTGTATTTTTTTCTTAGAACTGAGCTTGGCTAGGACTGATCTTCAGTTATAATATAACACAGCTATAATATTCTAAGAACAGTAATTCAATCTGCAATGTAGTTTTAAGATCAACCAATCCAGGCTTTAGATAAACAGGAAGAAATTCTGTTTCAAAGCCATTAGCCAGGTTTTGATACTCAAAAGGCAGATGTTTCTTTCAAAATAAAGGTAGCCTTCTAAAGCAAGTTCAGACATGTATGATGTATCTTCTCTTCATTCATAACAATTGTCATAAATCAAGGACTATAGTGTTTAATATAATTTCATACTATGTTTTAAAAGACCATTTAGAGATTGAGTGTCCTTACTAAATGAAAATATATGTTGTGCATACTGTAAATGCACAGTTACTCTATGACAAGAACAACCACATTCCAGGTTCAAATGGCCAAGTAGTCACAGAGTCTTCTTTGTAAAGACTCCAGTCACATGGATCAATTTTACAAAGACTTTAATTAAAAATGAAGTTCTTAAACTCGCAATGATATTTCTTCCAGTTAAATATTTTTTGGTAATGTCATTACATAAAAACTCTAATAAAAATGTTTTTAAAAAACTTGACAGCTCTAAATATAATATGTATGGAGATTTTCAACAAACCATGATATGCTCAGTACCTAAATATTATATAGCACAGCGGTTCCCAACCTTTTCTATATCCCGCACCCCTAGAACACTTCTGATATATTCTCACACCCCTTATCAAAGTTTGAAATAATTGCAACGAATTATGCATATACACCATAATTTTGAAAAACCAAGTTTTCGAACCCCCTGGAATATCGTCTCGCACCACCGGTTGGGAACCCCTGGTATAGCACAAATGAACAAACAGAAAGCATCATATTGAAAGAAAAAGGGGGAATACATTTTTTCTTTAAATCTATTCCTTATAAATTATTTTCTTTTCATTCATCTTCATCGCTATATTGGGACTATTACTCAGAAAGATTAATGAAACATTTAAAATCAGATAAATCAGAAAAAGCAGGAGGAATGCTGTTAATCTGAAAATACATACATTTTCCTTTTGAAATATTTCACATGTTAGTAAACCCTTTGATGTTCATGAATCATGACAGCATCTCTAAGAGTTAAAGAGCAGAGCTTTTATTATTTTTCCTCAGCTTAATTGTGAAGACCAAGTCATTCTAGTCACTTTAAAATAAAAGTTATTTACCTCTTCTTCTTCCTTTAGCCTGATATATAACTGAATTATGTGGAAGTTTTGTGATGTGCCCTACTCAAGAGGATGAGACCTCTCTGAGCCAATTTCCACAATAGCATTACAATAAAATTATACTTGTCAACCTCCAAACAATCATTCTTGAGGGCAACACTAATTTAATTGTGCATGGAATATCTACCAGAATGTTTAATTCATGATTTGCATCTGACAACCCTTTGGTGCACAGAATGTCCTTCCTTCCTTCCTTCCTTCCTTCCTTCCTTCCTTCCTTCCTTCCTTCCTTCCTTCCTTCCTTCCTTCCTTCCTTCCTTCTAACCTTAATTATTTCCAAGACAACTGCTGATGGTGAAACAACTACTCCCAGATATGGAAATCAATGATCTGTACTGCTACTTTAAAGATTGAAGGATTAGATTTTAGTTAAAAAAGAACCCTTTAAAAATGTTTTGCAATTTAATGCAAAACAAAAGAGAATCAAATCAAATTTAGTTTGAGTAGGAAAAAGTTCCCATAAATAAGTACTGCGTTTTATTTTATTTTGATTCAAAAATGGCCTAATTTATGAATTTAACTTGTAATTTGAGATTGTAACTACAGTTTTAGTTCAGTGTGGAAAATCTGAGCCTATGGAATGAACAAAAGTAATTTTTGCTTCCCTTTTCCCTGAGATTTTTTTTTCTTTCTAAGAACTAACCATGTCTAATCCTGCTAAGCTTTTTGAAATCTTTTTGACAAAGATTTGCAGCCAGCATTCAGATAAACAGGGATTAATAATAGAGAAACTACTGAGCAGAAAACACTTAACTTAATCAAGGAATTACCGGGGGGGGGGGAGACACATCTCCACCAGCATTGGTAGAGCAAGGTCCTGTATAGTCAGATAATGAAACATCCACATTCAAGCAACCAAACTTGGAGAGCACCAAGGACTACACAGTTCAACCCTGAGCTACATATATTCTCTTCTACTGAATTTTTGAGATCAGTAAAAACTGTCTAGATCTTATCACCTAGCTGTGCTGGTTTCCACAGTTCTCCCACTTCAAATCCATGCTTGTAACTTATTAAAACTAAACCTAAAGAAAAACCTGGGCACATTTCTGATAAAAGCGTAGTCTTTTAAAAAACCCAGGAAGAAATTTAAAATAGTGACAAGTTAGGAATAGGTTGGAATAGGTTGGAAGCAGAGAAGCTTAAGGAATGAGGAGATTACTTCCTAAAAACAAAGTTTTCATAACCATTAGTCACATTTTTTAATGGTTGGATGAGTGCATCATTATTAAATTTTGTGCATGTTGACAGAAATTTAGAGGAGCCAATACAAAGCAACATAATTTGGTAAGAAATATATTTTACATCCTATGTAGTTTTAAATGTTTTAAAAGAAGCAAGCTATCTAGCTAGATTCCGGTACACTGACCATCATTTCTACTATGAAGGATCAGAGGCACATTGAATCATTTCTACAAAAAAAAAAGCATGAAGCAAGATAAAGAGGCTTTACCTATGAAATAAGACTGATTTGACGAGAGTGACGACATCCCGACTGGCATTGTATCCAGCGCATACAATGGCGACGTGGATTGTCTAAAAAGACAGAGAAACATACAGTAAAAGCAAGGAGAAGAAAGATCATCACAATCTAGCAAAATCATTGCAGTCTGGTCAGTTTGAGGCTTTTGATGTTTAACTCTTCCTGATATTATAAAAAGCTGTAACATTATGGATATGTGAAGTACCACTGAAATAATTTGCCTAAAATCTTAAGTCTTAGCTATTTTTTTATACTATGCAAAAAATATTCATTATATTTTGGTACTAGCCTAGATAGAAACAAGTTAAATCACCTCCATTTCAAAGGAGACAGAGGTGTTCACAAGGCATAGTAAAAAAAAAATAATAATCAAGAGGATAGCCGTGATAGTGCAATTGAAACTGTACCTGTTTTTAATCGTGTGACCCACAGTGAATGAAAAAAATAACTCTTTTGGAAAAATCAGATGCCATAATCCTGCATATGTAGAGTGCCATTTCATGCAAGTGTTTAGGCAACTGGTCAACACAGAAATGCTGGTGATACTAGTTCTGGGGGAAAATAAACCATATGCATCCCTGGCAAAGTGACTGTGACCAGAACCAAGACAGAAACTGGCTGCTGCAAGAATATTGTTCAACCTAAAATCTGCTCATAACCTAAGACCTTGCACTTCCTGCCTCTTCTCAATCTCCACGGAAGAATCCCAATAAATTTTTCATTAGCATATCTCAGTTAGGACCACAGTCTTGTTATACAGCTCTATGATCTTCCATATCTTGTTGTGGTGATTTTCTTCGTTTAAAGCTCAATTTACCATTAAAAGTTAAAGGCAACATTCAAAGAGACTATCGTTTATTTTAACTTCACAGAAGCAGACCTGTAAGGCAGATCAATTGCTGAGACATTGTGAGTAACCCAAGCTTCACCATCCAATGGAGGACCTTGAACCTGGTACTTTCTGATCTCCTAGTGAGAGTTGTCAATAAAAAATAAATAGCTCTCAATTTCAAAACCTCAATTATGTGGACAGTATTTTTTTTACTCAAAGTAATCCTCCTCAAAACCAATTCTTCCTTGTGTGTTTATGCTGCTACTTTGTAAATAAAGTGTGAACATGCAGGAAGGTTTCTAACCAAACTTATAGCAATATAATCTTTTTAAAATTTGACATAATTATTGAATAAATTGGTATCTTTTCTTGCACCTAGCTATTAAATTTGCAATTCCAATGTATTATCTTAGAGATATCCCCTTGAACATGCAATGCCTTATTTCTGAATAAATCATCATAAGAGAGAGATATAGAAGACAAAAATGGCAAGGTAAAGAAAAAATTTCTTCAAAGGTCTGAACTAGCCAGCACATTCCCCCTGAAATCTTTCAAATTAGCTTTCCTTTAGATTATTTTACCATTTCTTATTTAAATATAGAAGAAAATAATTTTACCTTTGGATAAAAATATGGTGGATTTTTCAGAAAGTTTTTAAGAAAAAAATAAGATTTACTCCGCAGCTATTCTTCTTACTGGGGATTATTTCAGATTGTACTGTTATAGAAACTAAATTAATGTTACACTTAATAACGGCAGCCAGACTGTTGGTGGCGCAACATTGGAAGAAAGAAGATTTACCTACAATAGAACAATGAATACTTAAAGTAATGGACGTAGCTGAAATGGCAAAAGTTTCAGCATATTTGAAAGAACAGTCACAAGAAAAATATATTTTGGAATGGAAAAGATGGATTGATTATATTCAAAACAAATATGGGACTAAAAAGTTTCAAATAGCATATGAATAATTCTTAACAATTATAGAAGTGTTATTATAATTACTTTTGTTATAAGGGAGTTAAAGGGTGGAAGGTTTGTTAACGTTGTAATAGATATTTAGCATATGTTTGCATAAGATTGTTATATGTAATACCCTGTATTCTGCTTTGGGAAGCCCGGGGGGGAGGGAAGGGGGGAGGTTTGATGGGGAGGGCGGGGTTATTATTAAAATTTTGTAAAATTTAAGATCCCAGTGTGTGGTTTTGAGAATATCAAGTAATGTAATAATTAATTTAGTAAGAATAAAAATCTTCATTCATTGACAAAAAGATATTAAGATACATCTTGTCTAACTTCTTGTCACCTGATGGAACCCTGCAGGGAAGCCGCAAAGAAAACAATATCTTCTTCCTTTGTATATCTTAGCAGTGAATTGCTAAAAGATTTATTCCTTATCTTTGATGTAACACTTCAGTTTCCCTACTTGAAAATAAATACGTCTCATATGAACTTCTTTCCAACATCTTCTATAATGACAGTCAGTCCAAAGAACTAATTCAGTCTCTTCAGTCTCAAAAAACTCTTTTAGCACTTTCTCATTATTTAAAATCCTGCTTCTTCCCTACTTGAATCCACCGTTTTTTAAAAATATTTAACCTTTTAATGCCTTTAACAAGTTGCCTTCTTAGATAATTTCACAAACAGAAAATTGGAATCACAGTAATTTAACCATAAAGGTAATTATTAATGCAGATATATGACTGGAGAAAACATGATGATTAAAATGCTGCATTGAAAATTATAAAATTTGGTCAAATATAGGGAGTCCTTGACTTATGACCAGAATTGAGCCCAAACTTTATTTTGCTAAGTGAGACAGTTGTTAAGTGACTTTTACTCCATTTTATGACCTTTCTTGCCACAGTTGTTAAGTTAGTAACACAGTTGTTAAGTGAATCTGACTTTCCCCATTGACTTTGCTTGTCAGAAGGTCGCAAAAGGTGGTCACTTCATCCCGGTACTGTCATAAATACGGGTCAATTGCCAAGCATCTGAATTTTGATCCCATGACCACAGGGATGCTGCAACGATTGTAAGTGTGAAAAACAGTCATAAGTCACTTTTTTCAGTGATGTTATAACTTTGAACAGTCACTAAATGAACTGCTGTAAGTCAAAGACTACCTGTAGCTTTTCTTGTTTTTTAACTGAATTATTATGCAAGGTGGTCAAGGAATAGGTCAGAAGAAATATTTTTCAAAAGTAACAGTGTGATACTGATTTATTTTAAAGTTGCAATATATAGTAACAATTCAGCTCAAATAATTGCTGATTATGGGAAATGGATCCTTGACAGGGAAAATGAACACGAGCCTGTCATATAAACACATAACTGGCATTTTTAGTAATAGGATAAGTGATGAAAACCCCGGAGGCAACTCTGATGATAGGGAGGTTTCTATTAAATTTCCAATCGGCTACTGAATTACTGGGAATCTCATGAAAGACAAAGTGAGAACCATTTCACTACTGAAAATAATTAAGAAAGGGTTGTGTGGTGAGCATCAGGAAGCTTCCTTTTGTACAGAACTGTTGCCTACAGCATAACACTAATCTACAGTGTGCAATTTATCGGTAAAAGATATTGGAATTTCAAAGGCCATTTTATCTATACAGCTTTTTAACAGTCATTCCCTTGTCTAAATTGCTTGTTCTCCCTTGAATCTTTGGGTCCTGAGCCACCTAGTCACGTGGCATTTAAGGTTAATAAATAATAACAACAATAGTAATTCAATCCAATGTATTTCATCTCAAACAAAAGAAAACATGGGAGTTTGCTAACAGACTTTTTGCTTTTTAGAAAAGAACTAAAAGTCAAATCCGCAAAAAAGTGCAGAGAAAATAATGTGCATTCTAAGCCAACACAGGTCATAATAGGAAAAAAGAAAACAACCTTTAGGTTATTTAAAGATGTTCTGCAACAAGTGTAATGCTAAGTTTGTTACAACATACAACCCTTCCCCCACATCCAGAAAAAGGCAGAAATTCCTGTCCTGCTGATGTGCTGAATTCCTGAGCTTCTGAATTCCTGACACAGACCTAGCTATTCTATACTTGCGCCCAATCTATCTCTTTCATACAGCCAGTGCAATGAGGGATCCACCTTCATCAATGCAGGAAGACTTGAATTGCTATGAATAAAGATGGTTTTATTTTTTTTAATTCAGAAGGATAAATAATGAGCACTTAGTTTTTAAAACCATTCTCTTGAAAAATGTGAGTCAGCAAACTCTTGTACTACAATCCTACTGGAAATCAGTGCTCCTGTGTTCAGTGAAACTAATTCCCAGACAAGTGTACACAGAGCTGCATCATTCAGTGTTACAGCAAAGAGAGTGGGACAGGATTTTTTTTTAAAAAAAAAAAGCTAAAAGAGCACAAGAAGCTAGGGATACAGATCTGAAACTATTAAGACAATTTGTTGAGTGTTTGGAATTGTTTCCCTATTCTTTGTGAGGGGGAATTCTACCATGCCCATTGCAAAATTACACAAGGTGTTTCCCAGTAGCTGCCTAGAGCTAACTCCAAAGCTTATTTATACTTCTGTCGAGTGCCGGATAACAGAGTGAGCGCCTGTTACTCGTCCCAGCTTCTGCCAACCTAGCAGTTCGAAAGCACGTAAAAATGCAAGTAGAAAAATAGGGACCACTACGGTGGGAAGGTAACAGCGTTCCGTGCGCCTTTGGCGTCTAGTCATGCCGGCCACATTACCACGGAGACGTCCTCGGACAAGCGCTGGCTCTTCGGCTTTGAAACGGAGATGAGCACCGGCCCCTAGAGTCGGAAACGACTAGCATGCATGTGCGGGGGAACCTTTACCTTTACTATATTGAGTTATCCTTTGCTTACTCTATTAAGTGTGATCATACTGCATATATAAGCCTATTGAATATATCCAAGTTACAGTATAAAAATGAAATGTGAGTTAGGACCACAACTGAGCCCAAAATTTCTGTTGCTAAGAGAGACATTTGGTAAGTGAGTTTTGCCCCATTTTATGACCTTTATTGCCACAGATGTTAAGTGAATCACTGCAATTGTTAGCATGGCTGGCTCAGGAATTCTGGGAGTTGAAGTCCACCAGTCATAAAAGAGCCAAGGTTGCCTACCCCTGCCATAGGGCTTTACAGCCCTCTCTAAGCGGTTTACAGAGTCAGCATATTGCCCCCAACAACCTGGGTCCTCATTTTACTGACCTCGGAAGAATGGAAGGCTGAGTCAACCTTGAGCCAGTGAGACTTGAACTTCTAAACTGCTGGCTGTTGGCCGTCAAGAATTAGCCTGCAATACTGCATTCTAACCACTGTGCCACCAACACGATTGTTAAGTGAATCTGGTTTCCACATTGATTTTGTCAGAACGTTACAAAGGGTGATCACATGACCCTGGGATACTGCAATTATCATAACTATGAATCAGTTGCTAAGCATCTGAATTTTGATCATGTGACTATGGACATGCTGCAATGGTCATAAGGGTGAAAAACTGTCATAAGTTACTTTTTTCAATGTTGTTGTAACTTTGAATGGTCACTAAATGAACTGCTGTAAGTTGAGGACTACCTGTATAGAGAAGGTAAAGAAGAGTATATTTGATATTTTATTATTGCTATAATAAAGAGGGATATCATTGAATAATGGTTAAAGCGTTGGACTAGAAGCCAAGTGAGTCATTCCCTTCTCAGTCCTAATTAAGGTCAGGCTCTGGGACAAGTCAACTGTTAAACAAAAAACTTGTTGCAGGGATGTCTCCCGAATATGGTTAAAAAAATGTCAAGATGTGGGCAACAAATGGGCACAAAATGTTAACATACATAAAAAACAGGTGGAGATTTAATTGCATTGTTGTGCCCACTATCTTGACTTTTTTAACTCCACCCTACAGAGATCTCTGTCTTGTATCATGCACTGATAGCTTCACAATAAGAACTATTATGGGAACAAAAATAGATTGTGCAATTGTGTGGGATAAATATCAGGAGGAAACAAGCATTAACTGTATTACAATAACTTCCATATTATTCAGATTATATATAACAACTTAAAATCTGCTTTTTATTCATTTCTGCCATCATTTGCGAACATTTCATTGTAGGCTACAGACTGAAAGTAGAGAACACTGATGGTCCAAAGCTCTTCCAGCACACAGCAGAGCATGGTCTATTTATTTTACAATGTCAATGTCAATTTAGAGTCAACAATATAATTATCAAGAGTTTTGTAAACACACTATGAATTTACATAGAACTTAATGGTTTTTTTATTTAGTGTATACTAAGCATAAGATTTTAGGTATCCAATTCCTATGCTCCTATTATATTAAATATTTTTCAACACCAATTAAAATGTATTCTCCATACCTCAAGATTCTCTTTAATACTATATTTATTATGCTAACTCTACAGACTGTCACATATGTTTTGTTACATTAATTACAGATTTTGTACAGCTTATATTTCTGTAACACTAAATTGGGTATTAGTAAACAGATAGCATCCCTTATTAGTACAACTTTTTTTTCCTTAAAGAAGAGATACTTTTACCAAATTTGTAAAATTTGTAATATCAGTTTCTTGTTTGGACTACTTGAAAGGGTAGTTTCTCTCAGCCCAACTCACCTCCCACAGCTGTTATTGTGGAGAAAATAGAAGGAGGAAGGAGAATTGGTATGCTTGCCTCCTTGAATTGTACATAAAAAAGAGGGATAAAAATCTAAAAAAGAAAAAAAAAACATTTTTGCCACTCTGATGAAGTCAATAGCCATATTGACTCTATTAAATGTTCCTGTCTTAAATGAGACCAATGTGGTTTCTGTTAAATGTTTTCTTTTTCCCTATTTGTAGCAGGTGACAAACAAAGTGAGCAGATGATCCCATCCCTATCATGTACTTAATTTTGTCTTTGCTGTCGTCACAGTCAAGATTCAAAAGCTAGTGGAGACTATTCCAATAACATCAAGCTGATTTGCTTTCAGAAACATGGCTTAGCTAGGAAATTGTCTGCCTACCTCGCACTTCTCCACTGCTGGATGTTGTCCACATTCAGAGCTGTTCCCTGCCACAATGCCAGCCCGGAGGCTCTCACTGTCCCCAGTCCCTTCCTCCATAGAGTAAGTTTTTGAGTGATTGCCTCGTCGGTGGGACATGCCCCGGCTCTGGACCAGACTGAGCTGCTTGCGTAGTGCACGATTTTCCTCTTCCACTTCCCGCATGCGAACTTCCAGACTTTCTCTTTCACGTTGACTTGTGGCTGTGTAATGAGGGCTGTGGGGCTGGGATTCAATTGGAGACAATGACACTGGCTTTCCATCTGTAGTGAAAAGAAACAACCACAAAACATTGTCTCAAATGGAATTAAAATGTCAAAATTTTGCAAAAACACCAGGATTAATTTTTATTCCAATCAATCCTCAGACCTCAATAAACTGTGCATATTGTTAAGAGGATCTCTATAATGTAGAGCAGGGGTGTCAAACTCAATTTCATTGAGGGCCGCATCAGCATTGCGGTTGCCCTTGGGGGGCCGGGTGGGTGTGGCCAGGGTGGGCGCGGCCTACTGGGTGGGCATGGCTAGAGTGCGTATGGCCTACTGGGTGGGTGTGGCTAGAGTGCATATGGCCTACTGGGTGGGCGTGGCTAGAGTGCGTATGGCCTACTGGGTGGGCGTGGCCAGCTCTACATCGTTGGCATCAAGGGTGCCTATGGGGGCCTGGGCAGGAGTGGGACAGATCTGAGGGTCTCTGGCAGAAGGAGGGTCGCTGGGCCAGGGCCAAGGCAGTGGGGGCCGTTCCCTCACTGTTTCCAGGATAGCTTCACGGGCCGCATGAAACCACTTCGCGGGCCGGATCCGGCCCCCGGGCCTTGTGTTTGACATGTTTGATGTAGAGGCAGTCTATAGTCTAGCCTTTAAGCTGGGCTCTATAAGCAATCAGATGGACAGATAAGTCTGGCACTCTCCATTTTGTTGCAAAACTAGTTGACTAAATTTTTGGAGATGATTTTTTTTCTCCAGTTCAAGAAAAAAAGCTGCAGAAAAAAAACTTTCCTTGTTTGCTTCTGTTCTGTTGCTTCTGTCTTCAGCCTGTAGTCAAGGTAAGATATTTAAAAAGGGATAGAAATTGGACAGCAGAGGTGGGGAGTTTAGTTTTTCCACCTAATTCTTTTGGGAGGGGGGTGGGAATTCTAGGAAAGCCTGTTCCTAGCACACTAAACAAACTAATTCTGCTTTATGTTTTGTTACTTTCCATTTGAATAGATCAATCATTGCATTCTTCCAATTATGCACTAATAATTTTTGTAAAGTATGTAAAGTTTTTTTTTGTTTTTTTTTTGTTTTTTATTATGTATTGCCCTGTTCACCGCCCTGAGTCCTTCGGGAGAAGGGCGGTATACAAAATAAATAAATAAATAAATAAATAAATAAATAAATAAATAAATAAATAAATAAATAATATAGTCTTCACACACATTAAGCAGGTTGCACGGATACAAACCATATTAATGTATGTATATTTTTTCTCATTACTTCAATTACAGTTGCAGCTTTAACATTTTTTGACATTGCTCCACCATTTTTATTCCACCCTTAATATATTCAGATCCTTCCCACACACTTCTCCCAAATACTCCTTCCAAAATTTTCTTTTTAAGTTACATCCTAAATGTTTTATCACTTTTACTTTTTATTCCATTCACTGGATTGGAGGTTTCTTGTTTAGCCAATTCATTCACTTTCAAACCATTCCATGTTTTTTCTGTTTCTTTTATTCCAAACTTACTGATCTCTTTGACTATATTCTTTGATTTTTTCTATCTATACAAATATTGCTGCATTTTTTTTGCAGGAATCATGTGCATTTTTCCTTATTTGCAGCTTCTTTTACCTTGTACCATCCTTTTTGCTAATCATTCCTATTAGCAAAATTCCACTCGCATCACTAGCACTCTATATAATAGTTTTTACTCAGTTCTACAATAGCTTGTTCCTTTCATCTACTTTCTCTTCATTATGTTGAGAGATGCCTGTATCTTCTAATAATTGTTCATATACGACTTATACTTTATTTTCATGCAGATATTTTACTTTCACTCTTATTACCTTAAATTCTAGACATTTCTTTCATGTCTATTTTTTCTCAAGATATTGATATTTCCAACATTGTGACTCTGTGATCATCTCTGTATTGCCTAATTATCACAATCATTCAACACAAAATATCAAATCAATCATAGATTTGTATTTATTCCTTTCCACATAGTTAAATATTTTTAAAGAACAAATTATATAACAAGCAAACAAAAACTAGATCCTTTTACTGACAGATATTCAACAGATTCAATTGTCCTCCATTCTTAAGTCTCCAAATGACCCAAGTAAGTTTTTCTAATTCTCTCTCATTTTATTTCTACTCATCCATTCATGTTTCCTAGCAGAATATTTTTTTTCCTACCATATTGCTTTCATTCAGAATATCGCTAATTTTTTTCTGAAAGCTCATTCCTAGTTCTTCTGCTCTCATTATTCAGTGGGGAAGAACATGCAACTATCCCAATCTGAGGATTTCTGTTTTCATATGCACCCAACAACTTATATGACACCAATTCATGTTTTCTGACACATATTCTAGCCTTTTCATTCATAAGCAAACCAACACCTGCACTGAATGCATCAACTTCACTCCACAAGTTTAGATTGCCTCTGCTGAAATCTATCATATTCTTTTCTCTTTTCTCTTAGTTTCAGAGACACCAAACATTTTTTTTCCTTACTTCACTTTTTATTCCAAGCTGTTTCACAATTATTCCTTTTACAATTCAAGTCACAATCTTCTATACGCCATAGTCACCAATGTACTCATAGACTTTGACCTCCATTGCCTATCATGCCTTTGGTGAATTAAGACTTTCACATAATGTGTTTCGGTAAGAGAGATAACCTGTAGACTATATAATCTATCTTGCTTGAATTTGTGCCTGATGTAGCATTACCTACTCACAATTCAGACAGTATTGGCCAGTTTGTGAATATTTTCACCAGTACATTCTTGAAACGATCAAGTTCAGTTTTGCTTCAGACATGCGTTCATTATTCTATGCAAGCTAACTTTTCTATTTTTGAACTAGTTGAACTATAATGTGACAATTTCTTTGGAGGAACCTGTGCTCTTGGACTTTAGAATTCAAACAGACAAGCACCTGCCATATAAACTTACAATTATTGATAAAAAAGACAAAAATGTGTGGATAGTGGATGTAGCAATACCTGGAAAGTAAAATAAAAGAGAAAGAACTGAAGAAAGTAAAAAATACAAAGACTTGCAAACAGAAGTAGAACAACTGAAGTAAAAGACAGCAAAGATAGTACCGATAGTAATCAGGGGTGTCAAACTCAATTTCATTGAGGGCCGCATCAGCATTGCAGTTGCCCTCAGGGGGCCGGGTGGGTATGGCCAGGGTGGGCGTGGCCTACTGGGTGGGCATGGCTAGAGTGTGTATAGCCTACTAGGTGGGCGTGGCTAGAGTGCATATGGCCTACTGGGTGGGCATGGCCAGGTCTACATCATTCGCATCAAGGGTGCCTATGGGGGCCTGGGCAGGAATGGGACAGATCTGATGGTCTCTGGCAGAAGGAGGGTCTCTGGGCCAGGGCCAAGGCAGTGGGGGCCGTTCCCTCACTGTTTCCAGGATGGCTTCGTGGGCCACATGAAACCACTTCGCGGGCCGCAATCTGGCCCCCGGGCCTTGTGTTTGACATGTCTGTAATAGGTGTTTTGGAGGCAATCTTTGAACATCTGGAGCACCATTTGAAGATCTTCAGCATTAACAAAATCACCATTGCAAAAGGCAGTTTTACTTCCTGTGAGGATACCTTCAACATCATCAAACAACATTTGCTTATCCCAGGTCCTTGGGAAGGATTCAATATACGGAAAAAAATGCCAACTATTTGTGTAAGCAACAATAATTATATGATTTTTATTATTGCATGTAGTAAACTTCCTATTATATTTTCTATAGAAGTTTTATATACATACACATTCAGTGAAGGGGAAAAGAGTGGTGCTATCAGTGTATGATTTTTCTTTTAAACTTTCTTCTTTATTCAGTACAGAAAAAATAGCAGGCATTCCATATTATGTTTGGCTTGATTTATGGCAGGCGTAGAAATATGCAACCTGCAGGTCAGAGGTTGAACCCTTTCCTTAGAAAACCTATACCCTCACACATTTTTTTCGTTCCCCTTGCCTTTATTTTTATCATCTGTCTGTGCACTTTTCTTTCTATCTCTCTTATGATCTCAAAAGTTGGTTCATAATGCCTGAGTAACATCTTTATCCTGGAATAAGTAAAAAACCCCAAAACCTCACCACTGTATCCTGCAGTGAAACTGATCGTCTTTCCATGCAAACAAAATTAATCTTAGTCTCTTAGTGTATGCAAATTCCACATAGCTTTATAATACTGGGTCAAAGTATTTGCTGTTTTGTGACAATATATAAACCTCAATCCTTAATGTCTCTGAACAGTACAGGAAGGAAAAAAAAATCTGGATAAAATTTTTCATTAGCAGAAAAAAGACTAAAGGATGCTAGAGGCAAGGTATCACAGCTAGCATGTGGGGAAATTTTCTAACTATGGGGCAGCCAATCACAAGCTAGCATTTGCTTGATAGGATATCAGGCTATAGTCACAAAGACTTTATACAAGTAAATGGTTGATATTCTGGATTTCACTCATTCATTCACTCAGTTTTGATGTTGTTTGACTTCAACCAACTCTGGGTTGCTGACATCAGTAAGAGTAACATAAAAATTGCACAAGTAGAAAAGTAGATACGAAATAATTACAAAATGGCATCCCAAGTAACAAAGCATATTTAAAATAAATCCTAATTATCTGTCGTTAGCACCTATATTTCATATAATCAGATGAAAGGAAACAAGGCACAAAAGAATCCAGAAAATAAAGAAGCTAAAATGAGGCTTGTCTTCTAAACTTTCTTCAAAATCTGAAAAAAAATGCAGATTAAGTACAGGCATATGCCTGATATGTATAATATCCAAGACAGAAGTGGCTTTCATTATTCATAATCTCATTATCCATAGTTTTGTGTTTCAGTGTTTGTTAAATAGAGACCAGATGTCAGGAAATTCAGTAAAGGTTTTACTTATTTGTATTTTTTTATTTTTGTTACTTTATATGAGTACTAAATGGCAGTCTTTTGCATCCTTGATTTCCTTCTGGGAGTCTGTTAAAACTTGGTTATGTCCACAGGCCTGAGGGTCTCACAGAAATGGAGATTTAATGAGGTGGCTACATTGTATGTAGCATCTAATGCTCTTCCCTAGCACTTCTGGATTTTTATAAAAACAATATTAATATTGCAATTACAGTGTTTTTGTAATTATTCTTTTTAGTATATTATTGTATGCCACTGAGGCATATTAATGAATAAATGAATAGAGTTTTGTTGTTTAAAAGATCTTATTGTGCATGTTTTCATTTTCCATGGTTGCGAAGCAGGAACAGGATCCCTGTGTTTATATGCAATAAGACAGCGGTCTCGAACCTCTCTGGCTTAGTGGGCCGGCGGAGGGGGGAGAGGGGGCAGTTCCCTGCTAGTGGCAGGGGGGCGCATTGCAAGTGTGTACAGCTCCATTTGTGTGAGCAGCGGGTGCCCATACAAGGGGAACTTTGGAGACCCCTGCACTAAGAGGAGTGATGGGCTTCTTTTCACTGAATGTGTTGAAATGGGGACCTTATCAAGGGACAGTTCAATTTATCTCTGAATGGCTCAAGAGAATCTTCTATTTTTATCCATCATCAGTACACATATGATTACTGACTAGTGAAAGTTCAACAAAACATAATTTAAAGCCGTAGATCAAGCTTTCATTTTCTGGAATGTACCTTTGGTTGGCAATCAGAGCCTAGCTTGAACCAATTGCTAAGATGGAAGAATTTACTAATGTCTGTATCTTCTCTCAGCAATCATGAGACCTGCCGAGAGTGTCCTTTCCACATCTAACAAGAATGTTCACACCCAGTGTCCTACACTAAATTTATAAATCACTTTGATGTAGCATCAGCTGGAATTACAGAATGCTGCCTGATGAGGAATGTTGATAGCTGTCTATAGAACTGCTAAATGAAGCCAAGCTATTTTCTCCAGATGTCTCCACTATAAACAAGGGATCCTTTAATTCTAATATAAGTGAACCACTAGAAGAAAGAAAAAACTTGCAAATTTAAAGAAAGGAAACTGGAGACAATGTGACCTTGAGATGATTATATGGACTGCGCAACCAACTCCCATATGTAGAATTCCTTGTCTCTGTCTAAAGCATAACAGTAATGGAGAAATGTCAGATGGTACGACAGTACTTTACTGCCTCTATAATTGGGATTAAGAACAGTGTGTTCATTCAGCATATATCATATTATCATATTAACCACCCACAGCCTATTTTTGGTTGCTACAAACTCCAGATCCACTTCAGCAAAGTAATTAAGCAATGTTATAGTCAGAAAAACAGAAATGAAGAAATATGGAATATATTGAAGTCAAAGACATTTTAAGCAAGGCATGTTAATGAAACAGCACTTTGGGTGAAAACCATTTTTATCTCTTGCCATTCTCCAAACTCAAGCTTGCATTACAAACTCAGTATTGCCCCACCCCTATGATTTAATTACACTATCATATGTGTGGATCAATTTGTGAGAAAATCATTTGCATACACACACGATTACTGCACTATAAAGACTGCCTCATTAAAATGGCAGCCTGGATAGAATTGATAATGGAAGGGGTCAGAATATTGAGTATGATTATCTCTCTTACAAGCCATGAGCATGCTAAATAGACTAAAAGCCTAAGTTGTTTACATATTTATAACACAGTGCCATTATTTTCATACATCTAAGCTATTTTCCTACAGAAAGTTATCAAGCTTGTGCAAAATATCAAAATAATAAATCTAGAAACACATAAAAATATCTAAAAATATTAAAATCATAATGTTATGACCAATGCAAAATAACAATGTAAGCCTCCAGTTATCAATCTCCTTCCAGCCCAACTTGTTGTTGCCTTTTATGTTATACAAATATTATTATAGTTATCAATGCATAACTTCAATAGAAACACAGTCCTTTGATAGTTTTCTAAGATGTACACATTTACTGTATTCAGTGAGGCTTATTTTTTTCGTAGGAGAGTGAAAGTCTGCAACATGAGAAGTGACCATTTGGCATACAGAATAAAATCACATGAAAAGAATACATGTAACAGATACATGTTACATATTTGTAACATAAATTTGTGAGTCACATAGGGCTATGTAGCATAAGATAAATCTATGTAAATCTTTTAAATAAATCTTTTTAAAGAAGTATCACTGCTTTGGTTTCTGAATAGCCAAACTTAAATTGTTTGTAAGATTCATAATCTTCAAGTCCAACTTTTAATATGTATGTTCTGTCATTGATTTTATGAATGTTAATGTCTACTATCCTATTCTGGAAAATTTAATCTGGGCTCTTTCTTGATTCAATGCTATCCAACATTTGTATAGCTAACTAGAAGAACAAGCAGAATAGACATGTATCAAATTTGCAAATGAAAGTATAAACTGGGATTCAAAATCTTACCAAGCTTGAACACCGGACTTAAGCATCAATATATTCATTAGGGAACAGTAGAAAACTCAGGTGATATAGAATTGTTTGGTGGCACTACATTTCAGAAAAAAACTTGTAATACTAATGGATCATCAGCTGAACATCACAAATATTATGAGAGATCAGTGGGATCTTAGACTGCATTTACAGAAGCATCTCACCCCACTCATTTCATTGTATTTTAGGTTTCCTGGATTGCACGTGGACTGCATTCCATTGAGTTCGGAACATGCAGAATTGACATGGGGAGAATTATTTATTTATTTATTTTATTTTATTGGATTTGTATACCGCCCTATTCCCGTAGGACTCAGGGCGGTTTACAGGGCAGTTAAAACCATGAATACAAAAAATTAAAAACAAATAAAACAAATTAAATTCAAGCCCCAAGAGTAGATCTAAAACCCAGTTAAATTAACAACCCCACAGTCTGGACCAAACAGATCGAAGAGCCAAGTTTTCAGGTCCCGGCGAAATGAGCGAAGGTCGGGGGCAGTCCTAAGTTCTGTGGGTAGTTGGTTCCATAGGGCAGGCGCACCCACAGAGAACGCCCTTCCCCTGGGAATAACCAGCCGGCATTCATTAACCGGCGTTACCCTGAGAAGGCCCTTCCTGTGGGGGCGCACAGGACGATCGGAAGATGATGCCGGCAGCAGGTGTTCCCTTAGATAGTCCGGACCCAAGCCATCTAGGGCTTTATAGGTCATTACCAGCACCTTGAATTATTAAGTAAGAACAGAAATGGTTAAAGGAGCTGGTACTTGCCAAATGAAAAACTAAGGGAAGTTAAGACTGCTGCTTACAATATTGAAACCACTGTAGCATATGCAAGGGGCTAGACTTGTTTGCTGCTGAAAGGATTGTGCGATCCTTTAGAGTGATTTCCTCAGAATAACTATCTTTGCCTCTTTCTCTCTAGGTCCTATTTTCAGATCTTCTCCTGAGAGAATTTCCCTCCCAAATTTTCATGGTAAGAGCTGAGCAGGAATGGGGGACTGAAAGCATGTGGATGACTTGCTTTGCACATACTGTATCATTAGAGGGAAAGCACCCACTGGATTTCACTATTATTATGGTATATATACCAACAAAAGGATAGCCATATAATACTACATGAAACGCTATTGGTCTGGTCTGATACAGCACTAAACTATTTGTTTTTGGCTTATCATATTTGTAAACTCAGCTCTTGTGGATTGTTGGTGGATTAGCATAAATTCAACACTTTTTATTATTGATTCAAAACATGCTTAATAATCTTACAACATGTAAGGTTAATCAAATTACTATACAGAATCAAAAAAATTTGATTGAGGAAAAACTGAATTATATTGATGTAATGCATACACAGGATATAAAATTCCAATAAAATATACAGCTCCTGTGAAACATATAATGTAAATAATTACAATTGAATAACTTTTGATTGATTATGCAACTTCAAATTAGTGTCGTCAAGCTATTGGGGTGGCTGAGAGAAATAAGCACTTCCTAAAAATATAACTTAATCCTCAAGTATGATTACATTTTTTTAAGATGTGCCATTTTCTGCAAACCACTACATGTCTTGTGTGAAAGTTACATAGAAATGAAACTTACCATATATAGAAATGAAACCTGAATAACCAAACCCCAAATCTCCTTTCTATGTAGGACCTTTTACCTTTTGTTTCTGTATTTTTTGTTTTGAATCTACTTTTCATGAAGTAGGCAAAAGTACATCTCCACTAAAAACGTGGTTTGCTCATTCTCTCTCTCTTTTTTTTTAAAATGAAGGCAGGGCTAAAAGTGGAGCAAAAAAAGCAGAAAAAATATTATCAGTACTGAATGAAAAAATAATATTTTATCAGGGGCTTAGTTTGACCAAGATAGTATGTTATCAAGAAGAGAGGCTTGGCAAAGATAACACATTATCAATATTGCGAAAGAAGCTTGAGGAAAATTGGGTGTTAATACCTATTAGAATTTAAATAAACCATCTCTGCTGTTTTTATTGAACTGTTATTTCTTAAAAGCCCTACTATTGCAAAAACTGTTTAATAAAATCTTTCCATAAGCATGTTATATCCCCCAAAATTATTTAGCGGGATTTGAATTCTGGAAAATGAGATATTTCTGAATAATTCTACCAACTGTATTATTCATATATCTCCAGTCAATTCACAAGACACTGCCTTTGGCTATCAGATCTGGGCTGCAAACTTCCAAATGAACATAGGTAGTTATTCATAATTTTGTAGCTCACTTCTGATAGCCATATTCTTTCTTTCTACTAGCAGTAACACTTTTAATGCCTAATTCAGACACTTCTCCAAAAACTATCTCTTCCATTAAGCTTTTTATTTCAGCCTAGATACTATTCTATTACTATATTCTATATACCGGTATTCTATTACTATACACACTCTTCAATCTTTTGCCATCTGGAAAGAGGTACAGCAGCATTCGGGCTCGGACATCCAGATTGTGTATTGTACAAGTATTGAGTGCAATACTACTATGGTACCTCTGTTCATTATGTTTCCATTTCCTTTTTTTCCCGTGTCTTTTTATTTCTTCATCAAATGTTAGACTGTAAATTTTTCAGGTCTTTTTGAATCATGCTCTTTAAGGTTCTAAGCATGTTGATGAAACTACTGTATATGCATGAATGCACTAGAATAAATTATACTATTGTCTGTAATATTTATGTTCTATTTTTCTTCCAAACTACTACTCTTCTTCCAATTTATTTGAACAATAATATTAAGAAGCAAATATAAATTTGCAGATTAGGCTAAAATAAAATGTGATCTTCCCACAGTCACCAGTAAAATTCATGGAGGAATTGGAATTTAGCGCTTGTTTTCTATAGTCTTAATCCAACAGTCTAATCCACTGAAATAAGCAAACCAATGTTCTCCAGATATTCCATACTTGAATGCAGAATAGTCCTAGGAAATATGTCTAATGGCAAGAAATTACAGTGCTTAAAAAACCCCAAACCTCAGAATGAATTAGAACTTAAATCTTGAACCAGTGCTTAAAAGTTTCTAACAATGGAAAAAAGTTTCACTTTCCATTAATTTATTTATTTATTTATTTATTTATTAGTTTTTATAAACCGCCCTTCTCCCGAGGGACTCGGGGCGGTGTACAGAGGAAGGACGAAGTATACAGACCGAACAATAAAATAATAAGAAACACTAATGAACACAAACTGGGACCCCAATTAACGCTATCATGCCAGGCCAGCCTGCTGGAACAAAAAAGTTTTTAAGTCGCGACGGAAGGTACGGAGGTCAGGGGCCATCCGGATTTCGGTAGGTAAGGTGTTCCAGAGGGCTGGCGCACCCACTGAGAATGCCCTCCCCCTGGGGGCCACCAGCCGACATTCCTTGAGCGGTGGCACCCTGAGGAGGCCCTCTCTGTGGGAGCGCACAGGACGGTGGGGTGCTGACATTGGCAGAAGGTGCTCCCGTAGGTAGTCCGGACCCATGCCATGTAGGGCTTTGAATGTCATTGTTAGCACCTTGAACTTCACACGGAAGGCAACCGGAAGCCAGTGCAGCGCACGGAGGAGAGGTGTGATATGGGAGTATCGGGAGGCTCCCAAGAGTGTCCGTGCCGCCGCACTTTGCACCAGTTGAAGCTTCCGAGTGGATCTCAAGGGCAGCCCCATGTAGAGAGCGTTACAATAGTCCAGGCGAGATGTCACAAGGGCATGGGTGACTGTACGTAAGGAATCCAGGTCTAGATAAGGCCGTAGTTGGCGAACTAGTCGAACCCGGGAGAAGGCCCCCTTGGTCACAGCTCCAATGTGGTCTTCCAGGGAGAGCTGCGAGTCTAGGAGGACACCCAGGTTGCGGGCCCTATCAGCAGGGGGAAGTAACTTGTCCCCAATGTTAAGCAGTGGGACGTTCTGAATCTCCTGGCTTGCCGGTACGTACAGCCATTCAGTCTTGTCCGGGTTCAGTTGAAGCCTGTTTCTCCCCATCCATTCCCGGACCGCTTTCAGGCAGCGGGACATCACGTCTAGGGCATCACTGATATTGTTAGGAGTTGAGATAAAAAGCTGGGTGTCATCAGCATGTCCATGTTGAAAGCAATTCTTTGCTATCTTCAAATCATACAGCAATTATGGGTGTCTTTTTTGCCTTCATTCCTTCCAATTATATCCTGCATTTCTTCCAAATAAAGCAAAGAGAGGATCTCTTTTATTTATCTCATGTTATCTCTGCAGATAGACTGGGTTGAATGAGAGTGACTGGTCCCAAGTACCCAGTGAGTTTCCATGGCTGAGGTTTAACTTGGATCTCCCCAAACCTAATCTACTACCTTGAATATTACACTCCAGTGACAATATTTCTCAGCTTTCAAGAGTGGAATAATATTTGTGAAATTCAAAAAAGGCATGGCACAAAGTTACTATGCAATGCTGGTCAAAAGGCTAACTCAGCACCCATGTGCGTTTAACTCAGATTCTGTTGCTGATGAATAGATTCAGCTGTTCATCAGCAGAAGATCCCAGCTGCTAATTATTGAGTTAAATGTCGGAGTACAATTTGCTTGTGTAAAACCATCCACTCCTACTGATGCAACTACAGAGGCTGGAATTGATGATGTTCTGCAGCATTTCTGGAAAACAAGTGGCAGGGTGTGTTTTGCATTTTGCTTTCAGATGATAAAATGGAAATGATATTAATCATTCAGCAAATGCAGCTGTGCATACAGAGAAATGTGTGTATATATGCAGGTATAGAAAATAGCTACTCAGTCAGTCTCCAGAATTACAGTAAAGTATGTTATTCATTAGATAATATCCTTGCAAGAAAACATGAATGTACAGAAATCTGCTGTAAATATTTAAAAAGAAAGATTTCAAATGATTTCATGGATGCATCTATATAGTTTCCTTTGACAACAATAAAAACATGATTTGTACTGTCTACTTCTGAGGTTTTATTTATTTCCTTATTTCATTCCTTCCTAGCCTACCTTGCAGTTCTGAAGCTTTCTGGCAGTGTCTTATACAAGCATTAACTAGGTGTGACCCAATTTATCTTTCTGAGATTAACCATCCTCAACTAGGTGAGGTAAAATATTAGATAGGATTGTTAAAATCTATGAAACATTACAGCATTTTCAAAGGCAGATTAATACAGTTATATAAATAAAATGGAGATTCCTCTGCAGTAGTTATAAACTACTGTACTCTAAGAATTAAACCATTTTTTATCATTTTGATTTTTTAAAAAAGCTGCCTTCCCCCATCCAAAGAAAAGAACATTTCATGTGACATTCTCACGGGGTGAAATGGTTGTAATTTTTGAGGCAGAGCTCTACAACCCTCTTTCTGATGGTCTGTAGCTTCCCTAATTTCTCACAGTTAAGTCCCAAAAGAGAATACCAGGCAGACTTCTCTCTCATTGGGTCTTTCCATGTGGGAGAATACATATGCAGAGTTATGGAAAGATGTTTAACATAAAAAATAACAGCACTGGTGCAACACTGAACTAAGCTCAAAAACATCAACCAAAAATGATTCAAAAATATGAAAAGAGAAAAACAAAAGACCTCATTTGCAGGAGAAGAAAATGTGGAACACATGGTTACTGGGTTGTTTTTTTAATCTATTCTAAAATCCAGAAACACATTACTGAAGTTGCTTCGTGTATCTAGGAGAGTAAATAAACACACACATCTCTCTCTCTCTCTGTGTGTGTGTGTGTTTTAGTAGACCACTCTCAAGAATTAAAAAACAAACAAACTCTGGAAGTAGAATTAAACACCAATCACTGAACAACACTTAGGCCAGGAATCATTATTGCTAAAACACAATATCCAAGAGTTTATTTATCTGGCTTCCCAACACTGTGATTCTAACAGTGTACAAAATCACTGCACAAAATGCAAAAGAACAACAGTGCATGACACTAAAACAGAATAAAACAACTAAATGACAATCAGAATTAAACTTTGTTGTATCCTACCAAACGGGAGCTCTACTCATTCTGACACAAGTCCCAGGGAGAAAAAAACTGATCTTAACTGTTTTTAAAGGCTTTCAGGATTGGGTCCAGCCATATACTGGGTGGAAGATCATTTAAAAGAGCAGGAACCTTCATTGAGAAAGCACACCTTTGTATGGCTAAGTGGAAGGCAATGGCCAACTGCCAAAAGATCCAGAGACAATAAACACAACAGAGAGTAAGAAGTTTTTAAGCTTTATTGTTAACTTTAGCAGGCAGATTTAAACAGAAACCCTAACCCTAACATAAAAAGGAGATCCTGGGTGGAATGATAGCAGAGACACCCACAGGCAGCCAAGTCACACAGACCTAACTTAAGCTCTGCATCAAAGCTCCAAAACTCCAGGGACAATATCAGGATCTTTTATTCATAGCTTGCACTGGACAATGTCCCAAGAGTTTGGTATATCAGTAGCAACAATATCAGCATCTCTGCACTGTTTACGGTGCCACAGAATTCAGAAGTAGCCAAGAAATAAATAGCAGAAAGCACATTGATAATATATCAACTAAAGCATCTGGAATGAAAGGTTTGATTTTTCCAGTAATTCCAAAAATGACTGAACATAACTTAAACTAAACTAAATCATCTATGGCTTCAAACTACTATCATAATAATGAATTTAAAGACAATTTTAGATGAGCAGAAAAATACATTGGGAGAATCCTGAAAGAAACTTACTAGAGGCTACAGGCAGAGATACCACCCTTCCAGATGCCAATGTATTCCCATATTTCTCTCTTGGCATCTGCCAAAACCCTTCCTGGTTTATTTATTTCCCTCCCTGCCAGCAGTTGGAATTGTTTCAAAGTTGAGCCCTAAGTCCCCGGACCTGCTGTCTTTATTTCTCCATCTGGGCCTTCAGGCGCTCTTCTGAAATTAAACTGGTGTATCAGTAAACCAGGAAGCAACATGCCCAGCCATTCATCAACAATAGAAGGAAAAAGGAGTTTCTTTACCTTTTTGCATATCTATAAAAGTGTCTGGGTACAGACAGAACTGAATAGTTGCTTGACTTTTACTTGACTTTGGTATGGATACTGCAGTAGTAAACTCACAACCCTGAAAGCAATATTCAAATATCCTCTTGGAGCTAAAACAAACAAACAAGTAAACAAGCAACTTAGACCCCCTGATTTCCAAATGAAAACTTTGGAAAGGAATTAAATATCTCAGAAAGAGAGGGGCTAACTCCTATATAATAACCAGCACAATCTGTTCTC
This sequence comes from Vipera ursinii, assembly GCF_947247035.1. Taxonomy (NCBI): domain Eukaryota; kingdom Metazoa; phylum Chordata; class Lepidosauria; order Squamata; family Viperidae; genus Vipera; species Vipera ursinii. Next base: position 66,020,750 of record NC_139515.1, on the reverse strand, counting down.
CACAGTGAAATAAATAAAACAGAGCCTCCATATGTTGTCGATGCAAAGCCAAGAGCCCACACATGGAAGAAATGCATTAGACACTTTGCACATTGTCTGGATCATAGAAATATAAACCAAGCTATCTAAAGTTCTATCATTCTCTGTATGTGCATAGATAAAGACTAAGTTTACTTTAACAGAAAAGAGGGTTGAAATCTTTAAAGAAGCTGAGTTCTTCTGTAAATAATGAACTTTTATTTGCCTGAAATTAACCCTAGACATTAGCTAGAATTAAAGTATTTGGCTCAAATCAGGTGCTTCTACTGTATCTAAACTGCAGTCATTTAGATTTCATCAGCAGCAGACAAATATTTCTGAAACCTTAGCAGACCAGAACACATAAGCAAGTTCCCTGTGTCACGAATTTGATTGTACTTTAATGGCAAGGACAGAAGCATGGGATTCTCACACCTGCTGTTTTGTTAATGCTGCAAAATCCATGCTGTTCCTCCGAAATACTTGGGGGATGGGGGTTAAATAACATGTTGTAGACACATAAAGCATCCCCTGGATATGGTCTCAATCATTAGCTAACATACTCTGTGTTACTCCAGTGATGGCAGAGCAGTAAGCAGCCTAAAGCTTAAAATATTCATTTCACCTTTCACCTTCCCAGAATTTCTCTTTCATAGCACCTGCTATTGGAGTAACATCATTTTAGAGCAGAGAAAGGAAAATGCAAAATAACTGCTTATTCTGAATACATGATGTCTGATCTCTATTATGATATTTAGCTTCACTTATTTGGAAAGACAAGCAACTTGTGAACACACTCTTTTTCTCACTTTGACTATAAACATGGCACAACCAATTCTTCTCTAGCAGATGTAGCAGACAGCCAGCAAACAAGAAAGGGTAGTCACTTTGCTTCTGTTTTTCAGAAAGATAGTCTCGTCTGCTTGGCATTTCTGCACTGATGAAAATGAAGTTAAATATTGCTAAAGCTAAGGAAAAAAAATATTGTGATAAGTTCCATTCAGATTAACTAGACTGATTAACTCTATTATTACTAAATGTAGCCCCATTGTTGTTAATGCCTCAACAAAGTTTTGAAGTTTTCTGAAGTTTTGAAAATAATGATATTCATGTCATTCAAAATTCCCACTGCTGTAATCAGCTGGGAGAGTCAAAAAACAAGATATATGAGAGCATACTGGAAAGCAAGACCAGAAATGTGAAAGCATCTCTCATATTAATCAAACAATGTTAGCATAATAGTTCATTTCAATTCCATTGACTTCAATGGTTAGTTTTAAGCATAATAAACAAAGGATTCAATCCAGGAATTTATATCCCTATTTTTTTCTTTTTACGGCCCTGTAGTCCCTTAATTCAGGAGGTGGCGACAACTGAATGGAGCTGAGTGTTTAGTGGCCCTTCCTGAGGCCAATGAGGAGTTTACAGCAGATATTTTCTCTTTGCGAGCTGAGAGAGAGAGAGACATCTGTCGCTACTAGAATTGAAGTCTTAACCTTGCAAATGGGTGGCGAATGTCTTCACCACTAAGCTGCCACATCAGGAACTTATAGCCCTATAAAATTAACAACATTATATCACATAAGCTTTTGTAGGTTACCATACTATTTAAGTTTATGACATAATAAATTGGCTGGCCTTTAAGAAGTTACAGGGTTGTCTTTATTAGCTGCAAAAAATTCATCACCACCATCCCCTTTGTAAAGGCTTTTTTAAAAAAGTATCAAAGAGTTTACTAATAGAACATTTCTAGTGAGCATTTTGGTATTTTTTAAAGACACAATAGGTGAAAAAACTGCCTTAATTAAGATTAAATCACTTGTTCTGGAATGTTGGTGTCTTTAAAGTTTGGAATCAAATTTTGGGATGGAAAGACTTCACATAAATAACCTTTTACATCTTCTACTCAATTATGTCCATTCGTACATTATAGAATGAATGTAATAATATGCGAGAATGACCTTGAAGGGTAAGAAGGAGAGCTGTTGCCTAGAAAATGATCTGATAAGGGGCAGGAGCAGTGGTGGGATTCAGCCGATTCAAACCAGTTTGGCAGACCCGATTCCTATTTTTTTGTTGAGTTCAGCGAACCAGTTATGATAAATGAAGCCCCGCAGCGATTGGGTGGGTTGGGAACCATTCCCTTCGTGTTTGGACCAGCTCCAAAATGGGCTGGAAGGAGTGGCCTGAGTACTCCAATCTGGCTTTGCAGCAAGGAAAGGGATTGGAGGCACGTGAATGCACACTAGTTTTCCCCTGTGCTGGATTTTCACTGCCATACTGTTTAACTTTCTTTAAAGTTTACTTGATGCAGAACGGGGAGGATCCATATTCTATATCAAGTAAACTGTAAAGAAAGTTAAACAGTATGGCAGTGAAAATCCAGCACAGGGATAAAAAAAACAACCCAGTTTTTTGAGATGCTAGACTAGCGTGCATTCACATGCCTTGCTTGCTGCAAAGCCAGATTGGAGTTCTCAGACCGCTCCTTCCAGCCCATTTCAAAGCCGGTCCAAAAGTGAAGGGAATGGTTCCCAACCCACCCGATTGCTGTGGGGCTTTGTTTCCAAAGATCCTCTGCACAGGCTATGGACAAACCGAGATCCAGGACTGAAAAAGCAGTAACGCGAGCGAAGGGCTGTTCAAAGGTGTCATGGTAGGCCTGGCTGCGGGGGCCCTTCGGCATGTTAAGCGGTACATGGGCAGCTTCCTCCTCCCCTAGCTGCCACGTGCCAATGCCCTCCACCTCCCTCCTGCAGAGAACCAGTTGTTAAATTACTTGAATCCCGCCACTGGGCGGGAGTGATGAATGATTAGAGGAAAAACTTGCCCTGATTGATTCAGCAGTTAAGAGTGGTGGTGGGTGATTTGTAGTATCAGACTTGGAAGGTTCTGTTAATGTAGCCTTTACAATAAAGCAGAATTAGCTGATCTAGTTGTGTTTCCTGTCTGGTTTATTTGGGAAGGTTGATATCAATCTTGCAAGTCTGAAAATAGAAATCTGCCACCACCATTTTTAACTGCCTGATCAATCAGGGTGGGTCCTTCTAACTTCTTTTTCTTATTATTAAGTGAGGTGGGGACTTCCCTCTCTTTCGTTTGATCATTTCCTATGCGCAGCATCTCTTTCCCTTGCCCCTTAAGGTCATTCTCACATACAGCTACAGTGAAAGTGTTTAGGGCAGAATAATAAGATTGCACTACAGAGAGTGTAGACAGCTTTGTTCTTTGAGTTTAAGTTGAAGCACCCATTTCAATCCACTTCCTGCATTTGGTCTTTTGTAATAAAAATGTTATAAAGTCAAGCTCCTGGTCTGTTTTCTAGGGATGTTATAGAAGTGGCTTGCCATTGTTGATCCTTTCCCCCAATTTCCCAGAAGATTAGCCAACGTTGGGTACGGGTTGCCCCTTGCTGCAGCCTGAAAATGACACAAATGAACATCTGATGAAAGCCTGAAAATATGGTCAAGTTATTGATTATCCTCTTTTTCTTATCAATAAAAAATGTGTATCCTAAGTCAGATCTCATCATGATGAACCTGTGGCAGAACTCATGGGCTTCTATGGAATAAGCTAGGAGTCCAATGTTTCTCAAATTTTACTTGTGTACAGCATGCTGTTTTAGATCATTTTAACGTAACATTATAAATGTATCTTAACACAGTGCAGGAGCAGGTCAGCGTGCGGTTGGCTCCCTAGTGATACATCATAAACTGTATATAACTAGGGCTAGGGGAAAAAAAACACCCCTCTATTCAGAGAACTATTATTTATTACAGGTACAAAGAATTGGTAAAAGAGGAAGAAGATGACAGAGAAGGTAAAGAAAATCTGAAGCTTCAACATGACAAGATCTGACTTAGGATACACAATAAATATGAAATAATTTAACACCTTATGAAATGTGATTTCCTTTTTGCTTCTCTCTACATTGCAGGACCCTATCAAAATATTATTATTAGTTATCTACTAAATTTGTACAACACCCAACTTCCAACAACTCTTGGCCAGTATGTATATGTGTGTGTGTGTGTGTGTGTGTGTTCTGTTCATTTCACTGGAAAAAAATCTGACATATAAAATGTGTGTCTCAACTTGGGGGAGATGTTACATATAACTTATTATAGTTTTTTAAAAAACTGATCAAAAAAGATTCCAATGCTTAAGGACAATCTTATGGTCTATAATCTCACTAAATTCAATGGAGCATTTTCCTAAGCCAGTGCCTGTAGTATGAATTACAATTACTGTTCTGTAATTTTCAGTAGTGGAAGCTGTTCTGTAGCATACCTTTCAATATCTATCATGTTTTACAATGTCAGTGAACCATTCAAATCGTTTATGAAATGTCCTCGTGACATTTCTTTCAACCCAGAGCTGTTCATTGGATTGTGACCTAAAGGGGCTTTGCTATTAGAAGCTTTGCACAGAATCATACAATGTATGAACGGGAAAGGGTTTTACAGGTCATCTAGTCCAACCCCCTGCTTAGTGCATATATATTCACTAAATCATCTCTGAAAGATGATTGCATATGGCAGACTTGGAGATGACTGCACACCATTAGCTTATCTCCTCGTTGTCTTTTCTTGTAAAACTAAATGTATCCAGATCTTTTAATCATTCCTCAAAGGACTTAGTTTCCAGACCGTTTTCATTCTGTGAACTCTCTTCTCTATTTCCTTTTTAAATGCTGTGCCCTGAACTGGAGATAGTATATCAAGGATGGTCTAATCAGCAGAGAACAGAATTGTACCTTTACTCCTTTTCAGAGAACTTTCATTTATTACAGATTCTTCTATAAATGCAGCCAAAGACCACATTGGCCTTTTTAGCTGCTCAATCACAACTGGTGTTAATTGGTATTTCACTAATATTTCTAAATCATTCTTACACATACTCCTGCCAAACTAGAACTTGCCAGTTCCATACCTATGCATTTGATTCTTTCTACAGATGCAGTATCTTACATATGTCACTACTGAACTTCATCCTGTGGGATTTGGCCCAGCATTCAAAGATAACAAAGGCATAATGTTATCATTTTGTTTAAGTATTGGTCAATTTCCTTAGCTTCCTGTCATCTGCAGATTTCTTCCTTTCCCTTTCATCCTCTAGATCAGCATGCCCCAATCTTTCTGGGCTGGCAGCCCGGTGCGCGGGGAGGAGGGGGAGAAAGAAATGGTTCTATATGAGGGGTAGGTGCGCACATGCTTGCACACACAGCTTCATTTGTGTGAACGGTGCAAATGGTGCTGTGAGTGCCAGCGCCTGCCACTCACATGGCTGGTGCTGTGAGTACCAGCACCCGCTACTCGTGCAAGTAGGGCTGCGAGCGCTGGCACCGGGCCTTACCTGCCTTTGGAAGTACAGTTTGGAGGTGGCTTGCTCCAGGCAGTTAAATCTCACAGGTGGGGCTGCAAGCACCTGCACCTACCACTCACATGAGTTAAGCTGCGTATGTGCTGGCCCACCACTCACATGGCCTGTTTGCAAAAAGGCCATGGTCCGGTAGTGGTCCATGGTCCACAGATTAGGGTCCCCTGCTCTAGGTCATTGATAAACATATTCAATAGCTCTCTGCTAAGGACAGACCCCTTGGGATTCCCTCTTCAGTACTTCCAATATTTGCAAAACTATTTATAAGCTTTTTATTTATCAAATTTATATGGCCACACATCTCATAAGAAGTGGTTCTGGGCATGTTACAACAATCAAGTAAATCAACAAATATATAAGAACATCATTATAAAAATATTTATTTATTAATTTTATTTGTATACTGCCCTTCTCCCGAAGGACTCAGGGCGGTGAACAGGGCAATACATATTAAAAAAACAAGATACAAAAGTTAAAAACGATTAAACAAATGCCCATGAATAAGTTAAAACACATTAAAAATAGATTAAAACAGATTAATAAAACCCAACCCCATCCCATCAGGCCAGGCCAGTTTGTTCGAAAAGTTAGGTTTTGAGATCGCGCCGGAAGGAGCGGAGGTCAGGCACCATCCGGAGCTCGACCGGAAGATGGTTCCATAAATCCGGCGCGCCCACAGAGAACACCCTCCCCCTGGGGGCCACCAGTCGACATTCTCTGACCGGTGGCACCCTGAGGAGGCCCTCTGTGGGAGCATACTGGGCGGAGGGAAGTTGATGCCGGCCGCAGGTGCTCCCCAAGGTATTCCGGACCCATGCCATGTAGGGCTTTGTAGGTCATTACCAACACCTTGAATCTCACCCGGAAGACAACTGGAAGCCAATGCAGCTCGCGGAGCAGAGGTGTGACATGGGAGTGTCTGGAAACTCCCAACACAACTCTCGTGGCTGCATTCTGTACCAGTTGGAGCCTCCGAGTGGTCTTCAAGGGTAGCCCCATGTAGAGAGCGTTGCAGTAGTCCAGACGAGAGGTCACAAGGGCGTGAGTGACCGTATGTAAGGCATCCCGGTCTAGATAGGGCCGCAACTGGCCCTATCAAAAATGAAAATATTAACAATTTAAAAGCTACAAACCCTAAGGTATTATGAAAATATTAACTATAGCAGTGGAGTCATCTTACAGTGTGATTAGTTAGTTCTCTGGCGACATAACTAGATTTTGAGGGACTTCCAGTATATAGGAATGGAGCTGATCTGAATTTGGGGGGAAAAATGTTCCATAAGGCCACAGCAGAGAAGGCCCAACTCCAGGGATCCATTAAATATAAATCCCTAATAGGTGATATCTGGAACATGCTTTCTTTGCCACATCTAGTGGCCTGGTGGGGCAGGCATTCTTTGGGATCAGCTGTTCAACCAGATAAACAATTTTGTTCAATGTTTATATCCTATTCTTTTATTACATTTGTTTTAGACTTCACTCTGCAACGTAATTCTAGCTTAAACTGGGCATTATGTTAGAAAACAGAGAGAAAACAAATCTAATCAATTCAGGTATATAAAAACAGCTCAAATTGCAGCTTAGTTATTTCAGAAACTGTTTTTCTATTTCCAGCTCTGTATTTTTGAAACTTGATGTGAAAACAAATAACTTTAATAACAGTCTGATTCCTCCCAATCTTACAGTTTTAATTTGATTACAGTTTGATTCCTCCCACTCTTACAGTTCTATATTTATGACTGTTGATGTTTTTGATTGTTAGATAGCATTTGGTCCAACATGAAAGAATACAAAGAACATTCTATTAGATTTAATTTCAGCAGTAAAGCGTGACTGCAAAAATGAAACGATCTACCAAACTATGAAACACTCCATCAAGTCTTAATAGAAGATTCAGAAGGACCTTGAGCATTTGTGATTCATTCAACTACATGCTGTGTAACAAATTACCAATTTTTAACATATAAGCAGCTTTTCTAAAACTTTGAGTTGTTATTAGCAATAACACATACTCAATTTACCTATTTTATTCTATCAGCAATACCAATAATATTGCAGCCAAAATTAAATATGCCCCAAAGAAACATAAAACCTTTTATAAATGGATATTGATAACATGTAGATATATTACATTAATTTTATGGATTGTAACTTTCTATATAGGTGCAATGTGCTTTACATTGTTGAGTATTTTTATGTATTGGTGTTTGACCACAATAATGATTTTTATTTCATAATATATAGAACATAAGGCACGTAAGATATTATTTGGTAATGTACTTATTTTTTAAAAGAACTTCAACTAAAAACATAAGCTACTTTTGTTAATTATGTAAATTCTACAATGTCATACCCCTTCATGGATTACTGCCTTGTCGTGGCGAAGGGGCTTGCGTAATTCAATGAAGCTATGAGCTATGCCGTGCAGGGCCACCCAAGACGGAAAGGTCATAGCAGAGAGTTCTGACAAAACGTGATCCACTGGAGAAGGAAATGGCAACCCACTCCAGTATCTTTGCCATGAAAACCCTATGGACAGTACCAAAAGGCAAAACGATATGACGCTGGAAGATGAGCCCCTCAGGTCGGAAGGCGTCCAATATGCTACTGGGGAAGAGCAGAGGGCTAGTACTAGTAGCGCCAGAAAGAATGAAGCGACTGGGCCAAAGCCGAAAGGACGCTCAGCTGTGGATATGTCTGGTGGTGAAAGGAAAGTCCGATGCTGTAAAGATTTTTTCTCCATAGGAACCTGGAATGTAAGATCCATGAATCAAGGAAAGCTGGACGTGGTCAAACAAGAGATGACAAGACTAAACATTGACATCTTAGGTATCAGCGAACTAAAATGGACAGGAATTGGTGAATTTAATTCAGATGACCATCAGGTATACTACTGCGGGCAAGAATCCCTCAGAAGAAATGGAGTAGCCTTCATAGTCAATAAAAAAATAGGAAAAGCAATACTGGGATACAATCCTCAAAATGACAGAATGATCTCAGTTCGAATCCAAGGAAAACCATTCAATATCACAGTAGTCCAAGTCTATGCCCCAACCACCGGTGCTGAAGAAGATGAAATTAACTGGTTCTATGAAGCCCTACAGCACCTTATAGAACTAACACCCAGAAATGATGTCCTTATCATCATGGGGGATTGGAATGCTAAAGTAGGAAGCCAAAAGATAACTGGAATAACAGGCAAGTTTGGCCTTGGAGTACAAAATGAAGCAGGGCACAGGTTGATAGAATTTTGTCAAGAGAATACGATGGTCATAGCAAACACTCTTTTCCAACAACCCAAGAGACGGCTTTACACATGGACATCACCAGACGGTCAACACAGAAATCAGATTGACTATATGCTCTGCAGACAAAGATGGAGAAGCTCTATACAGTCAGTAAAAACAAGACCAGGAGCTGACTGTGGCTCAGACCATGAGCTTCTTGTTGCAAAATTTAGGCTTAAATTAAAGAAAGTAGGGAAAAGCGCTAGGCCAGTCAGGTATGAATTAAATCATATCCCTGTTGAATATACAGTAGAGGTGACAAATAGATTTAAGGAATTAGATCTGATAGACAGAGTGCCTGAAGAACTATGGACAGAGGTTCGCAACATTGTACAACAAGTAGCAACCAAAACCATCCCAAAGAAAAAGAAATGCAAGAAAGCAAAATGGCTGTCTGAGGAAGCTTTCCAAATAGCTGAGGAAAGGAGGGAAGCGAAAGGCAAGGGAGAAAAAGAAAGATATGCCCAATTAAATGCAGAATTCCAAAGAATAGCTAGAAGAGATAAGAATGCCTTCTTAAATGAACAATGCAAAGAAATAAAAGAAAACAATAGAATAGGGAGGACCAGAGATCTTTTCAAGAAAATTGGAGAGATGAAAGGAACGTTTCATGTAAAAATGGGCATGATAAAGGACCAAAATGGCAGGGACCTAACAGAGGCAGAAGCGATTAAGAAGAGGTGGCAAAATTACACAGAAGAACTATACAAGAATGAGCTTAACGTCCCTGATAATCACAATGAGGTGGTCACTGACCTCGAGCCAGACATCCTAGAATGTGAAGTGAAGTGGGCCTTAGAAAAGCTGAGCAACAACAAAGCTAGTGGAGGTGACAGTATCCCAGCTGAGCTATTCAAAATCTTAAAAGACGATGCAGTAAAAGTGCTACACTCAATTTGCCAACAAATTTGGAAAACTCAACAGTGGCCACAGGATTGGAAAAGATCAGTTTACATCCCAATTCCAAAGAAAGGCAGTGCCAAAGAATGTTCAAACTATCGCACCATTGCACTCATTTCTCATGCTAGTAAAGTTATGCTTAAAATCCTACAAGCTAGACTCCAGCAGTATGTGGATCGAGAACTACCAGAAGTACAGGCAGGATTTCGAAGAGGCAGAGGAACCAGAGATCAAATTGCCAACATACGCTGGATCATGGAGAAAGCTAGAGAGTTCCAGAAAAACATCTACTTCTGCTTCATTGACTATGCTAAAGCCTTTGATTGTGTGGATCATAACAAACTCTGGCAAGTCCTTAAAGAGATGGGCATACCAGACCATCTTATTTGTCTCTTGAGAAACCTATATGCGGGTCAAGAAGCAACAGTGAGAACTGGACACGGAACCACTGATTGCTTCAAAATTGGGAAAGGAGTCCGGCAAGGCTGTATACTGTCGCCTTGCCTATTTAACTTATATGCAGAGCACATCATGAGAAAGGCAGGGCTAGATGAATCAAAAGTTGGAATTAAGATTGCTGGGAGAAACATCAACAACCTAAGATATGCAGATGATACCACTCTAACGGCAGAAAGTGAAGAGGAACTAAAGAGCCTCTTGTTGCGAGTGAAGAAAGAGAGTGCAAAACTTGGGTTGAAACTAAACATTAAGAAAACCAAGATCATGGCATCTGGCCCTCTCAATTCCTGGCAAATAGATGGGGAAGAAATGGAGGTAGTGACAGATTTTATTTTCCTGGGCTCCAAGATCACTGCAGATGGGGACTGTAGACAAGAAATTAAAAGACGCTTGCTCCTTATGAGGAAAGCCATGGCAAATCTAGACAGCACACTAAAAAGCAGAGACATCACCCTGTCAACAAAAGTGCGTATAGTCAAGGCTATGGTCTTCCCAGTTGCAATGTATGGCAGTGAAAGTTGGACCATAAGAAAGGCTGAGAGCCAAAGAATTGAAGCCTTTGAACTATGGTGCTGGACAAGACTCCTGCGAGTTCCTTGGACTGCAAGGCGATCAAACCGGTTAGTCCTAGAGGAGATCAACCCTGACTGCTCTTTAGAAGGCCAGATCCTGAAGCTAAAACTCAAATACTTTGGCCACCTAATGAGAAGGAAGGACTCACTGGAGAAGAGCCTAATGCTGGGAAAGATTGAGGGCAATAGAAGAAGGGGACGACAGAGAATGAGGTGGCTGGATGGAGTCACTGAAGCAGTAGGCGTGAGCTTAGATGGACTCCAGAATATGGTAGAGGACAGGAAGGCCTGGAGGAACATTGTCCATAGGGTCGCGATGGGTCGGACACGACTTCGCAACTAACAACAACAACAATGTCATAAAGGGACATGGTGGCTCAGTGGGTTAGGACCCTGAGCTTGTTGATCAGAAGGTCGGCAGTTTGGCGGGTCGAATCCCGAGTGCCATGTAACAGAGTGAGCGCCTGTTACTCGTCCCAGCTTCTGCAAACCTAGCAGTTCGAAAGCACGTAAAAATGCACGTAGAAAAATAGGGACCACTACGGTGGGAAGGTAACAGCGTTCCGTGCGCCTTTGGCATCTAGTCATGCCGGCCACATGACCACGGAGACGTCCTCAGACAAGCGCTGGCTCTTCGTCTTTGAAACGGAGATGAGCACCGGCCCCTAGAGTCGGAAACGACTAGCACGCATGTGCGGGGGAACCTTTACCTTTACAATGTCATAATTATTCAAATTGAATTATTCTAGAAAATGGAATAATTTATATGTCTTTTTACACTTACCATGTATTAATTCAGTTTCTGAATTCAGCCAAGTGTTATTCTGATTACCATTTAATTCCATTGTCTACAGACTTGAAAAGGTCACAATTCTTTTTCCCATGTACATGCTGATACATTTAAATAATATGTGATATTTAAGAAACATCTGCTTTGAAGATACTACTAGTAGTTTATTAATTATGATCATCTGACCAGCACAAATGTTTTAGCAAAGTATTCTCCTGAGATCATAACTTTTTAAAAAAACAGATGCTGTCTTACCCTATTGATTTTGCACAATTCAGAGGTTTTATAACACCAAAAAATTACAAACCGTTCAAGTAGCACAAAGTATCATCAAGCTTATGTACTGGGGGGGACAAGGGAGTTAGTACTCTCAGAAATAAAACTGTCTTCAGCAATATTTTTCCATGTGTTCATAGGTAACCTTTCTGATAATAGCACTATCTTTGGCAAGTTTTGCATAAAATATACATGTGAAGCCACATGACTGCAACTCAATCATTATTTTTTCTTAGGATATAAGTGCTACAAAAATAAGTATGTTCAACAGTATCATATATGGTAAAATATCTTCCCTTGACTCATAGATCAGAAGTCAGAATAGTTCAGTTGTCACCCTCCTACCAATATTGCACTAATTTTCATCACTTTAAACCAAAGTGCACAATCATCCAATCCATTAGACAAACTGATGTTACAGATGTACATACAGAGATATCTCATATATGCGGAAATAAAAAGATGCTATCTGCCTAGAATTAATTATGTTACATCATTTGTGTTTTCAGGCCACAATTCATTGAGAGCTTTTGTCTGCTTAATCGTTAATCTTTTTACTTTTCATCCACACACAAAAAAAGTCTGTAACTTAAAAAGAAAAGGACAAGGGCATACAGATAGTCCTTGAGTTATGACCAGTCACTTAACATTTGTTTGAAATTATGAAAGATCTGGAATGGATGTTTTTGGCCATCATAAAATAACATGTCATCCCTCCCTGCACAATCACACGACTGCATTTTGAGTGCTTGTCAACTGGCTTGCCTTTCTGATTGGCTGCTGTGCCCTCTTGTCACTTGACTAGATCTGCAACACTTTTTGCCAGTTTTCAGCAAAAGAAATGTCTATTTAGAAGAATGAGTTAGCACTCTGCTTAATGATCATAGATTTGCTGATGATTTGCTCTACAACCAACACAAAAAAAATCAGATTTGGTCCGGGGGGGGGGGTGTCTATGGCTATAATGACCAGAAATCCAGTTCAAATTGCAATTATAAGACTACTTATTTTCACAAAACAAAAAAAAGTAAAAACCAACCAATAGGAAGGAGAGCAAAACTGTGTTACTCACGTCTGGGAACATAATCCACATCTCACACAGAAACCACATTATAATACACTTGATCTAAGACATAAGGCTAAAAAGTGCCAGTTCCCTGTTAGGTTTAAAATTGTGGAATTGTGTAAACTCTGGATAATGACACCAACCAGATTTTAAAAAAATCTGGTTTGATTTTTAACCAACATTCAAACAAACCACAACTTCCTGAATGAATATGAAACAAAGAACCATCAATGTTTAAACTTAGAAATAAAAACAAGAAACTGCTAGACATGACAGGAGAAAGAAATAAGCAAGCCCATATTTACTTAAAGTGATAACAATAATAAGAACAACAATAATTGGATTCAGACAAATATTGTTGATGTTAAAATCTCTTTAAAAGCTACAGTTGACACTTTTGCATGCTTTGGAATTCTTGATTGCAGGACTGTGAAATCCACAACAGAGCAAAGGGTAATTTAACAGCTGCAAATATGGCTCATTAAGCCAATCATTTAAATAGCAAACTTTTTTTCTTATGCTAATGATTAAGAAATATGCTTCATTTGTAGCTTTTTACAACTTTTAAAGCTTGGCCTTCTTTTTGTAATAACCTAACCTTCAGTTTGTAGCTTTAGTGAAAATGTGCAAGTTCAGAAACATTCTGGGTAATGAAACCCACATATCTACTTGGATACAGTCATCAATTCCAATTGTACATGGTGTCTGCAAAAGTAGCAAAAAGAGAAAGTTGCTTCCTTCAGATTAGTCTATATGTTTTGTTCTCTTAAAGCACCTTTAACACAGTGAAAAGAAATCTTAAATTACATAGAGTGCAAATAAATGTGGACTGGAGCTTGGGTCAGTTAACAAGCATTTTATGTGAAAATATGCCTCAACAGATAGTAAAAATATTTCAGATGCTTTTAAAATGTTTAAGAATTTTTTAAATGCTTAAGAATATCAACGCTATGCTCTTTCTCAATAATGTATTTCAAATCCATATTTAGCATTTAGCTAGTAAATCTATTTATAATCTGTAAATCCTTAAGAGCAGTTTCTATTAGAGTGTGACTACTCATAATCTGTTTGCTAATATAAACCCATAATAATATAATCAATATGTGGAAGACATTATAGGGTTATAATGTGTCCAAAATTTCTCTGCTGCTCTGATTATTGAATTCAATCTAAAATAAAAAGTGTCTTAAAGAATGAAAAGTTGGTGGAATACTCTTAGTATGAAGTGAGGAATTAGATTTTTGCATTTATTATCCAAAGAGACTAAGGGATGTGTATGTACTTCATGTCTTTCAATATATAATAAACTCTTCAGTGTAGGATTCAAATGTAAAAGAAAATCTGAGAAACTAATCAGCAAAAACCTGAGATGCATATTAAAGGACCAAAGCAGGTGTCAAGACCTTTCATGATATGAAATGGGGATTTCTGTGAAAGTCTTGTTAACTTGTCATTGAAAAGATTTTCAGTACAATCATAATACATTTTTAGTGGTACCCATTACCAAGGAGCTTTAGTACACAGCAGTATTTTAAATCTAACTCTACAAAAGATTGTATTATTCAGAGGTCTCCAACCTTTTCCGGCTTGGAGCCAGAGAGAAGGAGAGCAGTTTTCAAATTGGTATGCGTACATGCACACACACAAATGGCAATGCATGCACCACCACCGTACAAGCGGCCCCATTCATGCATGCACAAATGGGCCACGGACACCCACCTAGCGCTAGCAGCCCCATTCGTGCCTGCGTGCATGTGCAAACGGGCTGCAGGAGCTAGCGCGAGTGGGAGGAGTGCATGCGCACATGTGCATGCTCCAGTCACCATTTCCATGGCCTGGTGGCCAACAGACCGCAGTCTGGTAGTGGACCGCGGCCCATAGGTTGGGGACCCCTAGTATAATTGGTACATTTCACATCTCTACATTACTCTGAGATGTGAAATGTACCAATTGCATCCATTCATTTACTTGTGAAACATGCCAAGTTTTGAGATCATCTCAAAGCTAAGACAGAAAAAGAAGGACTTACAAGAAGTATTCTGGATTTTAAGAGTGCTGTATGTTCTTATGCCTGGAGTAATTCATTAACTGACTAAGGAAGAGCATCTCAAATCTTTGAGAGAAGAATGGAGAACTTTCCATACTCTTCTCAATATGTTGTCTTTAAGGTCATACAAAGATCCAGAAAGAATGATCAGTACTCTTGCCTCCAGGATTTTGTACCACTCCATTCAACATATGATTTTACTCCAATTCTCACACTCCAGGTATTCCAGTTACTAGCAAACAAGTTCCAAACAATGAGTAACTTCAACAGCTTATGAATAAGCAATGGAATCCATGAAGAGCTGCAGATGGAGACCAAGACACAAAGAGTTGTGTTTCAGTTTTAGATAGATATATACTATATATTGACATATTAGACCTACAATTGAGCCAAATATCTGTATTGCTGTATATACCATCAACATGCCGTCCTTTTCTGATTTTACTCTGCTATCCCAGTTGATGGTAAGACTAACATATTTTGAAACCATTGCCTTAGTACAGACATGTCAAACTCGTGACGTCATGTGACCTTTTTACCATTGCCGGCAATGGGATAGGCGCGGTTTCTCTGTGACGCTCCAGCCCGTGGGCTGGCAGTTTGACACCCCTGCCTTAGTAGATGTGAGAGCAGCAAATAAGTAGAACACTGTATCTTATTCAAAGCATTACAGATCGAAATCTTGTAGGTATAGTTCATTTGGGTATGTCTAATCCAATGAAAAGAAGGACTAGGGGAGACATGATAGCAGTGTTCCAATATTTGAGGGGATGCCACAAAGATGAGGGGGTGAAACCATTTTCAAAAGCACTAGAAGTCAAGACAAGAAACAATGGGTGGAAATTACTCAAGGAGAGAAGCAAGTTAGAACTAAGGAGAAATTTCTTAATGGTGAGAACAAACAAGCAGTGGAACAGCTTGCCTTCAGAAGTTATGGGTGCCCCATCACTGGAGGCTTTCAAGAAGAGAGTGGACAACCACTTGTCTGAAATGGTATATGGTCTCCTGCTCAAGCAGGGGATTAGACTAGATGACCTCAAAGATCCCTTTCAACTGGGTTATATTATTTATCTCCTATATGACAGAATCTGTTTAATTAAAATGAAGGCATGTCTCCATTTGCTCCAGGATTTCCAAAGAAAATTATAGATATCATTTCCCTTTAGAACTTAAGGAAGTGAAACACTTATCCATTGCAGGTTCACTACATGAAGCAGCCAGCAGTTTTCAAGAAGTTAGTATTTAGAAGACTAATAGTGTTGCATATGTTTTTTGAAAAATGAGGATTCCACAAGTTCCAGTTAAGCTTTGATTTTAATGCCATCTGCTCTCCACAACATTACCTAAGTAAACAGTATTATTCCTTTTCATCACCTGGTCTCATCACTGGCTGTAATTTACAACATGGGACATACAGCCACTCCTCACTTAGCAGCTACTTTGCTTAGCAATTTTTGGTTTGCAATTTTTTTTAAAAAAATATTTTTTTTAAAAAAAACTTTTTTTAAACAATGTGCACATTTACAACCAAATTTCATGGGCATGATAACAAAAACCTTCAGTTTGAAACTGATTATGGTCTGGTCAGACAGCAATGCCAGATATTTCAGCCAAAGCTTATATTTTCACTTAGGACACAAGTGTCAAACTTGCAGTGTCACGTGACGTGTCGCTACTTATCATGCCTTTTTTTGCATTGCCGGAGTGGGGTGGCTGCAACCGGCCCGTGGGCTGGCAGTTTGACACTCCTGACTTATGAGGTTTTTTAAATTGCTTGTTGAAAAATCTTTAGAACTGCAATTCTGGTATACATTGGGTGAGTTTCTCTTCAAACAACTTAGAAAAGTTACATGTTTAATGTTTTGTAAGAATTTTCCTTTTTGCAAAGAAAGGTGAGTATAGTGCTGATTTTGGAATGTTTTAAATGGATTAAGTGTTCAGATGAATTTGAATTAAGAAAGACTTTGAAGTTAATTAAAAGGATCCTCACTCCTGGGAAAGGTTCTTTTGTTTATACTTCAGTTAATAAGAATACTTTGAAGGTTGGAACCTAAAGGGCACCAGATAGCTACCTTAAAATGATTGATGTTGGATCCAAGAGGTTTTTGAGCTATTTAACTCTATAATGGAATCAAAAGGTGTTATTGTTGAGTATTAAGCCCCATTTAACTTTAATCTCTCTCTCTCTCTCTCTCTCTCTCTCTCTCTCTCTCTCATTATATATTTCACATATCAAATTATCTGGCCTCTTCCAATTCTATGACTTCAGTAATGGCTTCTTTAAAAAGGTTATTAATCTCCATCACCAGAAAGGTAGGTAGGTATAGGGTACTGGTAATTAAGATTGGAATCAGAATTTTAGTCCATATAATATAATCATGGCAATTTGGATTGGTTTAGAAATTTGCAGATTTAATTACATTGTAATATAGAAGAAAATATTGAATTACATGGGTTGGAGAGCATGAGCATTTTCTTAATTTGAAAGTATAAAAGCCACATGTTATTTGATTTTATCATTTGATGATTTTTTTTCCCCCAATCACATTTGGATTTTGCTTCTTTTCATCTTTCCTAGCCGTAGAAAGGATCTGTTCAAATGGCAGTCCCTGGAAAGCATGGGGGTTTGGCCAGAGCGCAGGAACTTTTGTTAGGTAAAAGGGAGAGGCTGTGTGAAAATGGAATGGAATGAGTGAATGAGAGAATTGGATTTGGGCAACTAGCTGGTTAGGCCCTGTAAGGAAAGCAAAGCAAAGTTAGGAAATTAAGGCCCGGGCAAGGAGCGTCCATTACCTCTGGAAAGCAAGCAGAGGTGCTCCCAGTCATTTGAAGCTGCAAACAGTGGTGGTGAAAAGTGAAGTTAAAGCCGGTAAGAGAGCACCCAGGGGAGCAGAAGAGTCCTCAACAGACCGCTTTTTGGTCTGAAACCGTGGTTGTTGATCCCTAAAGGAGCATCCCAGTTCTCTGTGAGGGATCCTGAGTGCTCCGTGGGTTACTTTTTGACCCAAAATTGTGGTGGTAGGCAGAAGTCTCACTAGGAGGCTTCAGTGCGCCGGACCCAATAGAACCAAAGTGAACCCCTGCATCATGGGGTGTTCTAGTTCAAGGGTCGAGATAGGGTCCCCAGGAAAGCTTGCTTGAGGCCTGGGACAGGAATCAACTACCCCTTCAGGCAGGTATGAAAAAGAGATAGGTAGAGAAACTATATATAAAAAATGGACTTTGCTAGGGCTTTGCTGGGAAATCAATTTGGCTAAATAAAGGTACTCAAAGAGAAATTAAAGAATAAGAAATAGTGATTCTCTCTCTCTCTCTCTCTCTCTCTCTCTCTCTCTCTCTCTCTCTCTCTCTCTCTCTCTCTCTGCAACCACGTGGTATGTTTAAGATACAGTATGTGCCTTCACTAATTTGAGTTAGCTGAGATTTATGGTGGGAATGACTAGGATGTGTAAAACTAAGACTTCTGTTTCTTTTTCTGTTCTCTTGTCTTTGTGTGTATATGTGTGTCAAGGTCTTTGTGTGTGAGGTAAATGTGACTGTTAACTGTCTCTAATCCAAAAAGAAAAGAATTTTAAAATTCTGCTAGAAATTCTGCTTAAAATAAGCTACCAAAAGGAAAATACCCTCACTCTGTCTGGCCAACAAACAGAGTGAAGAAAAATGTGTTTGTTTTTCTTTTTCCCTTTCTCTCTCTGTACTCTTAAGAACAGCCCAAAGTTAGCAGGAGGGAATGTTTTAAGTTTATCTGCTGGAAAAGTTTCACTCTTGCATTTAATAATAATAATTAAGTTGGAACGGACCTTGGAGGTCATCTAGTCCAACCCCCTGCTCAGGCAGGAAACCCTATACCAACTTTATCAAATGCCTTACCGAAGTCTAAGTAAATTATATCCACAGCATTCCTCTGGTCCACTAATTTTGTCACTTGGTCAAAGAGTGCAATAAGATTTGTCTAGCATGATCTGTTTTTGGCAAATGCATGTTGGCTTTTAGTAATGACTTTGTTTGCCTCTAGGTGTTTGCTGACTTGTTGTTTGATTATCTTTTCCAGAATCTTCCCAGGTATTGAGGTCAGGCTGATAGGTCTGTAGTTTCCTGGATCTATTTTTTTTTCTTTCTCCTTTTTTTTGAAGATGGGAACTACATCAGCCCTTTTCCAGTCTTTTGGTAGTTCCGTAGTGATCACATCTGCCAGTTCCTTGAGAACCTTGGGGTGTAATCCATCTGGTCCTGGTGATTTGAACTCGTCTAGGCTGGATAGGTGCTCACTTACCATTTTCTTGCCTATTTTAACTTGTGTTTCTACTCTATTTTTAGGGTACTGTTTTTGATAGGTTGGACTGTTTTTTCCCCTTTCCCTTTGTGTAAAGACAGATGCAAAAAAAAGAAAAAAAATGAGTTAAATAGTTCTGCTTTCTCCCTGTTGCTTGTCACCTTCTTACCACTTTCCCCCACTAATGGACCAATCATTTCCTTGACTTTTTCCTTGTTTTTTACATGTTGAAAGAAGCTTTTTTTGTTATTTTTGACTTTGGTTGCAAGCCTTAGTTCATTCTGAGCCTTAGCTTTCCTCACTTCATCTTTGCAGGCTTGGACTATTTGCTGATATTCTGCTTTAGTTTTATGTGCCCCTTTCTACTTTTTATACTTGTCCTTTTTATCTTTCAATTTATCAGAGAGTTCTTTATGCAGCCATGCTTGTTTCTTTTGAGAGCTGCTATTTTTATTCTTTGTTGGTATTGTGCTAAACCAGGGATAGGCAACCTTGGCTCTTTTATGACTCATGGACTTCAACTCCCAGAATTCCTGAGCCAGAGCTGGCTCAGGAATTCTGGGAGTTGAAGTCCACGAGTCATAAAAGATCCAAGGTTGCCTACCCCTGTGCTAGACTGTTTTTTTAAAAAAATCCCAAGCTTTTTGAGTTGTTTTCCCCTTGAGGATTCTCAACCATGGAATCCTTCCTAAGCCCTCTCTAAATTTATTGAAATTAGCTCTCTTAAAGTCCAAGACTCTAGTTTGGCTGTATTCTATTGCTTGTGCTTCCATAATGTTGAATCCCAATATTGCATGATCACTCCCCTCCCTCAAGGTTCCTGTGGCTTCAACACCTTCTATCATTTCATCTCTGTTAGTGAGGATTAGATCCAGTATTTATTTATTTATTTATTTTATTACATTTATATACCGCCCTTTCCCGGAGGACTCAGGGCGGTTTACAGGGTAATTAAAAACCAAACTACAAAAGTTAAAAAACCAAGTTTAAAAAAAATAAATAAATTTATCCCTGTATAAGTAAAACCCCAGTTAAAATAAAATTAATCCTCGGCCCGGGCCAGAGAGCTCGAAGAGCCAGGTCTTCAGGTCCCGGTGGAATGAACGGAGGTCGGGGGCAGTCCTCAGCTCCACTGGCAGCTGGTTCCAAAGGGCAGGCGCCCCCACTGAAAGGCCCTATCCCTGGGTGTCGTCCGCCGGCAATCTCTTACCGGTGGCACCCTGAGAAGACCCTCCCTGTGGGAGCGCACTGGACGAAGGGAACTTGATGCCGGCAGCAGGTGTTCCCTCAGATATCCCGGACCCAAGCCATGTAGGGCTTTATAGGTCATCACCAGCACCTTGAATTTCACCCGGAGGGCAACCGGAAGCCAATGCAGCTCGCGGAGTAGAGGTGTTACATGGGAGTATCGGGAGACCCCCATCACAACTCGCGCGGCCGCATTCTGCACCAGCTGAAGCCTCCGAGTGGTCCTCAAGGGCAGCCCCATGTAGAGAGCGTTGCAGTAGTCCAAACGGGAGGTCACGAGCGCATGAGTGACTGTGCGTAGGGCATCTCGGTCCAGATAGGGTCCCAACTGGTGCACCAGGCGAACCTGGGCAAAAGCCCCCCTGGTCACGGCTCCTATATGGTCTTCAAAATTGAGTCGTGAATCCAGGAGGACGCCCAAGTTGCAAGCCCTATCAACGGGGGGTAACACCTCACCCCCCATCAAAGTTGTCTGCTAGGTTTGTCAGGAATCTGTTTGATCTTCCACTTGGTGCAGTTTGTCTCCCAGTTGATGCCAAGCTAATTAAAGTCCCCCATTACTATTGTGATGTGCTTCCTACATACCTTAGTTAGCTGACTAACAAAAAGTTCATATATTTCCTCTATTTGGTTGGGCGGCCTATAGTATACACCTATGGCAATGTCATTCCCCCCCCCCTCTTTATATTGATCCAAATGCATTCAAGAGTTTTCATCACTGTTGTGCTCTATTTCTGTAGAGATGTAGTTATTTCTTATAGAGAAACTCCACCTCCTCTTTTATTTGGTCTGTTTCCTTTAAATAATTTAAATCCCTCTAGCTGAGTGTTCCATTTGGGGGTTTCATCCCACCATGTTTCCATAATGGCAAC
The DNA here is from genome assembly GCF_947247035.1 of Vipera ursinii. Taxonomy (NCBI): domain Eukaryota; kingdom Metazoa; phylum Chordata; class Lepidosauria; order Squamata; family Viperidae; genus Vipera; species Vipera ursinii. The sequence continues at coordinate 65,999,563 of NC_139515.1, read as the reverse complement.
AATATCATATCTGCCCTCATTTACCTGAATTTCTAGTTCACCTTGTTTACTGTTCATACTCTGGGCATTAGTGTATAGACATTAGAGTCTTATAACTTGTGTGTGGTGCCTTAGTTCCCCTATTTTCTTACCACCTGTTTGGTTAGTGCACTTTGTGTGGCACTTGCTATTAAAAGCTTGATTTTGCTTGATAGCAAGGTTGATATTCTTGTCCACACACATATCTGTTACATGCACTGCTAACCCTGTAATTTTTTGATTGCTAGGGACAGGGTTGTTCTGTATCAATTAACTCACTGTCCCCATTGTTTAGTTTAAATATTCCTCCAGAAAATCTGTGAGTTTATTGCCAAGTAACTCAGTCCCTTTCTTTGATAGATGCAAACTCTCTCCTTTTTTTACACTGTTTCATTTGACTAGCTACAGACATTGTGACTAATATAACCTTAAGTCCTAACATGTTACAAATGTTCAGTTCAGAAATGAGACCTTTCATGTATGTTTTCTTACCAGAATCCAGCCTTTCTTTTATCCTCATTTGGGATGTTCTCATTTTGTCTGCCTGTTTCTTTAACAACTGCACTATTAATGCTTTTTCAAACTCTGTCTGTAAGCTACCACCCCCCATTCTACTTCTCATTTTCTTATCCTCTGTTCTTTGTCTGCCTCTCCTGGGAGAGTCCACCCAGAAAGGGGGGAGGAGTTCTTGTTCTCATGTCTTTCAGCCCTGCACAATGACACCCCCCCCAACATTTAGAAGCAGAGCACGCTGACCCAGATGCTGCCTCCATCCATTTGAGCCATGGAATTGAGTTTTGAATCTAGCCATCCACTAAAAAAGCCACCATGCAACCTGAGTGGAACAGATCTTCCCGGGTCCTACCAGTCCCCCAGATGCCTGTGAAAAGCTGAAGAAGGAAGGAGTCCTGGAGCCATGGGACCCCATGGGTCCCCTTAGAAGAAAATTAGAAAGACTATGGGGGGAGGGAGCAAATTCATTGTAAGGTTTTCTTTCTTGCTCCATTTGTATTGTAATAAGCCAGTTGAATGTATTTATGGAGAGATGGCATTTGGGAATTGTTGGCACAGCAAGTCCTGAACACCTTGGGACTTATGTCTGTGGGAGGGAAAATTTATCTAGAATATTTGTATTGCCTGTTTGTATTAGTAGCTACACACACACACACACACAAACCATTCAGACTCACATTGAGTCTATCCCTTCCACTTACCTTCAGTAAAGCTCCAGCCTGATTCTTGCCCTGTGTCATTAAAAACGTCGTAGGAACAACCTCCAGCAAAATTCCAAGGGGGAGGGAACCAGGCCACCTCAGGTGATTTGCAATTCATATGCCCTGACTGAGGAAATAGCAGGAAATAGATATCCAAACCTAACCCCTGAATATTTTGTACTGGTGGATTCACTATGTGTAATTTAAGAAAAAAAATAACTCCAAACAAAAGGCTCCAGAGGGTATAAAACACTCCCTACATGTGCTCAGTCCTTTTTCTGCTAGTACCATCTTTCTGTCTGGCTCTCCTCTGCAATAAACTGTAACCTTCTTTCTAAAGCAGTCACCATGTTGTTTATCCCGGGCTTGGATGAATCATGATGAAGACTTTTCCTTCAACATCAGAATAAAACTTATTTTGCAACTTCAGAATAGCTAATGGTCAGGATTAATGAGAGTTATAGTTCAAAACTTTGGAGTATATTAATTCACCAATTCCTATTCTGGACAGATCTGGTAAAGACATTACCCCACGTTACCTTTTGGGGTCTTCCTCTCCCCAAGGGGCCATCAAATGTACAATAATAATAACAATATCTATAGGGCCTTTTAAAAATATTTCTAGCCTAATTCTTGCCAGCTATAAGCAGAATTTATTTCAAAAACTGTTCCATGGCTACTGCTGTTTAAGGCATTCTAATTATTTAACAGTATAGGTCCGTGCTACCTTACTGTTGGATCATTTTGGTGGAATGAACAAAAATATATTTCAAAAAGTTATGTTGAGTAAAGAAAGAATTGATACAGAATCAAATGATATACATAAATGTAGGGGATTTTTAAGTAAATATGCAAGTTTCAAAATGCAACTCTCCTCTTATTCACCTTGAAGTGACAGGAAAAACAAGACACACATTTCAAGAGAAACTGGCAGCAGGAAAATGAAAGCAGCCTGTGCAAACAGATCTTGAAGAAGACATAGTCAAGAGACAGAAACAAGCTTGAAAGGTATTTGTAAATTATCTCATGCACTGCATAAACATACAGATAACAATCACACCTAAAGTTTTGAAAAATGTGTAAACTTTTCCTATTCTTCAGGAGACTTTTTTTAAAAAAAAACAAATCTTGAAGTTCCTGAACCATCAAAAGAAGAAAGGGAATAGGGAGACATAAACAACTTTTGATTGGCAGCTCAGGATATCACAACAGTATCAATCATACAGAACTAGCTTAACCTAGAATTCTGTATGTCTCAGCTTGAGGAGAAAGTCCTTGGTACATTACAAATGTCACATTAAGACTAAAACGAAGAAAACAAAGGTATCTTTTTTCTGAATATAAGACTAAGAAAAAATAAAACATATAAGACAAAATTATTTTCTAAATATTGAAGTCATCATAAGGAGGGCTAAAATAGCATAGCTCACTTAAAAGAAAATCTCAGGATATCAATAGGATCAGTTGGAGGAGTTGGTAGGTATTAGCTGTCAACCTGAAACTTGATTTCCATAACTAGTTTTGCATTATTGAAACTTTGTAGTTAGCTACCTCTAAAGAATATTGAGGCTGAGAGATATGTATATTAATTAAACTAGCATTTTAGAAGTTCATTATTCAACTATCAGAACACAAATAAAGAGAATAGATATTTTGGCATGTATGCCACTCTATAGATGCAGATGTAAGTATAAACCCACCAGTATGGAATCTGCCTATTCTTGAATTAAATATCATATTAGTTTTACAGGTTTTCAACCATAATTATAAACCTCCTACCAGCTTCGCCATGAAAAATTTCAAGACGAAAAAGTGGGCAGAAACAGACAAACTATCATATATTCTCCTCTGTAATAATAGTAAGTATATAATAAAATACTAGCACAAGGGGTAATTTATCAAATAAATATTATAATGCTTCTATAGTCCAAAGGAGTTATCCCTTACATTGAAAATTAAACAAAGAAAAAATCAAAACGGGGAGAAGAGGAGAGACTTTGCCAACAGAGAGGAAAAATATCTTTTCTAACGGACCCTCTAATGGTCCTAAATCAGAGTAGGAATTTCATACAGTCAAAGGTTAACAACGCAGAGTTTTTAAGACCACAGGAGAAAGCAAGGAAGCAGGGAATCTTTAAGACCTGAAAAGATTTTTTTCTGACAGGTAAAGGCTTTTATTAAATGTTGGAATAAAAGGTCACTAGCAAACTATGGTAAAAGGGCAGAAAAATAAGAAGCAAACCATTAGGTGTTTCAAATCAAGTACTGGGAATGGGAAAGCCACTATAACCATTGAAATCAATGGCTGAGTGTCATGAGCATTTACTTATTTTTAGAGCAGACCTTGGGACATAGGAAAAAAAGGTATATGGAAAAAAGGGGGCAGAACACAGATTAAAATTACTCAAGAAATATCAGAAAAAGGAGCCGAGTTTTGCAAAAGCATGCATACAAAACTAGAAAACGGGAAAAAAATATCAGAGGCAAAACCAAGTTTTATATCTTAAGGTAAAGGTAAAGGTTCCCCCGCACATGCGTGCTAGTCGTTTCCAACTCTAGGGGCCGGTGCTCATCTCCGTTTCAAAGCCAAAGAGCCTACGCTTGTCTGAGGATGACTCTGTGGTCATGGGGCCGGCATGACTAGACGCCAAAGGCGCACAGAACGCTGTTACCTTCCCACCGTAGTGGACCCTATTTTTCTACTTGCATTTTTACGTGTTTTCGAACTTCTAGGTTGGCAGAAGCTGGGACGTGTAACAGGCGCTCACTCTGTTACGCGGCACTCGGGATTCGACCCGCCAAACTGCCAACCTTCTGATAGATATGCTCAGTGTCCTAACCCAGTGGATGTTTAGATAATGACTTTGGAAAAAAAATAATGGGAAAGAAAGTACTGTAACTACAGAGGGCATTTTGGTAAGGAGAGAAAATATCTTACATGCATAATGGTAGTTAGGAAAATAAATTTAAATCTTTATAAGATAGTAAATAAACCCTAAGATCTATAAACACGGTTCCCTTGAAGCTCACAGTTCTGCCTTCTCTCTTTACATACCATTGCATTAAAATATTAGACACTCCTGATTAAAATGCATTTCCAGTGAATAATTAAGTGAAAAAAGTTGACACAATCACTATGGATTAATCCACTAAAAGGATAAACTGTATTTTTATGCCTATTTGTATATAGCTTATTATTTAGGCACAATTTTTCATAGATTCAAAAAAGAAAGCAATGGATATGACAGGTGCAAAAGATGATTCAATACTACTTTACCTATAAGCCCCCCAAAAGTGATTGATTCATTAGACTACTATACCTTGTGTCTTGAAACTTAAGACAATATTTTTATTAGTTCTAATTAAGGTTCCTTTATAATAGGATATATGAGTTTTATAAACCAAATAATATACTTTTGTAATAAAGCTTAGTCCATTTAACTTGGACACATTTAATCCAATATTTTCCTTTCTACCTAATCAATTTTAATTATATTTAATACAAATTGTATATATATGCCTTTGCCTATAAATTCAATGAGACAGATCATACCTCACATAATGTTGATTAGTATAATTTCTTACTGACTTTGGGAACTCAAGGAATTTTCATTGGAAAAGATCCTAATGTTGGAAAAGATTGAAGGCAAAAGGAGAAGGGGGTGGCAGAGGATAATGTCATCAATGCAAAGGGTGTGGGTTTGGGCAGTCTCCGGCAGACAATGTACATAGCAACTGAACCACCACAACAAAGTCAAGAAATTTTACTTAAAAACATGAAAAATTGGGGGATAAAGTATGTTAAAAGACCCTAATAGTCTGTGATACTTAATGCTAGATTTTGAGGAAGTTCACTCAGAATTATCATATTATCTGATAGTTTACTTTGTTCAACAATTTGTTTTCATTTTTTTAGGTGTCATTGAGCAGCTGAATTTGGAACTAAGTAGTTCAGGAATCTTGTCTTCTCCATCTGCCACTCTAAGAATTGCAATGTCTTAAGATTTTTACAGATTGCTACTTATTCATGAATGTGTTCTGTCTTTTTCACGTCTACCTGTGCTTGTATGTATAACTTATCATTTCCATTTCAATTTTTCTTCAAATATTCTGCTTTCTTACACAATTAAACCTCAGGCAATTCCTGGATCAATTTCCTGTTTCATTTACTAATATATACAAACCTCACAAAGGAGTTTGTGAATTTCCAGACGACCAAATTTTACACAGTAAATGTGCAAGAGAACAGCACTCCTAGAGGTTCATCTTGCTTGTGAGCTAGCTACAATTTCATTTATTATCTGTCCTAAAATGCATCAACTAGAACTGGAGAACATTTCAATAATTTGTTGAAACTCTGTCAACATTAATTCTGAGAAATGGGCAGAACCTTCAACTTCTTGAAAAATCTTTTCCCACCTCATCCTGCTTTATGACATGCTGCAAGTACTGCGGTTCAGCTGGCTAAAATTGCAAGAGAGATATTGGCAAAAGTAAAACATGTGACAATGTTGCTTTCTGTCTTCATTGATGCTATTTTAAACAGAGAGATATTTTGGGGGGTTTGCATTTTTATGCAAATTGATTTCAACCATAGTTTCCAAATTAATATACGAACTGGAACACAATTATTTTACCTTTTCACATTTCTCAGAATATTGTGGTGCAATTCTATACTGCAGTGCAGTAAAAACAAATACAGATTTACAAACAAAGAAAGGAAGAATGGCATAGGTAGAAATGCATTAATAATAGGACATTAAGGGAAATGCAAAAAAATGCCTTTACATTTTAATGCTGACTTTTCATAGAAACATTGCCAAACTGAAAAGGGAAGAACTACTGTTTAAAAGCTCCAAAGTTTTTGCTTGTTTTAAAAAGAGATAATCGACTGCTAGTTGAGCACCAGAGAGGTGCTGCTGGCCTCTCTGAGAGACAGGGTGTACCTCTGGTGTGGAAGGAGGAAGAGGGGTGCCTCTCAAGAGATTGTTCCTGGATCAGTTATTTTAGTCAAGTATCCTGCTATGTCCAACCTTCTCTTTTTAGAAGGTGGTACTACCTCAATTGCAAAGGACAGTGGAGGAAGCAGATTATCTCAAACCTTGGCAACTTTCAGATATGCAGACTTCAACTCCATGAATTCCCTAGCCAGCATGCTAGGGAAACACTGATCTAAACCCCTTTCAGTCAGGTTTCAGGTTGGTATTCAGTAAGGACACAGCCTTGGTTGTGCTTGTTGATGACCTGGGACAGAGCTGAGGTTGGAGAGGTGCAGTCATCCTTATGTTGTTGACCCGCTAGCAGCATTCCAAACCATCAACCATAGAATCTTTCTGTATTAGCTCTGAGAGTTGGAAATTGAGAATACCATATTATTGTTCTTTTTTCAGGTTTGGTTCCAGATAGTGTTAGCAAGGGGTATGGGAAAGGTTGCTCTTGTCTTTATGGAGTGCCACTATCAATTCCAGCTAGCAAAGTCTATGGCAATGGACTGAGACAGTGTAGTCTAAAAAAACAGGGCACCATGTTCTTAATTTGTATGATAAATCTGGATATAGAATTATGGCACAAGAAATTAGTTGCAACTAAATAATTAGAATACATGTAATGAAATGACAACTTTTAGAGTCTACATTATTCAGTATGTTGTAACATCCCACACAAAGTTTCAGAATCTTCTTTTCTCCAATCAGATTATTCACAGACTACTCTACTAATAAAACATATAATCTAGCTGTGCTTAGCTGAAAGAGATGACATAAAAATGTAAGAAATGCCACTTGTTTTTATTCTCAATGACAAAAAATCTTTTCCTAATTACTAGTTCTGTGCTTTCTTATTCCCATCACTTCTACAAATAGATCATATTGTTATTTTAGGAAAGAAATATCTATATCTATCTATCTATCTTACATACCTTTTATGCATTGCTATCATTTTTCAAAATGTGGCTGTATTAAAAATATCTGAAATAGCATTTACCCTATCTTGCTTACTACTAATTCAAAAATACATACAATCCTGTTCATCACAACTTAATTCCTATAGCTCAAAGATATTTATGCTACCATTTTTATCTTTCTCATCGAACTTGAATTTATGTATGTGGTTGCCCACCTCTTTATATTCATCTACAGCTTCTGGGAATATGACATACAGAGGCTAATACTTCAAAATACTGTACTGGTACAATGAGGGAAAAGTAAGATCTTTAAGGTCTTCCCTACTGTGACAAATTTCTAGTCAATATCATCTGATGTTTTCCAATAGCATCAATTATACTGAGATATTTATTATATGCATTTCATCTTCACACTGAAGCAGTCACAAGCCCTGAAGTATCATTACATCCTCTGGGATACATCAACCTGGGGTAATAAATTTTAAATATTAGTCAGAAAAGAGATTTAAATTGAACAAGCACAGTGGCTTTCTCCTATTAATCTTGGTCAACAAAACAGGACAATAAATTATGTTCTGTTCCTTGCCATGAAAGCTCTGATCACAGCCTGCATTAGTGACTTGGGGAAGCAAGTAATAAACTCTCTTTCAGGCAAGACAAAATGGATGCAACAAGGCTATTCATGCTATGTAAGGCAAAGATATTAAATGCAAATAACAAGATTACTGAGTATTAGAAATAAATTTAAAATATGGAAAAGTTTCTAAAGAGTAGCAAAAGTTCATATCTGTACATTATTTAAAACCATTGATTGGATTAGTCACTCAAACACCTTTCCCAATCTGCTGTTCAAGGTATCTGGGAGATTGGGAGGTTTTTTTTTGTTAGCTGCGAAGTCGTGTCCAACTCATCGCGACCCTATGGACAACGTTCCTCCAGGCCTTCCTATCCTCTTCCATCTTCTGGAGTCCATTTAAGTTTTTAGTCCAGCACATCTAAAGAGAACCACATCTGGAAATTTAATAAACAAATATCAACTGAAGTCATGTTATCTAGGATAAGTTTTTTCTTGAGTTCTATTCCTTAGAACTGCTATGAAAACTGTATGTTTTAAAAAAATGTTTCTAGAAAATTGCAATTTTTTGTTAATAAAAGCTAATGAGAACTGTATCTATTGGCAGCTGTAAAAGAAAGTATGCACAAATGTACCTATGCCTATGAGCCATTAGCAATTTATTATTATTCCCTGTAAAGCAGGATGAACTTACAGTGCATCTGAATTTCTCCCTCTGTCTTTAATTATTAATTTCACTTTAGTATTAAAAATTGGTTGGTTGATCAAAATCTGACCTAAAAGCTAAATGCCAAGCTTTCAGAAGCTTGATAAAAAAGACATTTAAGTCTCCCTTACCAGGAGATACCATTCCCTGGGTATTATTCTAGCTATTCATCTTGAAGATGTTTCTCTAACACAACTTTTGGTTATCAAAAGAATACTTGGAAAATCATACCATTTTGTCACTAAATGTAACGTAAGAGTTTTCTGCTAGAAGATTCAATGGATTAGAACTTGTTTCATCATAAGCATGAATAGGATCATCACTCCACAATTTATTCAAATATTTTTTCTTCAAACTGGTTAACATGTAAAACTGTCTTGTATTCACAGAGAGAACTTATTTTATCATTCCAGGTTGATATTAGTAAAATATTAAATTTAGGTTTAAAGTTTTAAGTGTTTGTAATGCTGTTGGAAAATATCCACTACACAAATTGCCAGGTCCGTCGCTAATAAGGCTCCTCTCGTCCGGGATCTGGTCGAGGGTGAGCATGCGGACCTGGCCTGCATCACGGAGACAAGGTTGGGCCCAGAGGGCGGTATCCCCCTGGTTGATCTTTGCCCACCAGGCTTCCGGGTGCTACACCGGCCTCGGACTCAGGGTAGGGGTAGGGGAGTGGCTGTGGTTATGAGGGAGACCTTATGTCCGCAGGAGGCCACCGTTCTTCAGATAGTCGGGTGCGAATCTCTCTTATTGAGGTTTGGTCCTAGGGCGCAGTTGGGCTTGCTGCTGGTGTACCTTTCGCCTAGTCGCACAGCAGCAGCCCTGCCTGAACTTCTCGATATCCTCTCAGGGCTAGTGATTGAGTTCCCCAAACTTATGGTTTTGGGAGACTTCAATCTACCATCCCTGGGAGGAGCATCTGAGTTAGCTCGGGAGTTCATGGCTTCCATGACGGCCATGGACCTGACGCAAGTAATTCATGGACCGATTCATGAGGGAGGCCACACCCTTGACTTGGTTTTCTTATCTGGACGGTGATTAGATGATCTTGATGGGGGCTCCCCAATTGTTATGCCCCTGTCATGGACCGATCATCATCTCCTGCGGCTGGTCTTCCGTTTTGCCACTCCCCACCGTGAGGGTGTTGAGCCAACTAGATGGTTCCGCCCCAGGCGCTTAATGGACCCTGAGAGGTTCCAGGCAGCACTGGGGTCCCCACCTGCCTCCTCTGCTCACAGCTCGGCAGATGCCTTAGTGGAAGCCTGGGAAAGGACGGCCACGGAGGCACTTGACCGAGTTGTACCCTTGCGGCCCCTGACCTGGCGCAGATCCCAATGGGCTCTATGGTTCTCCGCGGAGCTCCGGGAGATGAAGCGTCGGAGACGGGGCCTAGAGAGCGGTTGGAGGTCCAGCCGATCTGAATCCGACCGATTGCGACTAAGAACTCATATTAGGTCTTATCTCGCAGCGATGAGGGTGGCGAGGTCTAACTACTTCGCTGCCCTCATCGCGTCCGCAGATAATCGCCCGGCTGCCCTGTTTAGGGTGACCCGCTCCCTCCTTAATCAGGAGGTGAGGGAGGAACCCTTGCAGGGGCGTGCCGAGGAGTTTAGTCAACATCTGTCGGACAAAATCGCTTGGATTCGGACCGGTTTAAACTCCGACTGGGCAGCGTCGGACGATCAGGACACGAGCGGTCTTGTCAATGTTACCTGGGAGGAGTTCGATCCTGTAACTCCGGAGGAAGTGAACAGGATTATGGGGAGGCTGAGCTCCACCACCTGTTTATTGGACCCGTGCCCTTCCTGGCTAGTTTATGCAGCCCAGGAGGGGACACGAGGCTGGTTCCAGGCGGTTATATCTGCCTCTTTGAGTGAGGGTAGTTTTCCCGCCGCCTTGAAAGAGGCGGTGGTAAGACCTCTCCTCAAGAAGCCTGCCTTGGAGCCGGCTGTGCTAAATAACTTTCGCCCGGTCTCCAACCTTCGCTTCCTTGCGAAGGTTGTTGAGAGTGTGGTGGTGCATCAGCTCCCTCTGGTCCTGGATGAAGCGGATTATCTAGACCCGTACCAATCGGGCTTCAGGCCCAGGTACAGCACGGAGACGGCATTGGTCGCGCTGGTGAATGATCTCTGGAGGGCTCGGGACAGCGGATATTCCTCTGTCCTAGTCCTATTAGACCTCTCAGCGGCTTTCAATACCATCGACCATGGTATCCTGCTGCGGCACCTCAGGGGATTGGGAGTGGGAGGCACGGTTCTTCAGTGGTTCTCCTCCTATCTCCTGGGACGCTCGCAGTCGGTGTTGGCAGGGGGGCAGAGGTCGACCGCGAGGCCTCTCTTTTGTAGAGTTCCTCAGGGGTTGGTCCTCTCGCCTCTCCTGTTCAACATCTATATGAAACCGCTGGGTGAGATCATTCGTGGTTTTGGAGTTGGGTATCATCAGTATGCTGATGATACCCAGCTTTTCATTTCGACCCCAAACCACCCCAGTGATGCCCTCGACATGATGTCCCGGTGCCTGGAGGCGGTCCGGGTCTGGATGGGGAGGAACAGGCTTTGACTCAACCCTGACAAGACGGAGTGGCTGTGCGTACCGGCATCTCATGATATTCAGGATATCCCACCCCTCACTATGGGGGGTGGGTTATTACCCCCTGTAGATAGGGCTCGCAACTTGGGAGTCCTCCTAGATTCACAGCTTTCCTTAGAAGACCATATAGTAGCTGTGACTAGGGGGGCCTTCGCCCAGGTTCGCCTGGTGCACCAGTTGCGGCCCTATCTAGACCGGGATGCCTTACGTACGGTCACTCATGCGCTCGTGACCTCTCGTCTTGACTACTGCAACGGTCTCTACATGGGGCTACCCTTGAAGACCACTCGGAGGCTCCAACTGGTACAGAATGCAGCCGCGAGAGTTGTGTTGGGAGTTTCCCGACACTCCCATGTCACACCTTTGCTCCGCGAGCTGCATTGGCTACCAGTTGTCTTCCGGGTGAGGTTCAAGGTGTTAGTAATGACCTACAAAGCCCTACATGGCATGGGTCCGGAATACCTTGGGGAGCACCTGCGGCCGGCGTCAACTTCCCTCCGCCCAGTATGCTCCCAGAGAGAGGGCCTCCTCAGGGTGCCACCGGTCAAAGAATGTCGACTGGTGGCCCCCAGGGGGAGGGCGTTCTCTGTGGGTGCACCGGATCTTTGGAACCATCTTCCGGTCGAGCTCCGGATGGCGCCCGATCTCCGCTCCTTTCGGCGTGATCTTAAAACCCATCTCTTTGAACAAGCTGGCCTGGCCTGATGGGACAGGGTTGGATTTTATAAATGGATTTTAACTGTTAATCTGTATTAATTTATTATGGGCACTGTTTAATTACTTTTAATATTAATTTTTGTATCTTGTTTTTATGTATTGCCCTGTTCACCGCCCTGAGTCCTTCGGGAGAAGGGCGGTATACAAATTAAAGTAATAAATAAATAATAATAAATTACTGTTTATATTTTACAATCTCACATACAGTGGATGTAAAAACTCTACACACCCATGTTAAAATGCTACGTTTTTTAAAGTAAAATAAATTCCTTCAAAAAAATTTATAATATTTTTATTGTTATTTTGTTAAATAACAATATTTCAGTTTATTTTTAATTGAATTGTACAATTAATCAAGAAGCATGGGAAACTGAAAAAACGTGATCATAAAAACATAGCCCAGCACAATACCACTGAAAAAGAAAAACAAGAAATCCAAGAAGAAATCAGCATGGCTGCATAAAGATCTCTCTGATAAACTGAAAGACATAAAGATAAGTACAAAAAATGGAAAGAGGGACACATAACTAAGGCAGAATATCAGCAGATAGCCCAAATCTGAAAAGAAGAAGTCAAGAAAGCAAAGGCTCAGAACGAACAAAGACTTCAATAAAAGTCTAAGATAATTTTTAAAGAAGTTTCTTTCAACATATAAATAACAATAAAAAAAATCAAGGAAACAGTTGGTCCACTAAAGCGAAAAGGGGCAAGGAAGTAACAGGCAGTAGAGACAAAGCAGAGCTGCTTAACTCATTCTTTGCATCAGTCTTCAAGAAAAAGAAACTATAGCCCAATCTATCAAAAACGTAACTGTAAAAGACAGACTAGAAATAAAAATTAAAATAAGAATATGGTAAGAGAACATCTGTCTGATCTTGATGAATATAATCACCAGGACCTCATGGATTACATCCCAGAGTTCTGAAGGAGCTGGCAGATGTTATCTCAGAACTGTTGTATCATATTATTAAAAAATCCTGTACACTGGAGAACAACTAGGAGATTGGAAAAGATCTGATGTTGTTCCCATCTTCACAAAAGGAGGGGGGGGACCCAGATCCAGGAAATTACAGACTAATCAGCCTCACATCAATACTTGGGAAGATACTGGGAAAAAATAATCAAAAAACAGATCTGTGAACATCTTGAAACAAATAAAGTTATAACTTGTAGCCAGCATGGGTTATTAAAAACAGATCATGCCAAACCAATCTTATTTCATTCTTTGACAGAGTAAGTAAATTAGTAGTCCAATGAAACATTAGTATACTTAGACTTCAGCAAGGCATTTGACAAAGTAGACCACAACGGATTTCTTGGTAAACTAGAAAAATGTGGGACAGACAGCATCACCACCAGATGGATTTGTAACCGCCTGATAAACTATACTCAATGAGTAGTCCTTAATGGTACTACATCTACATGGATGTAGGTTCTGTCTTAGGCCCAGTAGTCTTCAATATCTTCATAAATGACTTAGACAAGGGAAGAGAAGGGGAATTCATCAAATTTGCAGATGACACTATGCTAGCAGGAATAGCCAACACCCCAGAAGACGAACTCAGGATCCAAAAAGATCTTGGCAGACTTGAACAATGGGCCCTATCCAACAACATGAAATTTAATGTGGAGAAAAGTAAGGCTTTACACATAGGCAGGAAAAACAAAGGTACAAGTACAGAATAAGTGAAACTTGGCTCAAAAATAATAACTGGGAGAGGGACCTTGGAGTCCTAAGTGGATGATCACTTAAATATGAGCCAACAGTGTGCAGTAGCAGCCAAAAAAGCAAATATAATGCCCATAAAGGAGTCTCTCCGAGGAGTGGATAAATTATTCTTGACATCAAATAGATAATATACAGCATGCAAAGGTTTTCTTTCTAAAGCTATTCAATATTTCTCTATGTTCAGAACTACAGAAGATACAAAAACCTAAGTTTCAATGAGAGATTGACTTTTACAGCTAAATAGGTCAACTAGAAGTTTGCAGCTACAGTAAAGAAACAAATAGTTCTTCAGATTCTCTCCTCCCTTCTGGTGTCTACCATGTAAAGGTTGAAATCTGCTAAAGGAATAAATCACCTTGACAATTAACTGCAAGATAATAGTACTCCTGAAATCAGTTTGCCAAGCTCCAGTAATGTGTGTAATCACCTCTAATGAATCAAGATCTTCAAATAAAACTTGGGTGGCAATGTTTTATGGCCAGGAGAATATTAATCTTTGGATCCTCTTCTCATTTGGGTATTCTATGCAGAGTAGATTGATGTTTTGAAGCCTGATACTTCTCCATTTTCTGATATTTCTTTAACAGCTATATCTACCTAAGTGTCACCTGATTTGCCTACTACACTCTCCCTCTGTTCAATTCCTCTTGGAGTTCCCTTTGTGCAGGTTCTTATCCTATTTCATTTCTTTCTCTCCTCTTTGTGAAACATTATGTGTGTCTCTGTGTGAAAATACTTCTATTAGTTTCTTTCTCTGCTATTTTTCAAACTGTGTTTATCACCTCTAGGCATAATTTGTATTCTGTAAAGTCATATGACAAGATGGCAGACAGCATTCACTGGCTTCATTCTATCATAAAGTTTTCAGCAAATGATAACTTTGGCATGATTATGTAAGATAATGCTCCCAGAGCAGTAATTCTAACCAGGGCTTTAGGTACTTAAAAGTAGAAGAACAGCAGAATTCAAAACATTTCAAGTTGAGAAAGTATTATTCAATGTTTATCAGATTTTTTTCAAGCTTAAAATAATTCTGTTAGAAACCAATGTTTTAAGCTTGAAATGGAATGATTTCGAGTTTAGAACACTTCCAAATTGTTGGAATGGTATCAGAACACTTTGGATAAAGTTAACCAGCTGTTCTTAGCTCATCTGATATCTTTCTTAAAGCTCTATTTAAAAAGGCACAGAAAGAAAAATGAACAGAGGAGTAGCCATTTCAATGAGACAATGAAAATTTACCAGAAATAAAGAGCAACAGCAACTTCTCAATCAGGTATGCACACTGATAAACACATTCAGTATATTACCAGGTATAACAGTTTATTCCCCTGCTAAAAGTTAACTATTCTTTTAGGTTTCTAAAAGTTTAAAGTCTACAGAAACTTCAAGTTTTCTTTGGTTCTGAAGATTGATAATTATAACTTCTTTAGACTGGCAGTCTCTACAAACTGAACAAAATATTTTAGACATAATCTGGTTAATGTCAACATCTTTGTATGCTTTATTATTTATTAGTATATTTAGGAGGGAAATAAATATTTTAATAATTTAAGATAAAGCAAATGTTTTCCAGCAAAAGCATCTGCAAACTGATTATTCAGCCCTTTAAAAGGAAGAGGAGACAGCAGAACCACATTGCTAGCACTCACTTGTGCTGGTGATGACCTATAAAGCCCTACATGGCTTGGGTCCGGGATATCTGAGGGAACACCTGCTGCCGGCATCAAGCTCCCTTCGTCCAGTGCCTCCCACAGGGAGGGTCTTCTCAGGGTACCGCCGGTAAGAGACTGCCAGCGGACAACACCCAGGGATAGGGCCTTCTCAGTGGGTGCGCCTGCCCTTTGGAACCAGCTGCCAGTGGAGCTTAGGACCACCCCCGACCTCCGTTCGTTCTGCTGGGACCTGAAGACCTGGCTCTTCGAGCTCTCTGGCCCAGGCTGAGAATTTTAATTTTAATTTAATTTTAACCGGGGTTTTATTTATTCAGGGACGGATATAATTTTTCTTAATCTGTTTTTAACTTTTGTATTTTTTGTTTTAATCACCCTGTAAACCGCCCTGAGTCCTTCGGGAAAGGGCGGTATATAAATATAATTAATTAATTAATTAATTAATTAATTAATATGTGTGTTCATTACTGCTTAATTCACCTGTTTTCTTGTTAAAATCAATTACATCTTGCCACAGACTGGTACTTAATAATATTGAATACTTGGGCTCCTTGCAAACAAAGCAATAGTGATGATTAAAAGGAAATGGTATTCACTGTTTACCAATTGTTTTTCTCTTTACAAACAGCAACTGCAAATTTAAATAGCAGTTCACACTGACCATGATATCAATTTAGTACCAAGTATATTATCCTTCTGCTACATCATTATTAGCAGCCAGTAAGTAATAGTTTCCATGTGAAGTAAGTAAATGCATGAAGACATAAGGACTGTTCTGCTGTATTAAGAAAAAGTCCATGTTAGCAGAACATTTGTTGTCCAAACTTTGAAAATCCCTGTAAGCAAGAAACAGAAACATACTTCTTCACCATTATTCTTTCCCTGCAACTGGTGCTTGGAAGCCTGCTAACCCCAACCCAACTCTATTAAGTCTTTAAGACTAATATCCATTAATAGATATATCCCCCTCCTTAATTTATCCAATCCTGTCTGAAAGCCATCCAAGTTAGTGCACATTACTTCTTGTTTATGAACTGTACTGTCTTTTGTCTGTTCTAATCTTTTATTCATTGGATGACTCCTGTTCTTGTTTTCTTCTGCATTCAACTGTATTATAAACTTTTTTCCAGAATGATACACATAATTATAGATGCACTGTCACGGTTGTGGACAAGGACATTACAATACTGTCAGTTTCATTTTCATAATGAATCCTAGTGTGGAATTTACAGAATGATACCCAGTGAGTTGAGTTATATACTGTGACCCAAGATCCTTTTCCTGGGTACAATTGTCCCAATGTGCATCAACTAACAGTTATTTAGAATGAATCTTATTTGCCATTTGATAAAACATTCTGGATCTCTTCATAATCAATTTACTACTTAGCCCTAAATCAAGATTATTTATGAACAAGTTCTATTGCATTGGTCCCAATAAAAATTCATGAAGAATAGGTCTTACTTTATTCCACTGAGAAAATTGGCTATTTATTCCTATTTACTTTCTGATTTTTCAGGGAAAAGAATCTTATTTTATGAGGAATACTTTACATAAAAGTTCTTGATGAGGAATTCTGTGAAAAGTTTACTTTTCTTTCTTCCTTTTTTTTTTGGACACAATTTCATTAGGACCACTATTGAATCCAAGAGCTGCAGATACTCCCAAAATTTCACAAAATTGTTTAGGCAGGACTTACCTGAAAAATCCACAATGATTTTTCTTTAGCAAAGTTTGTTCTTTTATATAGCTTGTTTTCCTCTTATTACTATTTCTACCTATTTGTCTGAACAATAATTGTCTGGGTTTATTTTTACTCCTCTTTTAAAAATTTTGAGTGATTAAAACAATGCCTACAGATTCTAAGTACCTTAATGTACTCTAAAATAATACTCCATATTGAATTTCAGTTTTGTGTATATTTAAATTGATTCTGTCCACAACTGATCCTTCTAGTTTCTTTTTTAAAAATTAAGAATTCCCATGTATTTCTTTTCGACTTTTCGACTTCCGGTGGCTCCGCGGCGCCGGAGACAGCCTTCCCGGGCTGCCCGCGGCTCAGCTGTGTGATTTTTCGCCCGAAACAGCGCCGATCAGCTGTTCGGGTGAATTTGAAGCCCCCTCCTCGGGAGAAGAGGAGGGGGTGAGCCCCCAGATAGGGGTCGAGTTCTCCGGGGCCGCCTGAGCTTGGAGCTTGGGCGGCTGAAGGATTGAACTCCCCCGTAGCCTGGGCTGCTCCCAGCTGGCTAGCGTCTCTGCTCCGGACTTTATGGAGCAGAGCCAGGCGTCTGCGACCATCCCTGCTTGAAGGAGAGACTATGAAAGGAAAAGAGCAGGCAGAGCAGTACAAGAGGGAAAGATGAAGAGATGAAGAGGATTATTTTATTTTACTCTCGAGCTTGATGGACTTTGCTTAAAACTTAAAGTGAAAGGGCGTCACAATTGTAAGTAAAAGATGGCGGCTAAACCTCCCCCTAGAACTTTTCGGAGTGCTGGAAATTCTCCGGTGCAACAACAATCATTACTGCAGGCGTTGCATTCTCCCGATGTATTGACATCGAAGGATCTTGAAAAACATACCCAGTTAATTTTGGAGTCAATGGGTGTTAAATTTGTACAGATGGAGGAGAAATTGGAGAAATTGGAGCAGAGAATGGAAGAAAGGATGGAACAGAAACTCAGAGAGATGAAGGTAGACATTTTGTCCTCAGTGCATAAAGTAGCTAAATGTGTGGAGGTGCTGGATGACAAAGTGGAAGATTTGACTCAAAAGAATGCTATATTAGAAGCAAAAGTATTGGAAATTGAAGATTTAAAAGACAAAATGGATAGCGAACTGAGTCTGGCTCAATTTTACCAGATGCAGTTTGCTGTTAGAATTAGAGGCCTAAAAGAGAATATAAAGGAAGATTTAAAGCAGCTGGTTTCTGAGGCTTTTGAGGTGGTATTGAACCATCCAGCATCTGAAATAAAACAAGGCATGGACAAAGTGTTTCGTGTGAACTCGTGGATTGCTAAACAGAGAAAGTTGCCTAGAGATGTGGTGGTTTATTTTGTAAAAAGGGAAATTAGTGATGAAGTTATACAAGATGCCTATGATACTAAAGTTGTGATTGCTGGTCAAGAAGTTTTGGTTCTAAAAGAAATTCCTCCAAAGATTTTAAAGAGAAGGAAGGACTTTATATTTCTTGTGCAAGAGCTCAAGCAAAGAGATATAAGGTTCAGATGGGAGATCCCAGCTGGGTTGAGCTTCATGTATGAAGGCAAAAGGTACTGTTTGGGTACTGTGAAGCAAGTGCATGATTTTTACAACAATGTCTTAAAAGCTACCCCATCAACACTTTTGGAAGCTGCAGAGGGATCTGGAGAAGGAGAACATCAAGAGGATGAAGATGGACAGATAGACGAGAATGGTACAGGAGGAGATCAAGCTGCAACTCTTTTGGATGATCCTAGAGAACAGAGGGTGACGCGTGCTGCCTTAAAACGCTCAAAAAAGATAAAAAAATAAGACCAGTAGAAATCTATGGAACTTCCACAATATACCTACAGTCAAGTGGTAGTTGTGTTTTTAAGAGTTTTGGGATGATATGTATGGTAACAGAATCTTCAATTTGGAATTAATGGACAATTTACTGCAGAGGAAGAGGAAGAAAGTTTTGTGGGTTAATGCGGGTTAATTTGTGTAAGAACTATCTATTATAGCCCATTTTGGCTAGAGAGGTTAATAGGGATAGGTGCTTGTGATGTGTAAATGAGAATATGTTTAGGAAATAGTGAATTGTGGAAGAACATAGATGGGAATGACGCTAGTTTTCTTTTATTTTAGTTCTTTATACATATTTAGTATTATTAAGGATTGGTTTACTCTATATAAGCTAGAGAGTGATGGATTTTAGAGTTTATAGTTGTTACTATATGATTGTTTATGATTGCTTTTTAGATATATACCTTGTATTTTGCTCTGGGAAGTCGGGGGGGAGGGGGGGAGGAGGGGAAGTAGGGGGGGGAGGCAGGGGAGGGAGGAGGGAGAGGGGGAGGGGGGGAGGTAGGGGGGAGGTAGGGAGGGGAGGAGGGAGGGGGAAGGGGGGTTTTCTAAAGGAAAACTGTATTTTAAAACTTTTCAATAAAAAAAAATAAATAAATAAAAAAAAGAATTCCCATGTATTTCTACATATAGCCATATAGTTAATGTGTATATATGTATTCCATATAGTCTGTACCAGGCCGCACAAACAAGCGAAGCCCCATCTGCGGGATGCAGGCAACATACAAAATCACACCTCCTCCAGTCTGTGGAAAAACCTTTCTCTACAGAACTGGTGCTTGGTGCCCAAAAGATAGAGGCCACTGATTTACAATATCAAATTTGAAGATAAATTTTCAAATTTGATTAACATGAGTTATTTCTTCTCAAATATTATTGATTAGTTTAATCACTGTTCCATCCAAAAACCTAGCCGTCCTTATCAAGGATAAATAGTTTTTGATGACATAATATAGGTAGTCCTTGACTTACGATCATTCACTTAATCACTGAAATTATAGCAGCAATGACCGAAGTGATTTATAATATGTACTTGCACTTCTGGCCATCACTATTACCATAATCATATATTCAAAATTTGAGCACCTGGCCAACAGCATTTACAATGACTACCAGCATCCTGGGATCACATTATGACCTTCCCAGGGGACTTCTGACAAGCGAAGTTGATGGAGCAAGCTGGATTTGCTTAATATCACCTTGTCAGGACTATGATTCATAAAGCAACTTACTGTGAAATAAATTTTGATTATTTTAATCAGAGTGTATCAGGGTAAATCATTTACTGAACATGTTTCAATTTCATATTTCAATGAGAACAAAAACTATCAAATGTTTATGACAACTTCCCAATGTCTTTCTCAATCATACTATGCAAATGTTCAATGAGACACACAGAATCCAGTAATGCTTAGAAGACTGTTTTTTTGTAACAGCTGTCTTGATTTAATTCATCTAGTTCCAGTAAAAAATCAGTTGATGTGACAGCTGTGCATGAAGGAAAGACATCCTTCTTTTCTTTCTTGACAGTGGTTTTCAATAATGAGTTACATTGATGAAATCCAACAGGAACAAAGGAAGAAATAAAAAGGAATTAAAGCATGAGCTTGTGAATCCATATTATTAAACATCCCGAAGAAGCCTGTGCAAGTGACAGTTGACAAAACTTATTATTTGGTGACAGTGAGAGTGGGGATGGGAAAGATTTCTCTTATAGAATGAAAGTTTTAATCCATGCTGCTGATGCCTAGAGAAAAGATCCATAAACATTAACACTAAATTTCTCTAATTGTTAAGAAAATGTTTTCCTGTAATTATTAACCTAACATGCAACCATAAAACTACTCTTAATCGTGTCTTATAGGTGAGTTAGACATAAGTTCTACAATTAGCATTGAGTCAGCCTGGTGTTCTTTTTTGTCCCAAATAGGGATAAACCTTTCAAGCTTAACATATGAAATAGCACTCAACTGATAGACTGCAACTATGACTTCATTTGAGTGACCTAAATAAAAAAGTAATATCTTGTATAATGTGTTGGACTTGCAGAAAGTTTTCTGAGTGGATACGTTATCTGAAACTTGAATCTAAAACAACTTCAAAATATCTCAGACAAGATCTTTGTAAAATATTGTACACATTTTATTGCACTTTAGATACTATATGCCAGGAGCTGGAAATACAACAATTTGAAAACAACAACAACAAAATAAATATTCACAAAATGACTTTCTATGAGAAGTAAAATCAAATTATGTGTGTAGATTTACTCATTTATTTGCATATTCGGAAAAGAACATATGCTAAAGCTGCTGGAAACCAGATATTATGTACATATAGAAATGTATACTACAGATAATATGAAATACTTTTGATCTATAATAATTCCTTTGAGAAGCTACCTTACAATCCAGCCTTTGAAGTACAACACAGGAAAATAGTGAAATACTAGCAATTTATTAAAATAGTAATTTGAGGATAGAAGGCTGTCTATATTCAGTTTTCGTATCAATTTAACCAGAAAAAGTATAGGGAAAGTTTTTAGTTAGTGTTGTCCACAGCCCAATTATCTTTTTTTTTAACTTTCTGCAGTCCAAACTAATATACTGAAAATGATTGCCCTAGTTAAATCAAGACTTTATCATTTAATCTGATAAACCCAGATTGGATTTGTCCGTGTGTGTTAGCAGTTGTCCGTCCATTCAGTAAAAGTTTGCAATTCTGTTACAGTGCACCCGGCCTTTCATCCTGGAGTTAATATATAGCCATTATGACTGTTAGCTATTAAAATTCTTATTCTCCTTGCATCTGTTTAAGTATCCTTTGAAATTCCGCAGGTGTTGACTGCAATATATTTTAGGATGTAGAAATTCATAGTTTTCAGCACACATTACTTAAAACAGAGATTCTTTTTATCATCTCCCATAATTCAATTTCACTGGATGTACCTGGATTCTATATTAAGACAGGAAAAACCCTCTTCTATTTATTATTTTTATCTAAACTATGCACGAGCCTTGCTTTCTTTCCTAAGTGGCACCTTTTTTTAAAATAGAAGAACTGATAATTTTGGTTACCAGTTTTTGTACTTTTTCTGGCGCTACAATATGCTTTTCAAGCTTCATGAAACTTGGCCACATTAGAGTCCTCAGAGGAAAAAGAGGAGTCAGACGATCCCACCCACTTAGTTCTCTCCACTTCAGTCAATCCCAAGCATGGGACTGATGCCAGAATCAATCACTAGCCTAAGATTCTCTATTCAATACTGAGATGTAATTTCACATTATTGTGACCAGTCTGATTAAGGCAAGGAATTATAAAACTGCTTGTTTGCAAAGGAACGTACCTTGGGAATTATGGTTCAGGTAAGAATATCCAGCATGCCTGGATGACCTTTTGGCCAGATCGGGTTGGATAAGCTGTAGCTGAATTAAGGTTTTTGATTCAATTAACCCAGACACACTTGTGGCACATCACACTTCATTAATTTATTATCATTCTTGTATATGGCTAGATTCCAGAATGGCTCCTGGTTCATTATGTAATCACAAGTCTCATAAATAGGACCAGTTCTGTAAGAACAGGTTGGTCGTAACTTCTAGTATGTCTGCATGACAGCAGTTTATTTGTGTAGGAGAAATCTGCTACTTGCAATTCTATGTGATTGGTCGCCTTTGTGCCTCTAAGCATGATTGCTGATGTATACATTTTATGTACATTTCTTCACTGCCAGGAATATGACTTCTGTTCTGACCTGAATATTCTTTTTTATGTCTCTGTCCATGAGTAATCTTTCTTAGAAATAGAACTTTCAAGATCCTGGATGGTCCTGAAATTACATCATTTTACATTCTGTCCTAATCCAGGACACAAAACCAGAAAGTAAATTCAGTAGTCCAACTGAAAGTCTCTAAAAACACTAGGCTATTGCTTTTTTATTTTTTATTCTTTCTGTAATAAATCTCAACACAGAATTATTTTTTGCTAGACACAAGATGAATCAACCTTTTTATCTCTAACAACCAGACAATTCATTTCTTGCATGGATTCACCAACTTCTTAACAGAAGATCAGACAACTATCATTCAGTTCTATTGTGCCATCCCTGTTTTTCAGTTTCACAGACAAGGAATCAATTCATGATTTTAATTATTTACTTTGTTTAGATTTCTCAATTTTAATTTTCCATATGCCAAAGTCGTTACCATACTAATCTCAACTACACACACTCAATTGAGGCTTTCCCATAATGCCCTACATGGCATCTTTGATAAGATACAGCAGATGTACAGTACATAAGATTACTAGTCTAAGTCAGATCAGAATTCCATGCTAATGGTAAAGATATAGCAGTTAGATCTGGCATATTCTGTCCAATATGGTAGAAGAAGTCATTTTTAGCCCGAGCACATTCTACCCTTTTATGAAAGCTAGGATTTCTAATACAGAAACAATCTTAGAAGCCAACATATTACCCACTTCTCAATAATTAAAAGAGCTATGCATTATACTGACACACACTTAGAAGGCTTGGATAACATATTGGATGTTATGCTGGAAGTGTAAAATGATTACAGATGTGTGAGTGAAATATAAAGATATATATTTATACATGCACACATGCTTGCACCTCTATTGTTATATTCCAGGGTTTTAAAAGTCAAAAAGAGAAACCACAATAATGGAAAAAAGAAGCAACATTTATATTCGTATAAATAAGTATGAGTTTTTAAGCAGATTATTAAACTCTGATCATACTAACTAATACTGATCAGTCTTTTCATTATGGTCATACATTCATTTTCATTTAATAGCCATATATTTGATAGTATGTTTTTGGAAAGAATAAGATTTAAAGATGCTAATAGTTTTAATGTATATACATAAACTTGGAGTATTAACCAAAATGAATAACTATGGATTTACTGAACATGGAGCTTAGCAAAACAATATACTCACAAATGAAGGCAAATATACGTGTCCCAGGATAATGTTTCAGGATCCAATCTCAGTCACCAGCACCTGAGTTTTAGTCTTCCAAAGATTTGGACTCATGCTGGAACTCTGAGGATGGGCTCCAGCACAACTCCGAAAGCTTGGAAGACTAAACCTCTGGTCCCAGTGACCTACTCAGATTAAATCCTGAAACTATTTATTCTCTTGTAATGGCGAATCAGTGTTGGGTTGTTGTTGTTGTTTTGAGTAATAGTTCTCACTAACCTGTGAATTGTAGGTCTTACTATATAAGTTTGACCTTCTGTCCTGATTATACAAAGAAGCTGGATGTAGCATTTTTCTCCTCAGCTACCTTATTAGTAGTGGAAATAAGTAGCTATTTATTAACAGCAATGTAGATGTCAATATAACATAAATGTGTGTGTGTGTGTGTGTGTGCTGTATGTATATATATGATAGTTTTTTAAATATATTTTGATCTAAATATATCTTTGATCTTAAATATATTTTGATAAAGAACCCATGTTTTTTTTTCCATCAAAACTGCCTAGCTCCACTCTATTTACAAATTACCACATAACTGTATAGCCAATTCATTTAGGTTTCTTAAAGATATACCTTAGGTCTTAAATTTTGAAGTTACCGTACTTATGGAATGCTCAAAATTATTTTTATAGAAACTAATTCTAAAACTACAATTAGGAAAGTATTTATTTATTAATGAGATTTGTTCGCTGCTCTTAACTTAATAATTCTCAGTAACTTATAGAATTTGTTAAAACAAAAAAGAAAATCAATGTTATAATTAATTAAAACAGTAAAATCCAAGATCTTATGCTACAAAGTATGTACTAAAATTAACAAGCTAAAATTATTTGGCAAAGCACCATTGATTAAAATTAATTTTCAAAGTTCTTCTGGAACAATAGAATAAATCAAATATTATGGCTTAGACTGGTTCTTGATCTGATTACATAAGTTGTTTCTCAAATTGTCTTAAAATGGACAATTCATCTATGAGAAAAAATTTTCGGGAGAATCTGGGGGAAAAGATTTTAAAGGGAAAATTTATCAACTTATTAAGGGTTATTAACAAGCTCAGTGGCCAAGGAAAGGAGAAAGGGAATGGATTATTTGTGGGGAAGCTATGGCTTTTAAAATTAAAAATGCTCACATTAAGCTAAGCCATTTTCCTGAAGTTCATAAAACAAACAAAAAAATCACTAAGAAATTTTAAAGTCTTAATACAGGAAATAAAAGTCATTCAAACATGAAAGGATATTTCTTATGGCATGACAGCCTTGGTTGAGCTTTTTTGAGCATTAAAACTAAATAAATTATAATGATAAAAATACAGCTGTTCTCTTGAAAATTACTAAAAATAAAGACATAAAGTACTACATCTAATGCACAATGTTTATATCAAAAACTGATGCAGATTGCTTTCAACTACATTGCCATCAGTTCTGAAACTGCCTTTATAGAGACAGCTGTGTACATACATAAATACATAAGTAAATAAGACAGAAATGTACAGATATCATATCTTCCTTTCAAAGTCTCAGAGTTAATTACTGAAATACTTGTTCCAAATTGTCTTTGAGAAAAATCAGTCTAAGCTGTTAATAAATCAATGTATACTTCAGTTCTCATAACAAGTACACCCACAGGAGTGAACCAACACAATGATCAAGAATACAGATATTGACAGTTTCACAGCTATACAAAGACAGCTTTGCCTCCTCTTCCTAGTCCCTAAGGAGATGAGAACAGGAGAGGGAACAACTGCATCCAATCTGTCTCAAGGCTTCTAGATCTGAAGTGACAGTGATGGAAATTCTGAAACACACCAATCTCCAGACTCTAACATCAAGGTTTTCTTTCTTACCTTCAAAGCTCCCAGCAAACAGGTAAATCCAGGTTATAGCAGGAACGAAAAGCAGAGTCAGAGAGGCAGCCAGGAATTTCCGTCGCCCTCTGCAAATTCCCAGCATTCTCTCTGAAGTGAAGCTTCCCCACCTGTTCCTGTTCCTATGTCGGAAGCATGGAGTCCATAGTCTCCCACATATTATCTGAAAGCAAGAGAAAGCAATGCAGCTTAGCACTTTCTCACTCACTTCAAAAAAATCAGACTTTTTCATAGTCTCTGCAAACTCCTTAAACTAAGATTAAAAAACAGCCATGCATGCTGCAAAACCCAGTCCCAATGTCAGTGTACTGTAAAATGTGTGCCTTACCTGCCTGATGAAAGAGCATAAACCAATAGCTCAGACAGACACTAGCTCTGATATCACATATGTTTTATTTAAACAATAATAAATAGAAGCTATAGCAAACAGTAATAGGAATAATAATATTTTTCCACAAAAGCCGATTTATTTTACCGCTTTCCAGTGTATAACTAACTTTCTGAATATTTATTTATTTATTTTATTACATTTATATACCGCCCTTTCCCGGAGGACTCAGGGCGGTTTACAGGGTAATTAAAAACCAAAATACAAAAGTTAAAAAACCAAGTTTTAAAAAAATTAAATTTATCCCTGTATAAGTAAAACCCCAATTAAAATAAATTAATCCTCAGCCTGGGCCAGAGAGCTCGAAGAGCCAGGTCTTCAGGTCCCGGCGGAATGAACGGAGGTCGGGGGCAGTCCTCAGCTCCACTGGCAGCTGGTTCCAAAGGGCAGGCGCCCCCACTGAGAAGGCCCTATCCCTGGGTGTCGTCCGCCGGCAATCTCTTACCGGTGGCACCCTGAGAAGACCCTCCCTGTGGGAGCGCACTGGATGAAGGGAACTTGATGCCGGCAGCAGGTGTTCCCTCAGATATCCCGGACCCAAGCCATGTAGGGCTTTATAGGTCATCACCAGCACCTTGAATTTCACCCGGAGGGCAACCGGAAGCCAATGCAGCTCGCGGAGTAGAGGTGTTACATGGGAGTATCGGGAGACCCCCATCACAACTCGCGCGGCCGCATTCTGCACCAGCTGAAGCCTCCGAGTGGTCAAGGGCAGCCCCATGTAGAGAGCGTTGCAGTAGTCCAAACGGGAGGTCACGCGCGCATGAGTGACTGTGCATAGGGCATCTCGGTCCAGATAGGGTCGCAACTGGCGCACCAGGCGAACCTGGGCAAAAGCCCCCCTGGTCACGGCTCCTATATGGTCTTCAAAATTGAGTCGTGAATCCAGGAGGACGCCCACGTTGCAAGCCCTATCAATGGGGGGGTAACACCTCACCCCCCATCGTTAGAGATGGAATAGTCTGGTTGACCCGAGATGCCGATATGCACAGCCACTCAGTCTTGGCGGGATTGAGACGAAGCCTGTTTCTGGCATGCCAGAAACTGGGCTCAAACAAACGAAGCGCCATATGCAGGATACAGGCAGCACACAAAATCATGCCCCTTCCAGTTCATGGAAAAACCTCTCTCCACGGAAGCAGTCCCTGGTGCCCAAAATGTTGGGGGTCACTGTTCTAAAGAATCTGAAGGCTGGATCTAGGCCAAAGCAAAATGTTATGATTCAATGATTAATATAAATATTATCCTTCAAGATATACAATGAGGTATTACAACTGCAGCATTCTCACACAAGAAGAAAAGTGCATTCTCTTTAATTCACAAGTCTAGATGCACAACTGTAATTAAAAATCTTCCTAAGGGCTGAGAATATATACCGTATAATGAGCATAGCTTTGGAACGCAAAGATTTATTGGTGCTAAAGTTCCATAGAGAACTCAAATAATTAATGTAATATTTAACAAATACCTGTTTGTTCTATTTAATCTCCATGCCATTGTCAAAGAATTATATAGAACTTTCCTTTATAAAGGAAAGATTTAATACTGAAATTGAAAAATGCAGCAAAATACACATGCACATACCTTTGTGTGTGTGTGTGTGTGTGTGTGTGTGTGTGTGTGTGTGTGTATAGAGACAGACAGACAGAGGCAGAGAGACAGACATGCTACACATAAAAATCCTACTATTGGAAACTTTGTCAAGTGTGGCAATTTTCAATAAATTTCAGCAAATACTTTCAGTAGACGTTAGTCTCCTTTTTTCATCAGTAGCTGTGTTTTATTTGCCTAATTTTCACAAACATAGAAAAACAAGTAGTATTGTATTCATCTGCTATTATATGTTCGCTGTGCTGTGTAACATTCACTTTATTGCAGAAATAAATTATAAATATATGTAATTTCTAATTTTCTGTAAGTGTAAATATTTAAATTTTAATTTAGAAAAAAGAAATCTGTGAAAAAATATGCCTTAATGCCTATTTCTGTTTGCTGAAGGTGATATTTTTAATTAGTAATAACAGTATGAAGCTGTCTCCAAATTTCCTTAAAACTTCAGTGCTGAAGATAACAGGAACAACATTAACAAACAGCACAATCACTGTGATACCACTCAACAACAGCAACATAAATATGGGAGATGCAAATCTCAGTTAACAATACATTAACCAAATTTCACAAAATCTCTTACAAAAGTCTTATTCCTACTTATTGAAAATAGGAACATCAATCATCCTTTTTAAAAGGAAACAGTAGAGAATAATGTATTTAAAAAAACAATGAATTTTAAGCGTTAGAATATGCTGGTCTATAACCCAGAATAAAGATTTGACTGATTGATAAATATGTTATAGAAATTGAGATAACATACAAACTACAGAATGTTAATTAGCAATCTATGAAGGGTTAGCAATGTCACTACTAGTTCTACATAAACATACTAGCCAGAATTCACATCTAATTTTAAGGACCTTTAGCTAACTCCTTAACTGTTCTAACCAGATGGCATTTACAAGACACAAAACAAATGTCAGGAAATAAGGAGAAATAGAATTGTTTTCAACTTTTAAATATATTCAATTTTTACAAAATAAAAAAAGAGGCACAAAAGACAAGTCACAAAGAAGTCAAGAAAAATTATCTGTATAGCTGAATCATCATTTCAGTGCTGATCCAACTGAACATTAGCTGCAGTGACATAAGAATAATAATCAAGTTTTAAAAAGATATACTGATAAAATTCAAATTTCACACAAGTATATTCCGGCCAAAAAAATTCACAAGTGGAAGATGTCACCTGGAAATTTATAATTGTGATAACATGCAAAGCTCTTCTCACATCAGAAATTCAGCTTACAATTTCATATGAGCATTCATACGGCTTTCAGCAGTTTTCTATATAAATATAACTCATCCGTAGCATGTCCCATCTTGGCCATCTATAGCAGGCAAGACAGATAACATAAATTGGGGATCTAACCTTGTGATTTTTCATGTCTTTTTGTCTTATAATGCTGTGTTTCTATTCTCTCAGAAGAAAAAAAAATAGAGAAAAAATATATATCTCTAAATATCATTTAAACTCTTTTGAAAACCTCAACCAGAGTGGAGTTTATTCTCCTCTTATATTTTAAACTCTTAAAAGTTTAAAAAGAGAGGAAGCAAACTGAAGTGCCACAATCCAACAGTGTATGTATTATTTAGCAGAGCACAATGCCATTAGGAAGGCAATGGTCATTTCACAGCCTACAGCCCTCTAAAAAAAGGGCATTACATAACCTCCAAAAAATGTTTGTACATAGAGCCAAAACCATACTTCTTTATTTCTTAAATTGAAGATTGGGTACATTTTGTGAAGATCAATAAAATCTCTTTTGCAAACTGGCTGTTACAATATGACTAACACTGAAGATAGAAATTCTTAATGTGAAATTCTTAACTTGTAGTCCTTTGATTTGGGATAGTTATCTAATATTTGTAGATAACTACTGCTTTTTTAAAAAAAAATCTAGAGAGTAGGATACTAAAGCAGCCTGCTGATTGGAATCCTTTAATCATTTAATTGAAGAAACGTTTCTCAGATAAATCTTAAAACAATATAAAAATGCTAAGCAAGGCTTCTTTCCATTAAGATCTTTTTTAAGAAACCATAATTGCAGAGCTGTCATACAATGAATATAATCATACCTGTTCAGATTATTTGCTTCTATACTAAATATGTGAAGCTGTTCTCTGTTGTGTCCAGCACAAACTATTTTTAAAATCATAGTTAAGAAGTGTTAGACAGCAGTTTTCCTGAATTCAGACTTAAGTTAATAACTAAATACAGAGTTCTGATTAACAAACTGCATCCCTGAAATCATATAAAACCATTCTGATGCATCTGGATTACCTTTTCCTAGCTAATATATAATTCGTTAGAAAAAATATATATTAGGTACAGATAATTGATTTATGACCATTTGTTAGTGACTGTTCAAAGTTATGAAGGTGTTGGGAAAAAAGTAAGTTATAAACATCACTTGGTCATGATCCAAGTGCTTGGCAACAGCTAACATTTATGGAAATTGCAGCCTCCTACAACCGCATTATTGCCATTTATAAGGTTTGTAAAATTACACATGGTCACTGATGGCTCAATTAATAACCACATTCCTTAACAACAAATTTTGTGGTCCCAAAATTGTACTGTACTCTAAGCATTGACATCAAATAGGATTGTTTAGTCAAAAAACATTCCAAGATAGAATAATCAGAGAACTAAAGACCCAATAGCCTGACATCAATATCTGCAAGGATTCTAGAGCACATCTAAAAGCGATTGCTCTGTTAAATGCTTTAAACACAATGTAGTAATTACCAGGTGTCAGCACATATTTATCAAAAGTAGGTCTTGCTAAACTAAGCTTATCTCACATTTTGATTGGATAACTTCCGTAACATATTGCAGGAATGCTCCAAGCATACCATCTTTCTCTTAGCAAACAGCTGATACGAATGCCATAACAACTTTCATTACCAATTAGTAAACTGGGGCTGGATGAAGTGACAATTTAGTAGATATACAATTGGTTCAAAATTTGTTTTTCAAGTACTCATCAATGCTTGGTTCTTCATAAAACTGAGAAAGGTATTGAACGAAGTATTATAAAGTTCAGCTCTGGATCCTGTTTTAACATTAATGAATTGATGAAATGGTGAATGCTTATCAGATTGGCAGATGACAGAAGAAACCCTGGACAACAGCTGATGCAGGTAGTCTTCAACTTACTGCCATTCATTTAGTGACTCTTTGAAGTTAACCGCCCTGAGTCCCTAGGGAGAAGGGCGGTATAGAAATCAAATAAAATGAAAATGAAAATGAAGTTACACAACGGTACTAAAAAAAGTGACTTATGACCACTTTGCACACTTACGACTGTTGCAGCATCTTTATGGTCATGTAATCAAAATTTGGATGCTTGGCAACTGGTTCATATTTATGACGATTGCAATGTCCCAGGTCCCTTTTGTGACCTTCTGGTAAGCAAAGTCTGGTAAGCAAAGTCAATGGGGAAGCCACATTCATCTAACAGAGACATGTCAAACACAAGGCCCGGGGGCCGGATCCGGCCTGTGAAGTGGTTTCATGCGGCCCATGAAGCCATCCTGGAAACAGTGAGGGAACGGCCCCCAAAGCCTTGGCCCTGGCCCAGAGACCCTCCTCCTGTCAGAGACCCTCAGATCTGTCCCATGCCCACTCACTAGGCCATACGCACTTTAGCCATGCCCACCAAGTAGGCCACACCCACCCGCCCCCCTGAGGGCAACCGCAATGCTGATGCAGCCCTCAATGAAATTGAGTTTGACACCCCTGATCTAACAACTGCAATGATTCCCTTAACAACTATGGTGAGAGGTAATAAAATGGGGTAAAACTCACTTAACAACTTTCTTGTTTAACAACAGAAATTTTGGGGTCAATTGTGATCATAAGTTGAGGGCTACCTTATTCTCAAATAAAAAAATATAACTAGTGAAATGGGTGAAATCGGTTTTGAAAGTAGCAAAAATAATAGTGAGATCTGTAAAGCTCTTTAGTTAGGAAACAGAAATCAAATACACAGATCTATGATAGTAGATCTAGTTATTATATTATTATACACTCATACATTTAGAAAAAATAATTGATTACAATTATTAGAATAATTGATAACAAAATTAATATACTGATGGAAAAGCCATTTTAGATGACATTGAGAAATTTATTTAAATTTATTGTACCTGCCCAACTGATGAAAGCAACTGTTCCATTTATTTTGTATTGATCAAACACCAATTCAAGTATTTTGTCCAGTTCTGGACACCACATTTTTAAGTACCTGAAGTTTAGAAAAAGGACACACAGATAATCAGAGGAGTAGAAATTACTTTGTATGTTTGTCTCTGAAAAGAGAAGACTGACAATGATATAATAGCATAATTCTAGTACCTGAATGACATCACAGAGAAGGCCACAGAGAAGGTTTTCTCCCTTATCCCAGAATAGCAACAGCAATACTGCTCCATAGTACTTTACAGCACTCTTTAAGCCATTTACAATGTCAGCATATTGCCCCCATCAATCTGGGTCCTCATTTTACTGGAAGGATGGAAGGCTGAGTCAACCTTGAGCCGCATCAGGATCAAATTCCAGGCTCTGGGCAGATCTAGCCTACAATACTGCATTCTAACCACTGTGTCACCATTCATGGTTTGGTATGAAATAATGGTGTTATCTTACAAGAAAGGAAAATCTGGTTTAATGTTACAGGAGAAAGTAAAAGAAGCACCAGTTAGCCATAAAGGGAATGGCTTCTCC
The DNA here is from genome assembly GCF_947247035.1 of Vipera ursinii. Classification (NCBI taxonomy): domain Eukaryota; kingdom Metazoa; phylum Chordata; class Lepidosauria; order Squamata; family Viperidae; genus Vipera; species Vipera ursinii. Next base: position 65,967,298 of record NC_139515.1, on the reverse strand, counting down.
TTCAAATTATGTGATCCAGCAGATGCTAAACAACCATCTTCCATGAATGATTTAATTTGCATTCCTACCTAAAGCAGGGAGTTAAGACTTACTGGCCCAAAGTGTTTCTTCTATTTCTATAATTCTATGATCATTTGTACTTGATATATCCTTAAGATTTTCAGATTTTAATACACCTAGTCTGGAGACAGTCCAGTATTCTCCGTTTCAAAGAAAAAAAATCCAGACTTCAACAAAATCACTTGACAGCTGACTAAATAAATGAAGGTCTCATAGGCAAAAAAGATTTGCATCCAGGATGTCCAATTACAGCAACTAAATTAACCTGTCAGAAAAACAAATTGGGATGCACAAGAGTAAGTCAATTCTGAATCTGACTGAATTAGACTTTATCAAACAAAAATAAAATAAATAAGGAAGGTAAGTTTCCCTCCTCTCCTCTTTCTGGGTGTACAATGGATACAAGGCATAAACTGTTTTCAGTTTCTAGCTTGTACTCATCACTTTGTTTCTCTCCATAACCATATGCAATCTCTTTTCTACTCTGAAATATTCTTCTTTATATTCAGTGTTGCTAAATTAACTAAACTTGAAAGATAAATTTATAATTTATGATCTATAATAGAATAACAGAGTTGCAAGGGATCTTCTAGTCCAGGCATGTCAAACTTGCGACGTCACGTGACGTCGCGTGACGTATCGGAACTTTTTCCCATTGCCGAAAATGGGATGAGCGCGGTTTCTCCGTGATGCTCCGGCCCGCGGGCCAGCAGTTTGACACCCCTGTTCTAGTCCAACCCCCTACTCAGGCAGGAAATCCTATACCATTTCAAACAAATGGTTGTCAATCTCTTCTTAAAAACCTCCAGTGTTGCAGCTCCCACAACTTTTGAAGGTAACCTATTCCAATGATTAATTGTTCTGTCGGGAAATTTCTCCTTAGATCTAGGTTGCTTCTCTCCTTGATTAGTTTCTATCCGTTGCTTCTTGTCCAACTTCAGGTGCTTTGAAGAATAGATTGATTCCCTCTTCTTTATGGCACCCCTTAAATTTTGGAACACTGCTATCATGTCACCCCTAATCCTTCTTTTCATTAAACTAGACATATCCAATTCCTGCAACTGCAATCCTCATACAGTAATGAGTATATACTCTTTCTAAATATCTTGACTTATTCTAATTACAACTATGGTATTTTGTTAACAGTAGTGATTAAGTGTTGCGTTGTTTTAAAGAAAATGCACAGAAGTTTATGTGTAAATTGACTGAGCAATTAAAAGCTGCTTTTTTTTTTACTTTTGATTCAGCAAGTGGTAACCAACCATGACATCTCAAAAGCTAAACAAAGCCAGTGCAGGGATGTACACTAAACTGGAAAGTTAAAAATGCATCCTGGAAAAAAAAGACAATATCAAACAATTTCATTCAGTCAGTCAGTCAGTCAGCCAATCAATCAATTTCTATAATAAAGGAAGGATAAAAATAAATAAATAATGCTGCCAAGAAAGCTGTATGGGTCCAGGCATCAGGAATTGACTCAGCCTGAGTGTATTCCTTTCTTTCTTTGTGTTGTGCTCTTTAGGCAAGTGATGGTCATGCACAAGCTCACCATATGCTCAGAAAGTTATATGACTGAAAATACTTTCATGTGCCCAAGATGCTAGTGCTGAGAACTATATTTTTATGACTCTAGAAATAATTTATAACCCATCATGACAGAAACCCACCACTGAAATTTTCTGATTTTTCAGAGTTATTCAAATTGACAGCCATCTAGTCATCTTCTGGTAGCAAGTTTCACCATTTAAACTTTGTGCTGTGAAGGGGCGTTGTCTTACCTGAATGCCTTTTCTCAGCATGATGATGGAGAATCCACGAATGGGTTAACTCTGTCTTTCTGCCCAATTAGACTAAGTCTGTCAAATTTGCCACGCCTCTCCTGGGCCAGGATACCTCCCAGTCATGACAAAGGTGAAGCTACTGATGACAGTCCAACATGTTGGCTCCCATACCCCTGACACAGGACCTGACGGACACTAAGGGGTGGGTGTGGATTCTCCATCATCATGCTGAGAAAAGGCGTTCAGGTAAGACAACGCCCCTTCTCCAGCATGATAGATGGAGAATCCACGAATGGGACAAAGCAAAGCCACCCTGTCCCTATGGAAGGGAATCAGTCTGGCCCTGTGTCCCACCCTGTGGCACTACTTCTTGTAGCACTCTCTGACCGAATAAGGCATCCACGGAGGCAAACCTATCCAGTTTATAATGCCTCACGAAGGGGGAAGGTGAAGACCATGTTGCCACCCTACAAATGTCCCCAATGGATGCCTGTGGAAGTTGCAGTGCTGCGAGTGGAGTGAGCAGTGATATGACTTGGAACTGACAGTGAATGTGATTGGTAAGCCCCTGCAATACAAGCCCTGATCCACCTGCCTATAGTGGAGGCAGAAACCTTCTGCCCCAAAGTAGAAGGTTGAAAGGAAACAAAGAGGGCTTCCGACTTGCAAAAAGACGCTGTCTGCTTAAAGTAGTGGCGTAAGGCCCTGTGGACGTCCAGGGCATGCCATTGACGTTCCAAGTCATGGAATGGATGAGGACAAAAATCTGGCAGAATTACCTCCTGCATCCTGTGAAACAAAGTATTGACTTTTGGAATAAGGAGGGATCCAATCCAAGGACCACCCTGTCATCATGAAAGACGCATAAGTCCTCTCTGATAGAGAGAGCTGCAAGTTCAGAAATGCGTCTAGCCAACATGACGGCTATCAAGAATGCTACCTTGATTGTCAAGAACCGTAGTGTACAGGTTCTGATGGGTTCAAATGGAAGTGAGGTAAGGGCCTGCAAGACCCGTGGCAAATCCCAAGAGGGATACTGGTGAACCACGGGCATTTTGGTGTTGGTCGCTCCCTTGAGAAATGAGCATACCACAGGATGTTGAGCCAATGGCTCTGAATTGCCACATGTAAGTACCGTGGATAGAGTCGCCACTTGTCTGTGGATAGTATTGGGTGCCAAACCCTTGTTGAGCCCTTCCAATAAATAGTCCAAAATCCTCAGAATGGTAATAGCCAAGAGATCTAACTGGCTCTTTGCCCACCAGTGACAGAAACTTCTCCAAGTGGAGTCATAGATTCTGTTTGTTGTAGGCCGTCTGGAGGCCTGAATCATCACAATTACGCCCGGTGAATAGGACTCATGCATCAGGAGCTGCCATTCAAGTGCCAGGCGGTTAACTGAAGCCACTGGGGTTCTGGATGTTGCAGAACTCCCTGGCTGAGTGTAATACGACCTGGAGGAATCCCCCATGGAGGAGAGATGAAAAAGCTCACAAGGTCGGCAAACCATGGCTGTCTTGGCCAGTGTGATGCAACAAATATAACCTCTGCCCGTTCTTGCGGTATCTTGCGGATGACCGCCAGGATCAGAGGGAGAGGCAGGAATGCATATAGCAAGCCCCCAGGCCACGGACTGCGGAGGGCATCCGTTCTCTCTGCCCCTGGAGAAGGGAACTGGGAGAAAAACCTTGAAAGCTGGGAGTTCGATGGAGAAGCAAACAAATCCAGTACCAGATGACCAAACCTCTCCGATATCTTCCCGAAGAGATCAGGATGCAGGAGCCACTCGGAGTGATCGAGTGTTGACCTGCTCAGAAAATCCGCCTGCTGATTTGCCTCTCCTGAGATGTGCTCATCCCTGAGGGAGAAGAGGTTGGTCAGCCCAGGATCCCAACAACTGGGCCTTGGCCATAAGGGACCTGGAACAGGTACCCCCTTGCCAGTTCACACAGGCTTTCACCCCCACATTGTCTGTGAGGACCAGGACATGTTGTCTCACCAGCCTGTTGCGGAAGTGGCATAGGGCCAGATGTATGGCTCTGAGCTCCAACCAGTTTATGTTGTGCTTCAGGTCTGACCGGGACCACCGGCCCTGAACCAACGGTGACCTTAAGTGCACTCCCAGCCAAACAAACTGGCATCCGTTGTTAGGGTGAGCCCAACCGGCTCCTTAAATAATGAGCCTCTGGCTACCACTGGGGAGGTCCACCACTGGAGGGATCTTAGGGTCTGAGATGGAACCCTTCCCCTTTTGTTGGAAAAGCTGGTGCCCAGTCTCTGAAACGGGAGCAAAAACCATTGCAGGTTCCAGAAGTGTAGTATGGCCCAAGGCACTATCATCATGCAGGAAACCATCTTCCCTAACAATTGGGAGAGAATGGCCAGTGTAACTACACACTCCCTTTGGGCCTGGAAGACCAGGGCCCAGATGCAGTCCTGACGTTCCCAAGATAGATAGACTCTGTATAGTTTTGTGTCTATGACCGCACCGAGGTGAAGAAGGCGAGTTGAGGGAACTGTCTGGCTCTTTTGAAAGTTCACCGAGAACCCATGGTCTTGGAGGGTCTTGATAGACAAGGCCAGGTGCGATTGAGCGGTCTGAACAGAAAGGGACTGGATGAGGATGTCGTCCAGGTAGCACTGAATGCGTACTGGAACTGATCTGAAATGCGTGGCCAGTGCTGCCAAAATCTTTGTAAATACTCTTAGAGCTGATGGGAGGCCGAACTGTAAGGCTCTGTATTGATTATGGTGGTTTGTGTAACAGAACCTGAGGAACTTCCGGTGGTCGGGAAGGATGGGGATATGGAGGTATGTTTCCGTGAGGTCAATAGATGTCAGGAAGTATCTCCTCCTGATGCTGGCCAAGATGGACTGTAGCGTTTGCATCTTGAATTTCTTGTATGCAAAATAAGAGTTCAGCCCCTTTAGGTCAAAAGCCTTCAGAATGATTAAGAGGATGGAATAGAACCCCCTTCCTAGCTGTCCAGTCGGTACTGGTTTTATGGCCCTTATTTCCAAGAGGTGCCGAATAGCCTCTGTCATGAGAGCCAGTCGAAGACCGGCTGTTGTGGGCATAAAGGTGGCCTCAGGTCTTGACTTGTGTCACTCTGTGGATAGGAGGAGCCAGTTACAGGTTGGGTCCCTGGGTGAAGGGAATCATCTCCTCCTGTTCAGCCCTGGGAAAGTAGGATTAGCCAGCATCCCCATCTGGAGACAAGTCCCTTTGGGCAGACAAGGTGGGAGGAACGAGATGTGGGCCAAATCCTGAGTCCTCTGCGAGAGGAGAGGAGACATGGTCAGAGCCCATCATGCCTTGTTTCTGGACTTTGGAAAACCGTTTCTCTAAGGCCTGGTGTCTCCTGCTGCCCTCTTTCTCTGCCGCTTTGGAGGGCCTTTTGCCAGAAATGGCCATGGCCTTGGCCTTGAGTTTCCCAGCAGCCTCCAGCTTGGAAGAATTGTGCTTTGGCTGCCCAGAAGTGTTAGGGGCACCTTGTGAAGACTGAGGTGCCATGTTGTCTGCCATCACAATGGGAGATATCTCAATGTTATGTTGAGAGGGATCTCAAGTAGAGGAGCAGAGTACTGACCTGTGGCTGTATGCCACCTCACAGCGATCAACAAGTACTCTAGCGCAATGGTGGCTGCAGGACCAACTTAATGGACACTGGCACACCTGCAATGCTCCTGATGGCTGTAATACCAGTTGAAAGCACCTTTGGACAGGTCTACTGTGGCGGCAAGATCACCTCAGTGATAACGGCCAGCTCACACGTAGCTCACTTAGTGGCGGCAAGATCATCTCAGTGATAACGGCCAGCTCACTAGTCCTAGTTGGTGGCAGCAAGGCCAAGAATGGCATGGCCAGCACACATCGTCTGTTGGAGTACACGAGGAAATACCTAGGCTGGGTCCTAGGGCTATAATAGTTGCCTCCTGTAATTGACCATCCATTTTTGAGAGGCTTGTCCAGAGAATGTAAGTAGGGAGGCGAGGTAAAGGTGATTGGACCTGATGTTGTAGGAACAGACAGAACTGATAGCCACTGTAACCTCAAATGTGTGGCCTGAAATATTATTGCTCTATGGCCTTGATGCCATGGTCAAAAGAAGAGCTCTGGTCCCGGAGCCTTCTGCAGTAGCTGGAAGAAAAGTATAAAAGAACCCCTGAGCCTGCTTTACCTATGAAGTCAAGCAGTGGGTGGCAATATTCTCTAATTCCTCTAACTCAAAGAAGCATGCAGAGACAGGCCGCACCTGGAGTGATAGCGGCACCTAAAATGGTGGCCGCTACTGAGGAAAACTCTCAGGAGGGTTAGGCTGACAATAGGGAGAGCCGGTAAGGAAAGCTGTTACAGGCACACTTGAAAGGCAGCAGAGGATTTCCAGAGAAAACCTCCCCATGCGGCTTCCAAAATGTCGCCCACAACAAGCGCGCTGCGATAAGGGATGGAGGCCTGGGGCTTCCTGGAGACTGCAGAGGAAGAAGGGCACCTTTACCCAGTATGGCACTGCGCTGATCCCAGAGCAGCTAGAGAGATGAAAGAGGAATGTAGGCCGAGGCCTGTGGAGAGGGCCTTCTGCAGTGGCTGGGAAGCCAAATGCTTCCTGGAGTTTGAAGCTCCAAGGGAAGAGGAAAATCCGCCGAGTGGGTAGGAGCTGCGCTGATCCCAGCGCAGAGAGGGAAATGGAGAATTCACAAATGGAAAGTAAAGAACCATACAACCTACTCAATGAATTCAGTCTGCAAACTGGGAGCCAAAATTATCACGTCTATTCTGGGCACAGACTAAGTCGTGACTGGGAGGTATCCTGGCCCAGGAGAGGCGTGGCAAATTTGACAGACTTAGTCTAATTGGGCAGAAAGACACAGTTAACCCATTCGTGGATTCTCCATCTATCATGCTGGAGAAAATAAATATTTCATTGTTCTGTGCTCTGCAGCAGAACACTGTAGCTTGTTAGTAGTGGTTTTATATATTGTGTTGTGCTGTATTCATGGTGTTTGGAGTGAATTACACTCATCCTACCTATCAAAGATTTGGATTGCTATTGGCATTTCTAGATTGAAAACTCTCTTCAAAAGCTGATCCTTGCAGAGGAGCGCAATCCTCTTTCCAAACAAACATAGTAGGGCTGTTCACACTTCAAAAATTATTCAGAAGATATAGTTTTGATCTTGCACAAGCAGCAGCCCTTTACTGTTCATTAAAAGATAAAGGTTCCCCTGTTCAGTTGTATCCAACTTTAGGGGCAGTGTTTATCTTCATTTCTTAGTCGAGGGAGTCATCCATAGACATTTCTGTGGTCCTGTGGCTAGCATGACTGTATGCCAAGGCTCAAGGAATGCTGTTACCTTACCACCAAAGTGGTACCTATTCATTTACTTACATTTTTATGCTTTCAAACTGCTAGGTGGGCAGGAATTAGGGCAAGTAACAGGAGCTCACCCCAACGTGGGCCACTGAGGTCTCAAACCTGGGCTGTCAGCTCTCCAGCAGACAAGCTCAACATCTTTAACTGCTGAGCCATCACATCCCTGTAAACTGTTCATCAAAGAAGCCCAATTTTACTGTCAATTAAAAGAGTCCAACATTATTTTTAGTAATCATTCTCTTTAAACCAGCAAGATCTTTTTTCAGGCTCAGAGGGAAGCCTAAAAAATTATTTAGGATAGCAGAGAGATGCTTCTGAACAAATACTGAAACATATCCTCTTAGTCACTACTCAGTGATCCCCAATACCCTAACTTTCTCAGTTATTACATACTCAGACATGGTTGTAAAATCCCTACTAACAACCCAAGATAATAAGAGAAGAAAACAAAAACAGGAATTAGTGTCACATAATGGTGATACCTCAATCTGTATCTCCATGTAAGTACAAACAGAAGTGAATATATGTAGCTCTGGGTTGAACTGTGGAGTTTTGATGTTCTCTGAGCTTGATTGTTTGTTTGCAGATGTTTTGTTACCTGACTAGCTAACATCTTCAGTGCTAGAAGGGAGTGGGGTTTTGTATAACCAGATAAATAATATCCTGATCAAGAAACTATCAATTATCAACTGAGGCAATCAAGAAGTAAGACAATAGCCTAATCAAGAACAACCAAGGAATAAACTGCATACTCATGAACCCTGACAGGGCAAAGCTACTGTATATAAACAAAGAGTAAACTCCACTTCCTTCTAGCACTGAAGATGTTACTTAATGGATAATGAAATTTCTGCAAGCAAACAATCAAGCTCAAAGAGCACCAAGAACTCCACAATACAAGATAGACAATAATGGATGTTAAATTAAGAAGTACTCTATGATTGAAGCAACCGTTTAATCCTATTTATATAATATTTTTGTGTTATCATTATAGTGATATAAAGACAGTGTTTCTATTTTCACTCCTTCAGATTTGATTAGGAAATAAGAAATCTTTGTTATTTAAACTAAAAGAAAAATGTTATGGTTTTATAAACAATATTACAATAGGTCTATTCTAAAATGTAAGTGAAATGATTTCACCTAATTTGACTATTTATGGCAGCTGCAACTTGACTGAAGTCCTGCCCTTTTTTACTACCCCTGCAGATATTTGTATGGATGGATGGATGGATGAAAAGATGAGATAGCCAAAAATATGGGTGAATTTCTTGTCTTTTATGGTAAAAGCATCTGCATTCGCCACTCCTGTTCAACATCTATATGAAGCTTCTAGGCGAGGTCATTCGTGGTTTTGGGGTGGGGTATCATCAGTACGCTGATGATACCCAACTTTTTCTCTCCACCCCGAACCAACCCAGCGATGCCCTCGCCGTGATGTCCCGTTGCCTGGAGGCGGTCCAGGTCTGGATGGGGAGAAACAGGCTTCGTCTCAATCCTGCCAAGACTGAGTGGCTTTGCGTATCGGCATCTCGGGCTAACCAAACTATTCCACCTTTAATGATGGGGGGTGAGGTGTTACCCCACGCTGATAGGGCTCGCAACTTGGGCGTCCTCCTGGACTCACAGCTCAATTTTGAAGATCATATAGGAGCCGTGACCAGGGGAGCTTTTGCCCAGGTTCGCCTGGTACACCAGTTGCAACCCTACTTGGACCGAGATGCCCTAAGCACAGTCACTCATGCACTCGTGACCTACCGTTTAGACTACTGCAACACTCTCTACATGGGGCTGCCCTTGAGGACCACTCGGAGGCTTCAACTGGTGCAGAATGCGGCCGCGCGAGTTGTGATGGGGATTTCCCGATACTCCTATGTAACACCTCTACTCCGTGAGCTGCACTGGCTTCCGGTTGCCCTCCAGGTGAGATTCAAGGTGCTGGTGATGACCTATAAAGACCTAAATGGCTTGGGTCCGGGATATTTAAGGGAACACCTGCTGCCAGCATCAAATTCCCTTCGTCCAGTGCGCTCGCAGAGGGAGGGTCTTCTCAGGGTGCCGCCAATAAAAGATTGCCGGCGGATAACACCCAGGGGAAGAGCCTTTTCTGTGGGTGCGCCTGACCTCTGGAACCAGCTGCCCGTGGAGCTCAGAACTGCCCCTGACCTACGTTCATTCTGCCGAGACCTGAAGACTTAGCTCTTTGAGCTCTCTGACCCAGGCTGAGAATTTTAACTGGGGTTTTATTTTCAGGGATAATTTAATCTTTATTTGTCTTTTAACTTGTATTTTGTATTGGTATGATTTTAAAATGCCCTGTAAACCGCCCTGAGTCCTCCGGGAAAGGGCGGTATATAAATCTAATAAAATAAAATAAATAATTTACCACATTTGAATTAAATCTAAAGAGAAAGCATCAAAAAGAAAATCCCCCTCTGAGGCATAAGTACTGATGCTACTGTCACTGTTAAAAGAAGGGACTTGCTTTTGAGAAATTGTTAGATTATGTCTTTATTCCCTGGAGAAATTGTCCAGTGAATTTCTCTGTCCACAAAACTGATGCAGTAACCCAGGATTGTTTGTGCCTCAATCTAGTATCTTCATTAAATGAATTCAGCTTGACTAAATCCATGAGGTACTTACAAAACCTTTACTGACATTTTTTTTCCTTTGGTTAAACACATATTACTTTTCCCATTAAACATGAACATACAAATTTATTTGCAGTTTAAAAATTATTCCTTTTAACACACTCATACAAACCAACAAACAAAATCTAGGAGAATATGTTTCTTTAATAAATGCACGAACTGAAGCAGAGAATATGATTTACCCAAGGCTTCTTGTGTTTTGATATTATATAAAGAACTAATTGGAACTGAAAGTAAATGTCCCTCAAACCCAGTAGAACAACATTTGTCCTTATAATTTAATGAAATTAATACCTCTTGGCCATTTCAATGGGAACAGATTTTTATAAATGGATTATATAATACAGCTTCCCACCAACTATAGAACTAAAGAAGCTAAGAATGAAATTTAGATATCCACAATGCATCATTATGTCTTACTGCAAGAAATTTCAAGTTTGATTAAGAGTTTATGGAAAAGCACTAATATTTCTTCTTCCATTCATTAGTCTTTACACCAAAGCCAAAATTTTCCATCTATTTAATCAGCTTGCCTATAAGAGTATTTTTTAAAACATAGTTTGCTAAATAAACAGTTATTGTAAAAACTCTCACCTAACCATTGCACAAGAAACAGAAGCATTGTTTGGGAATCTCAGCAAAAGCATCTTTTAAAATAAATTGTATATTTAAATTCTCCAGGTGATAAAATTTGAATTCCATTGTAAATGTGAACATGACTGAGGCTGCACCCCTATATAAAATGAGGTTTAGCAATAGTTCAACAGAAAATCTTTCTTCCTGATTTCTTCAACTCCTAAAACAGCATGTGAATCTAAGACACATGTAAAATTTTCAAAACTGAAGAATCATCGAATTTTAATCTCCATAAAAAGACAACACTTACTTCATACTGGAAGAGCAATTACACAGATTATAGACTTTCATGTCACATTTCAGGGTTAAAAAACAGAGAGCAAGTCACCAGTCCAGTTAGAAGTAAATACAAGGGATGGAAAGCCAGAAGATAAGAAAGAAGTAAACTCACTTTCAGGAGCAAAGATAATACTCAGAAGTGGCATTGCTACTATTGCTACTATTTCAAGAAGTTGTTCATCCTCAGTAAATAAAATAGGGTTACTACATAGAAACTTTTCAGTTTTATGCATTTGAATGAGCATATTCTGTCTGTTATTTAAAACATAATGATATGATCCTCAATTTTTTATAATTTAAGTATAGGTAGACCTCTTTTACAAGGGACGCGGTGGCTCGGTGGGTTAGGACACTGAGCTTGTCGATCAGAAGGTCGGCAGTTTGGCGGGTCGAATCCTGAGTGCCGTGTAACAGAGTGAGCGCCTGTTACTCGTCCCAGCTTCTGCCAACCTAGCAGTTCGAAAGCACGTAAAAAATGCAAGTAGAAAAATAAGGACCATTACAGTGGGAAGGTAACAGCGTTCCGTGTGCCTTTGGCATCTAGTCATGCCGGCCACATGACCACGGAGACGTCCTTGGACAAGCGCTGGCTCTTCGGCTTTGAAAAGGAGATGAGCACCAGCCCCTAGAGTCAGAAACGACTAGCACGCATGTGCGGGGGAACCTTTACCTTAGACCTCTTTTAGTGACCACACCATAGACAGTGACCTTTCGCAGTTACAACTGTGATGAAAAAGTAATTTTGCAATCAATACCTTCATCTACAACAGGGGTGTCAAACTGCTGGCCTAAGGGCCAGATGTATCATAGCAAAACCACACCCACCCCATTGCCGGCAATGGCAAAAAAGTCACGATACATCGTGACACGTCACGTGACATTGCAAGTTTGACACCCCTGATCTACAATCTTTGCAGCCTCTCTCTTTCTCTGAATTACAGTCAGTTAGTAGGCGTTCTCCTATCAAATTGTAACCACAGTCATGGTCATATGACTTTTAACATAGCAACTGCTTTTCTTAATGACTTGCTGGTCCCAGTTCCCAGTTTATATGTTTGTTATTCTTCCTGGAGATCCATGAATTTGATGAGAAAAAAAATTAAAACTTTATTTTTTACGAGCTTCTAACTGAAATTTAGCACTTCCTTCAATAGTATGACAAAGCAACAACGTAGTTGATAACCTCTAGATTAAATGTCTCTAAATGTTAATAAACCTCATCTAAAATTATTTTTCAAAAGATTACACAATTTTATGATATTTTAATATTTTGATAACTATACCTAAGCATAATTGGTTTCATATATATACACATATATATTGCTTTTAAGTAGATTTTTTTCTGAGATTTTTTTTCTGTCCATGACACAAAAGGTTAAGAACTTTAGTAGTGATTAAATGGTATTTTCATCTTCTTCTGAAGAAGCATGCATTGCAGTTTTTCAGGCAGGTAAGATCCAAGCCATAATACTGTCTATCCACTCTAAGTATGTATTAGTTAATCAAGTTAAACAAATTAAATATAAAATTGCATTTTAAACACTGCCATCACACTATTTATGTCCTGCTTTAATAAGTAATATTTTTACAAGCTCTTATGCTAAGGAATGAAATGGCATTCAGAAAGCTATTCATATGTGCCATCAATATTATATGAATGAGCAAAAACGTATTATTTAAACACTTTAGGTGGTGTTAAATTAGTGCATACACAGAGAACAAGAAAAGCATATTTCTGATGTTAACTGACAACAGTAACAAAGGAAAGCGAGCAACTAGTGCTATAAAATCAAAATGCATATTTTGACCACATAAGATTTATGATGCCATTATCAGTGTTCTGGAACTTGGATTTTTACATTGTTCAATGATGCAAAAAATAGTACTACATGCTTGAAAACAATAATCTGGAAATCAGTAATCACCTTGGAATAAAGTGTTCTTATAACTGTTATTAAGACTGCTGTTAAATTGTCCACATTGATTGACAGAATGGAAAACATTTCTATTTCAAAGCTGCATTGAATCTCCCTGACCATAAGTCTCAACCATCATTTCTTCTGACCTCTGATGAATTCCTCTCCTCCTTTGGTAAAGAAACAAACACTTCCAAAAGATGCATTCTTAGCGTCCAATTGTATCCTTTTTTCCAATACACATTGATCTGCTAATCATTCTTCTTCTTATAAACCACTACTGGTAACTAGAACTACTGCTGTTCCAATTACTCATGGGCAGGCCAGAAAAAAACTTATTGGGAAACTACCTCTTGCCAATAAGTCATGTCATCCTTAAATCTCCAACAGACAGTTAATTTAAAAGGAGAGAGTGTGAAGAGTACAAGATGATTGCCAACTATTTTGATTTTTACAAGAGAAGTTCTAACAATCTCCAGTTTTGGAACAAAAGCTGTCCTATTAGAAGGACAGAGAATACTCTTTAATTTTATAAAGAATTGACAACATAATAGTGACAAATAACTGAAAGATTTATGCTGTGTAATCCCAAAACACAATAAACTTTCCTATTATGACTGCTATATTCCTGATTTTACATTCTAAATTCACTATTATCTCAGATAGGGATTATCCCACAAACACAGCCAATAACCTTAGTATCCTTTCTAACAGCTTCACCCTGTTCTTCATAGTGACAGTGCTGGATGGGAAAGAACTATTTTGCACATGAAACTGTCTACCAAAATTTAAGGATTAATTTAATTAAGTCTCCCTTACATTATTTCAAACCTTCCTGTTAGAGAGAGGAGACTACTGACAATTCACCTACTCCAAACACATAAATAATAGAGGGAAGCCTGCTTGAAATAAATCTAAGTTTGCTGCTGCATATTCTTATGATTAACTAATTACAGGGCTGTTAAACTGCCAGCCCATGGGCTGGAGTTGCATCATACGGAGGCCACACCCAACCCAGCTCCAGCAATGCAAAAAAAGTCTTGGTATGTCACGACCCATCATGTGATGCAGCGAGTTTGACACCCGTGAACTAATATATAGATATTGTGTGAGTTCACACATCATTTGAAATCACTGCTTGCTTCTGGTTTTGCAACCTGCACCTCACATACTGCCATTAACTTTACAACTCCTTTAATTTCTTAGTATACCCCTTATCTATATTATGACAAAATTAATAGATCAACTTAGCACTATGCTTCATTATCCAGGATTGAGATTGGGATGCTATATTAGTTTGTTATGACTAATTAAATATATCCTCCATTATTTTGATATAAAAGAAGACAACTATATGCTTTATAAGACTAAATGGATCCATTTTATCCTTTAAACCCAGTAATTCCTTTCCCATTCCCTTTCAATTACAGTATATAGCATGGAAAGACCTAGGTTACTATAGAGATAGCAGCAAAAATGTCATTTTTCGGACTTTACTACCATTCAGTTGTCATCTGTATTTATCTACCATTTACCATATTGGATAGCCTTACATATCCTTCAATCATCAAAAATCAAATAAATAAATGAAATATAGCCCTAAACTATACAACATTGGTTTCTGTGCTTCTAGGCTACAATTTATGGCTTGATAATGTCTGAACCTGGCCACTACACCCTAACTAAGAAGCAGTTAAAAAAAAAGTTTGGTCACTATTATATTTGAATCCTTCACATACAGTAGATGTAAGTAGTCCTTGACTTACAACAGTTTTGTTTAGTGAACATTCAAAGTTACAACAGCTCTGAAAAAAGTGACATGACCATTTTTTTGCACTTATGACTACTGCAGCATCCCCATGATCATGTGATCAAATTCAGCTGCTTGGCAAGAACAATCATAAAATGGGACAAAATTCACTTAACAAATGTTTCACTGGTCAACAGAAATTTGGGGCTCAATTGTGATTGCAAGTTGAGAACTACCTGTACTGCTGTTCTGAAATTATTCTTAGTACAAAACTAATGCTCAAACTACATAATACGTAAATTATATATCATGCAGTTTCAGAACATGGGGCTGCCCCTGAGGACCACTCGGAGGCTTCAGCTGGTGCTGAATGCAGCCGTGCGAGTTGTGATGGGAGTCTCCCAATACTCCCATGTACCACCTCTTCTCCGCGAGCTGCATTGGCTTCCAGTTGCCCTCCGGGTGAGATTCAAGGTGCTGGTGATGACCTATAAAGCCCTAAATGGCATGGGCCCGGATTATCTGAGGGAGCACCTGCTGCCTGCGTCAATTTCCCATTGTCCTGTGCACTCCCACAGGAAGGCCTCCTCAGGGTACTGCTGGTCAAGGATTGCCGATGGGCGATCCCCAGGGGGAGGGCGTTCTCTGTGGGCACGCCTGCCCTATGGAATCAACTGCCAACGGAACTCCGGACTGCCCCCGACCTTCGTTCATTTCGCCGGGACCTAAAAACCTGGCTCTTTGAGCTATCTGGTATGGACTGAGGGGTTTAATGTTTTTAAATTGTGATTTTAATTTTTGCGGCTAGACTTAATTTTATTTTATTTTAATTTTATATTGTATTCTTTTTAAATTTTGCCTTGTAAACCGCCCTGAGTCCTTTGGGAGTAGGGCGGTATATAAACCGAATTAATAAATAAATAAACAAAGATGTGGTCCAATCCAAATCAGGAGAATGCAAATGGAGAAGTTACAAATTTAAACAATTTCCATATTATCTTCATTTTTAAAATCAAACTTGTGCAGTTTTTTAAGACAAGATCTGAAAAAGAAATTCCCTTCATTATTTGCAGAATTTTGCTGCTAAATCTACAGTAAAAATTAGACTGCGAAAATTCCAGTGCATGAGGTAAACTCATTCATTTAGAACTTGAAAAACTCAGGATGAGCTACCATCTCCAGCAACACTTAAGAGTCCTAAATTCTGGAGGAAGGGAGAAAGCCCAAAGATGTAGTGTTGTTGAGGGAACGGGCTTTTGGGGAGGAATAAATCTTTTTTTACAAGCAGTAGCACAGTCTAAAGAAGGAGTGCCCAACTTTTGCCACTTGAAGTTTGTATACTATGTTGAGGATTAATATTTCAAAAAATGAGCAGTACCACTTTTAATTTTCTGAAGCTTTTTTCTTCTTTGTTACAAGGCATACTTACACTGAGAATCTTGTTTTGGAATTACAGATCCCTCCATTGATTATCAGCATCAAGAAAATCTATCTATGTGGTTGCTAAGAGCTGATAATGACTTGATGGTACATAATCAATCAAACCAATCTATAAATTAAAAAAAAGGTTACAGAGGAGTTTGCCAGAAGCGGGATTGGAGCACAAAAGAACTTTTTAAGTGCACTTGCATTTTGCTTTTTGATGTATGGGAAAGTCAACGTGGAGATTTTAAGAGATCCAGGGGGTGACTTACATCTCACATTTTGTCCCATAAAGCTTTGAGGAGAGTATCTGAAGGCCACAAAAAGTGTGCTGATGGTCATAGGAAGCCATATCATACACTGAAAAGCATCCCACTTACTAATGTACACACAGCATTCTAATCAACCATATCAAAACAATACGACACTTAAGTCAGTTAAGTAGATGCTACTACAATGAGATGAGAGTTACTTCAAAATTACTCTGAAGAATGACTTGCTCTATTGTTATAAACCTCCCAGTCACTCAGGTTTAGAAATTTAATATATAAATGAAGACATCATCTAAATAATTACATAATTACAAATACCATTTGCAAATTAGCTAGCAATTAAACAGCACAGTATTCCCCATCGTCACAAGAAATGTACAGGTAGTCTTTCAATTACATCAGTAATTGGGACAGGAATTGCTGTTGCTCAGCAATATAGTTGTAAACTGTGGTGTCACATGACAGTATTGTTTAGCAATAGGACTCCAGGCACCTCATTGGCCATCATAACCTCAAGATGCAAAGGTCATTAAGCAGGAAGTGATGTGAGTCCCAGGTAAGGGATACAAGAGTGCCATAGGGAAGAGGTGCTGGGAGGAAGGAGGGCACGGGAGTGTGCAAGTGGGAGGGAGGTCAAGGAGAGGAGGATGTGGCACAATGCACAGGAAGGCTGTGTGTGGGGGGGGGAGGGGGAATTTACCAGAATGACTTGTGTCTTTCCCTGCTAGCTTTTCCATTGTTTTTATTTGTGGATAGCCAGCAGGAAAAGTTTCTAAATGATGATCACATAACCATGGGGCACTGCAAGCATTGTAAGTTGGTGAACAAGTGGTTGGTAAGTGAGGACTATCTGTAGTTCTTTCCAACAAGGATTTTTCTTACTCTGATTACGTTTTTGCTGCTTCTTTTCAATGTAGGCAGTATTAATAAAATGCCTATAACAATATTATTTTCCAGAAGCTTTATACTGAGAGAGCGATTATTTTTTTTCCAAAATGTCTTGAAAACTTAGTATCTTAAAACAAAATGCATGCTTGCATATAGTACAGACAGCTGTCTATCCTCATTCAGCCAAAATCAGAGAAAAAGCATTTCAAATGTAATGTATTTCAGGACTGGGAGTTTGATTGCGACAAGGCATGAAGTTATAGCCACTACAATGCAGTCTTGCTTAGTACTTCCATGGTTGTATAGTAGTTCAGGCATTCTAGACATCATGGGCCAATCATAAAACACAATTTTAATGTAGTTTCCTTTCAGGAAGTCATTATGCATTGCAATCCTATACATACTAGAACGTAATCTCACAATGTTCAGTGGGTTTATTACCAGCTCAGTCTGTAGAGGATAGCATTTATAGTTTTCATTTAAGGTAATTCATTTAGCATACTTCACAGAGCTCCTTCTTATGACTGTTAAAAGGAACCACATATGCTAACTTGGAAACTCAAATTTTATGAAGAATGCTAACTATGTTATTTATTCAAACATGTTTCACACTTTGCATATTTAATTCAGAGATAATAGAAAAGAAAGTACAGGTAGTCCTTGACTTATGACCATAAGGGGGATCAAAATTCCCGTATTGGCTTTGCTTGTCAGAAGTCAGCTGAGAAAGTTGAAAATGATGATTACATCACCCCAGGTCACTACAACCATTGTACATATATGTGGTTAGCAAGTGCCCAAATTTTGATCACATCATTGTAGGGATGCTGCAACAGTTGTAAGTGCGAAGACTGATTGTAAGTTGCTTTATTCAGTGCCATTGTAACTTGTTACAGTTGCTAAACAAATCGTTGTAAGTCAAGAACTACCTGTACATCCTTCCCATGTATTTGGAAATAAAGCTACTATATCAAAGATAAAGAGATGAATAATGCTACCTCTATTTTTAACTTTACAGATTGAAATGAACACACAAAAACTGAATATATTTCACTTCACTAATAATAGACTGCATTTTACAGGGTAGAGGTTTGGAGCCCCTCCACATTATTAGTAAATCCAAGATAAGAAACATCAGAAGCTGCATTATTTTAAAAATTCAACTATTCTACCTGTTCTGTAACCCAGAAAAGAAAATGAGCAGCCAGCTCTTATCAGAAAAGTATCAAAATTATATGGCACTAAGAACTGTATCGTGCAATGGAATTTTCTAATGTGATGCACTATTAATACAAGATCCAAAATGTATCATCTGAAGAGTTGTGTAGAGGACAGAGCAATCAAGAGGTATCTATGCCAGAGAAAAATGAGAATTCATTTCCGTGCTTCATCAATAAAGCACACCGAATAACTTTGCTCCAGCATCAATTCAACAACTTTCATAACCTGATCTTCCTGAAATGTCTGTAGCAAGGACAAAATCCTAGCTAATTGTATGGTAACATTATAATACAGCTACCAATAGAAAGGAATCCTGGGTAGAAAACATTACTAAAATATGTGATCCTCTGGTCAAATCTTTTGTCTATTATAATTTTTACATGTAGCCTAGTTCTTTCAGCATAAGGATTCAGGCTTGAATGCATGTTTGAAAATAAACTACAAGAAAAAAGAACAGCCTCTCTTGTTTTAAAATTAGTATTTGAATAGCATAAGGGAAGAGACATATTATATGACCTAACACTGAGTACGGTAAATGTTTGTAAGTGTGATTGTGTGCACTCCTTTGAATCAGTCTTGACAAGGCTGTACAATTTTCTTAGCAACATTTTAGAAGTGGCCTTCTTCTTGCCTTCTTCTTAGGACTGGGAGAGAGTGAATGGTTCAAGGTCATATAGCTGACTTCTGTGGCTAAGGCATGAGTAGAACTTATGAAGAATATCAGTTTTAAGAACCACACCGGAGACGGGGTCTAGAGAGCGGTTGGAGGTCCACCCGGTCTGAATCTGACCGATTGCGACTAAGAGCTTTTACAAGGTCTTACCTCGCTGCGATGAGGACGGCGAAGTCTAATTACTTCGCTGCCCTCATCGCGTCTGCAGATAATCGCCCAGCCACCCAGTTTAGGGTGACTCGCTCTCTCCTTAATCGGGAGGTGAGGGAAGAACCCTTACAGGGTCAGGCTGAGGAGTTTAGTCATCATCTGGTGGACAAAATCGCTCAGATCCGGACCGGTTTGGACTCTGACTGGGCAGAGTCTGGCTGGAGGAATCAAGCAGTCTTGAGCATGTTATCTGGACTGAGTTCGACCCTGTTTCTCCTGATGATGTGGACAGGATTATGAGGAGACTGAGATCCACCACTTGTTTACTGGACCCGTGCCCCTCCTGGCTGGTCTATGCGGCTCGGGAGGAAACACGAGGCTGGTTCCAGGCAGTAATAACTGCTTCCTTGAAGGAGGGTACCTTCCCCGCTGCCTTGAAGGAGGCGGTGGTGAGGCCCCTCCTCAAGAAGCCTGCCCTGGACCCGGCTGTTTTAAATAACTATCGTCCGGTCTCCAACCTTCGCTTTTTGGCGAAGGTTGTTGAGAGTGTGGTGGCACATCAGCTTCCTCTGTTCCTGGAGGAAACTGATTATCTGGACCCATGCCAATCGGGTTTCAGGCCCGGGTACAGCATGGAGACGGCATTGGTCGCACTGGTGAATGATCTCTGGCGGGCTCGGGACAGGGGATGTTCCTCTGTCCTAGTCCTTTTAGATCTCTCAGCGGCTTTCGATACCATCGACCATAGTATCCTACTGTGGCATCTCAGTGGGTTGGGAGTGGGAGGCACCATTTTACGGTGGTTCTCCTCCTACCTCCTGGGCCGCTCGCAGTCGGTGTTGATGGGAGGACAGAGGTGCGCCCCGAGGTCTCTCGTTTGTGGAGTCTCTCAGGGGTTGGTCCTCTCTCCCCTCCTGTTCATGAAGCCGCTGGGTGAGCTCATTCGTGGTTTCGGGGTGGGGTATCATCAGTACGCTGATGATACCCAACTTTTTCTTTCCACCCCGAACCAACCCAGTGATGCACTCGACGTGATGTCCTGTTGCCTGGAAGCGGTCCGGGTTTGGATGGGGAGAAACAGACTTCGACTCAATCCTGCCAAGACTGAGTGGCTGTGCATATCGGCATCTCAGATAAACCAGGTTGTTCCACCACTAACGATGGGGGGTGAGGTGTTACCCCCCGTCGATAGGGCTCGCAACTTGGGCGTCCTCTTGGATTCACGGCACAATTTTGAAGATCATATAGGAGCCGTGACCAGGGGGGCCGTTGCCCAGCTTCGTTTGGTGCACCAGTTGTGGCCCTATCTGGACCAAGATGCCCTACGCACAGTCACCCATGCGCTTGTGACCTCCCGGCTAGACTACTGCAATGCTCTCTACATGGGGCTGCCCTTGAGGACCATTCGGAGGCTTCAGCTGGTGCAGAATGCAGCTGCGCGAGTTGTAATGGGAGTTTCCCGATACTCCCGTGTAACACCTCTTCTCCGTGAGCTACACTGGCTCCCGGTTGCCCTCCGGGTGAGATTCAAGGTGCTGGTAATGACCTATAAAGCTCTAAATGGCTTGGGTCCAGATTATCTAAGGTAACACCTGCTGCCGGCATCAACTTCCCATCATCCTGTGCGCTCCCACAGGGAGGGCCTTCTTAGGGTACCGCCGGTTAAGGAATGCCGGCAAGTTATTCCCAGGGGAAGGGCGTTCTCTGTGGGCGTGCCGGCCCTTTGGAACCAGCTTCCTACAGAGCTTAGGACCGCCCCCGACCTTCGCTCAAAACTTGGTTTTTTGAGCTGTCTGGCCCAGACTGAGTGGTTTTAATTATTTAATTAATGGGGTTTTAGTTAAGTTCAGGGATTAATTTAATCTTAGTTTTAATCGATTTTAATTGTATGTGATGTATTTTAACTTTTAATTTTCCCTGTAAACCGCCCTGAGTCCTACGGGAATAGGGCGGTATATAAATTTAAATAAATAAATAAATAAAAATAAATATCCCAGATAAAGTTCTAATATTTGAAAATAATTTCCTGATACTTTTTGTACGGTGAATTTAGAACAGGCTACAGAGGCAAAGTTTGGTCTAGTGTTTAAGGCACTATGCTATTGACTGTGAGAGCATGAATTCTAATCCCATTTTGGCTGAGTGACCTGGGCCATCACTGTCTCCCAACCCTAGGATGGAGACAATTTCAAAACACTGCAAAAAAACTGTGAAAATTAAACTACTGGTGCTTGCCCAGGCAGTCACCCGGAATCAACATGGATTAGAAAGCATACACAGAGATGCAAAACTGGCATAGGAGATGTGAACCAATTTTCTGCTAATAGTAGCAAAAATGATTGGATACATATTCATTAGATTATCTCCAGTTTAAGACATCTTCCTGCCTACATACTGTTCAAATTATAAACAAAGTAGGTCAAAAGTGAAAGAAGGAGCATAAGAAAAGAAGCTTCAAGTGATTAATTTCCAAACAGTGTTATTATGTGCCTTCATTTTTAAGCCAATGCCTTACCCTCAAAGAAAGAGCTAATATGTAGGAAATCTGAATGCTGTGCATTGAAAAAAGTCAAAATCTGCAATCAAAGCATAAAGCTTATTTCCATTATATCAAATACCTTGATGTATTAACAACCATAATATATTCCAAATATGCATGCCTAAAGCAACAGTACAACTTTTTAACGAATAAATTTTATTGATATCTTTTATTGAAGATATCTGTAACCTGAGTTTCATTCCAGAATTACATACATCCGCACTTAAATATACATATACACATGTAAAAAGTTAAAAAACAAAGCATGTTTTCATAAAACCATTAAATATAATAAAAATAAATAAAATCCATAAAAAGAGCAAAGCAAACAATACAACTCAGCAAAACAAGAGGCAAAACAATGTATGAAAACCAGCACCATCTAGGTATGTATTTGTACTGTTTGTAGTGTGAGACACACAGATATAGAGACATGCAAATGGGTCTCCATTTGGTGCAGTGCTGACACCTGTGAATTTTAACTGTAAGAATTTTCAATGTCTGGGCACAAATCACTGACAGATGTTATCTATATTAGGTGCCACTGAAATCAGTCAAGCTTGACGTAATGGGCTGCATGGACAGGTTTCCCATCTGACCTGCCTCTAACATTAATTTGTTGCTTTTCCAAAGAAAGTCCTATAATGATCCACTCATCATCTTACCACCTCTACTGAATATCTCTTTCCCTTTTTCTACTTTCCTTCAGCCTTGTCAACGTAGTCATTTTTCTAGTCCATTGAATACAGACAGTATAGAAATAATGAATAATAATATAAATAATGAAATTATTAAAAACTTGAAATTCAAGAAAATTCAGCACTAGAGACAATGTTCTGTACTAATTTGTTAGTTTTTGTCATGTCTATATAGTACAGAGGGACGCGGTGGCTCAGTGGGTTAGGACGCTGAGCTTGTCGATCAGAAGGTCGGCAGTTTGGCGGGTCGAATCCCGAGTGTCGCGTAATAGAGTGAGCGCCTGTTACTCGTCCCAGCTTCTGCCAACCTAGCAGTTCGAAAGCACGTAAAAATGCAAGTAGAAAAATAGGGACCACTACGGTGGGAAGGTAACAGCGTTCCGTGCGCCTTTAGCGTCTAGTCATGCCGGCCACATGACCACGGAGATGTCCTCGGACAAGCGCTGGCTCTTCGGCTTTGAAACGGAGATGAGCACTGGCCCCTAGAGTCGGAAACGACTAGCACGCATGTGCGGGGGAACCTTTACCTTTACCTTTTTATATAGTACAGCTTGATAAGAATCTCTACTGCCAACCATAATGAAGCTGCCTGAAAATGTTGATTGCCCTCTGTCACTGTGTGAAAGTCATTTCTCTTACATCCTTGGTAATTTACATCTGCTGCCTTTTCTTCCTGCTTTCCCTACATTCCAGCAGACTTTCTGTTTGGTTTTTCATGGTCCTGAAGTTAAGCATTTGCTGGCTACTGATCTAAGTGACATCTCTTCCTTAACAACCACAGCCTTATAGTTTAATTTTCACAATTTTGCAACTGCCAAAGAAACATAGCAATCTTTCTCTAGGAACTAGTTTATTCCTAGGTATAGGGTTTCCTGCCTAAGTAGGAGGTTGTATTAGAAGACCTCCAAGGTCCCTTCCAACTCTGTTATTCCATTCTATTCTATTCTACCTGGCGCAAAGGTAAATTATACACATAGGGTCCTCCCCCCCAAAAAATTAATACCTTGCTTTCAGAAGACCTGACAGAATAAAGAGGACCTGAGAGAATAAAAAGAAAGTTCCAACATCCATTCCAGTACACAAAATTCACACCTGCTTTCATGTAGAATCTAGCCACATCATCAAACACTGCTTCTGGTGAAAGGCAGGAATAAACAATTCAACTGGGAGAGGAAGAGAAGGAAATTGGAATATCAAGTATGGATTATAGAAAACCAAATTCAACACTCTTAGCCCATCCATCCATTCAGATATAAAAGAAACACAACTTGATATTCCCAAATTATTTTTGTGTCTTTTATTTAATGCAAATAGCAGAAGAAGAAATAACAGTGGAGACAACTTTTTACATTTAAGTGTATAACCAAGTACCACACAAAATATACAGTGCAAACTCTGATCTGCAAAATATAATGTATCCTGAAATACAATATAAAAATGCAAAGATGTAGAAGTAAAGCTAGGAAGTATTCCTCTGAATATCAATTGCTGGGAAACACAAATGGAAAAAATTACTTTATGGGTTTCCCAGACAAGAGTATACTACAGGATTAAATGGAGGTCTTGACTTTTCTTATGCTTCATTTCTCTACTCCTCATTATCATTGTCAGCATTGGTATGAATTACAGAGAAGCTACTTCTTGGAAATCTCAATAGTTTGGGAAACTGCATATCTTCTGATATTTCAGTTGTTTTCATCAGCAACTATTATATTTTAATAGCATTTAAGTAAAACAGAGGCATTCTTCATAACTTTTGAACTCTGTATATTTTTAAAGAAAGATGCTGTTCAGCATCAGAAGAAAAAAAATGTTCAAATAGGTGACAAATCAGCTGAGATAGCTACAAAATTAGTTCTATCATGTAAATGAATTACTTCAAGTACTTTATGAAGATGAGATTCTTTTCTTATGACCCCACTCCTCATTTAGCAATCAAATTTGGTTCTAACAACCAAGTCATTAAGTGTCATGGTCACCAAGCAAAGAGAGAGAGAGAGAGAGAGAGAGAGAGAGAGAGAGAGAGAGAGAGAGAGAGAGATGCTTCAATAACTGGTGCTACCATCTCATTCAGATAGTTCTCTTGTACACTAGGCCAGCATTACTTTATTTTTAACAGAAAAATTTGCGAACTTTCAAATTTCCAAGAATTATTCCTCAGGCAATAAGTGTATGCATTTATATATGTGTGTATACACACATTCACACAAAGAAACTTTTGTTGTGTGTAGATACTGTATATGCTTGTATGCATCTATATGTTTGTGTATATATACCTTTCCAAACGACAGATCAATAATTATTCCAAATTCAACCTACATCACTTCCATATATGACATTACTATTTTCATGTCTGAAGACTTATTTTAGTTTCATCTAAAAGTATAACATCCTTGAATATCAATTATATTTCTCCCTGAATTTCATTTCCCTTATAGTTCTTTAAAACTCAAAATGATGTTAACTATTGTTAAACCTATTGCCCAATTGGTCTAATAAAGACATTGTTTAGATATAGACTTCAAATTTATTTTTCTCATTGCAAAAACAATGGCATTTTTTATTGTTTATGCAGTTCAAGGTGAGGTATTTGGTATCTCAAAGTTTGAAATCCACAGGATTTACAGAATGTTGTCAAGTACATTTTTATGCTAAAAGGCACATGGATGTATCTGTATGTATGTATATGTAAGCTGTAATATTTATATATAGATATAGATATAGATATATAAATTATATATTCTATATATTCTGTGTGTGTGTGTGTGTAACCATTTTAAAAACTTGAGTCTCAGGTATACTCATATTAAAATCCGCTGAAAACCACTGATCTCCAGGACAGAACAACCTTTTTAATAACTTAGGTAAAGGTAAAGGTTCCCCCGCACATGCGTGCTAGTCGTTTCCAACTCTAGGGGCCGGTGCTCATCTCCGTTTCAAAGCCGAAGAGCCAGTGCTTGTCCGCGGACGTCTCCGTGGTCATGTGGCCGGCATGACTAGACACCAAAGGCACACGGAACGCTGTTACCTTCCCAATGCAGTGGTCCCTATTTTTCTACTTGCATTTTTACGTGCTTTCGAACTGCTAGGTTGGCAGAAGCTGAGACGAGTAACAGGCGCTCACTCTGTTACGTGGCACTCGGGATTCGACCTGCCAAACTGCCAACCTTCTGATCAACAAGCTCAGTGTCCTAACCCATTGAGCCACCGCGTCCCTTAATAACTTACCTTTCATCAATCCCCTGTTGATGTCGTCACAGTGTCAGCTAGTAGCAGGAAACACTCGTTACTTTTATAGCTATGCAGGTATTATCGATCTGGTCATGGAACGCATAACCAGTCTACTCTCCCCACGTTCTCCCATAATTGGCTTCATAGATCATGGTTTTGCCGTATTAGCCGGTATCCACTTCGGTTTTGACATTTTCCCTCCACCCGTCCATCCTGTAGTGCACAGCTGTTCGGCGTTGTTGCCGGATCGCTCCTGCTACTGTTCTGTCGAGTCGTGCTGTCAGATTGCCGTGCAGCCGCGTCTGCCGATGATCCTCCCATGATGTGCCTCACACCGGTCATGTTGTTCTGTTGTCCTTCTCTTAGTCTCGTGGTGGGTTCTGCTCATGCTTCTGTCTCCCCATTCGTTGTGACACTCTGCCATTTCATGGGTAAACAACCCGATCTCCTATATTTCTGTTCGCCTGGCATGGAGGTGGTACGGAATTCACCTGCTCCAATAACACCTTGCCTTACTGGACGTGCTGGTTAGTCACCAACCTAATGGCATCCTTTCTACTTCTGTTTATCGTAAGGCCATGGATTCTGCATAATGAGAGTAATCACCCTATTGCACATAAGATCAGTTATATCCAAACGTTGTTTAATAGGTTAAATATCCACTGCAGCACAATAGCAGCAAAAATTAAAGAACAGGCATATCTCCATCGCATATGCAGGCAGAATAGGTACTCAGAGAGCTTTATTCATGTATTATATGTGTATAGTTCAGTTATGCAGTTTATGTGTTAACATTCTTGATTCATAAAGGTTTAACATTATCAGCGGAACATGAGGTAAATCGTTGACAGCGGAACACGAGGGAGTTTTGACAGCTGTCAAAACTCCTGGACTGGCGCATGCGCACAAGTTGACAGCTCGCGGCTGTCAAACAACACAAGCCGCCGCACGAGGAGCAGAACTGTCAAACGAGCCGCAGAGCTGATTGGAAGAGAAGTAAAGCGGGAAGAAGGGCGGCTCGTGATTGGACCATACGACCGGCGCCAGACTATAAATAGCCAAGTGCTCCTGTACCTTTTCGCTCTGTCTTAATAAATCAGTTGAATGTTACCAGCTGTCTTGAGTGGTCTGTTCCAGCCACTTCACTGGCGACGAAGGTGGGATCCGCTTCCAGAGCTGAAGTCACGGCTAGGGGAATCCTCGGCCGATAGAGCGAGTCACTGGGAGTTTTAACTCCCCAGCGAAGCGGACCACCGAGCCCTGACAGCATGGCAAATTTCGGACGAGTGAGGGAGTTTGACACTCACCACCCCGAGCGATGGGAGTCGCATCTGGGGCAGGTAGAGGGATTCCTCCTCGTCAGCAAAATAACAGATGACAGAGCCAAGGCAGCCGCACTACTGTACATCAGCGGTCCGCCCGTCTACGATGCTGCTGTCGGACTATTCAGCCCGGTGCCAATCACTGAAGTCCCATACTCAGAACTCGTTGACCGGCTCAGCAAGCACTACATGCCGGCCCGTTCAGAACTGTACTGGCGGGTACAGTTCGCCCAACGAAGGCAGCGGCCGGATGAACCAGCAAATGATTTCATCGCGGGAGTCCGGCACGCTGCGCGAAGCTGCAACTTCCCAGACTTAGAGGACCGGATTCGGGACCAGGTGGTCATCGGGCTGAGGGACGAACGTCTCAAGAAGAAAATCACGTCAAAGCCGGAGATGACCCTCGCCCAGGTCTCCCGTGAGATTTTGGCGTATGAAGATAACCACAAGAAGCCCTCCAACCGAACGGCAATGGAACCCCAAAGCAGCGTCCATCAGGACGAAGCGTGTCTCAGCGACGAAGAGTCCATCGATCTAACAGACACCGATGCATTACAACGCCGAATGGAGAGAAGGCAAGGTAGACGGAGCGACAACAACGACCGCCCCAGTCCAAGAAATTTCACCTCAGCCCAAAGGGAACAACGAAATGCCTGCGCCAGCTGCGGCGGAACCCATGCCCGGGCAAATTGCCGTTTCCGGAGCGCTAAATGTCATAATTGTGGCAAGACCGGCCACATTAAACCCGTCTGCCGAGGCCGTCCCCGCGACAACCTGCATGAAGTAGAGGCTGCTTCCCCAGGTACGATAACCCACCGAGCCAGTAAGGGAAAGCCCTCAGAGGGGTTAGTGAAGACAGTGGAGGGAGTACACAGCTTAAGCCCTAAGGTAAAAATTAAAACTAAATTACAGGGAGTCTATTGCGACATGGAGGTGGATTCAGGTTCTGCTGTAACCTTAATTTCGTCTAGAACGTATAGAGAAATTTGTGAGCGCAGTAAAAAAACAATACCGTTAAAAAACCCTCAAGTTCAATTAGCTGACTACCAGAAGACACCAATTCAACTCAAGGGGAGGGCTAAGCTCTGGGTAGAATACAAGAAGTTCAAGGGACCACTAGAAGTATTAGTCACCCAGGGGGATCGCACTAATCTGATAGGGCTAAACTGGTTTAGCCCTTTAGGAATTGCCCTCACAGGCGTCAACGCCATTCAGACATCAAACCTTGAGACTGTCTGCAAGAAGTTTGCAGACGTCTTTGATGGTTCTTTAGGCAAATACACAGGACCTCCCATCACCCTTAACTTAAACCCCGCCATACAGCCTATTAAAATCAGGGCCAGGAGGGTCCCCTTCGCCCTCAAACAAAAAATTGAGGACGAACTGGAACGCCTTGTCAAACTTGGAGTTTTAGAACCTACTGACGGGGGCAGTTGGGAAACCCCCATAGTAACACCACTAAAACCAAATGGCCAAATCAGAATATGCGCAGATTATAAGGGGACACTCAACTTAGCACTTAATGCCCACTCTTACCCCATTCCAGCAGTTAGGGACGTCCTGGCTTCTATTCGCTCAGGCGCCATTTTTGCGAAATTAGATCTCACGCAGGCGTATTTGCAGTTGCCGGTGACAGATGACACCGCGGCAGCCCAGACAATCGTCACTCACCGCGGAGCATTTAAAGTGACAAGACTACAATTTGGCATTTCGGCCGCCCCAGGCATTTTCCAAAGTATTATGGAAAAAACATTAAAGGGAATCCCCGGGGTCTCCCCTTACTTCGACGATGTACTTATCGCCGGAGAAACAGAAGCCATCCTAGCCGACAGACTGTCAGCTGTGCTAGAGCGATTCCGAACGGCCGGATTTAAACTAAAAAGAGAGAAGTGCTCTATAGGAGTTCCCTCTACGGAATTCCTCGGCTATAAGATTGACGCCCAGGGCATTCACCCGACAAACGACAAACTAAAAGCCATCCAAGCAGCCCCCAGCCCCAAAAACAAACAGGAACTTCAGGCGTTTTTGGGACTATTAAATTTTTACCACGCCTTCCTCCCCCACAAGGCTACTATTGCAGAGCCACTTCATAGGCTATTAGACAAGGGCAAACCCTGGACCTGGACAAGAGTGCATGAAAACAGTTTTCAGTCACTCAAGAACATCATTTGTAAAAGTTCCACTATCACACTATTCCAGGAGGACACCCCCGTCTGCATCGCTTGCGATGCATCTCCATACGGGATTGGGGCAGTCTTGAGCCACCTGGACCAGGACGACACCCAAAGACCCATTGCATTTTACTCTCGGACTCTGACTAAAACAGAAAGGAACTACGCTCAAATTGACAGAGAGGCCCTGGCCATCGTTGCCGGAGTTAAAAAATTTCACGACTATCTGTATGGCAGACAGTTCACTATCTTCACAGACCACAAACCCCTATTAGGCATATTTACCTGGGACAAAACGACCCCGCAAATATTGTCCCCTAGAATCCTACGCTGGTCAACCTTTCTATCAGCTTACTCCTACAAACTAGTATACAAACCAGGCAAGGAACTAGGGCATGCAGATTGCCTAAGCAGACTCCCTATACGTTGCCACGACCCAGACCCAGCCCCTGCGAGCAACATTATGGCCATCGAGGAATTACCAGAATTCCCCCTCACAGCAAAAATCATTGCTGATAACACCGCGAAGGATTCAACTCTCAGCAGGGTTCTGCAATGGGTCACAACTGGATGGCCACACAAAAGCCCAGCAGAAACATTTCGCCCCTTTTTCACCAGACAAGCAGAACTAACCTCCCATTTAGGCTGTCTTCTATGGGGAAATAGAGTAGTGATACCTCACACAAATATACAACAAACATTACAAACATTACACGAAGGGCACCCTGGAATGGTAAAAATGAAGTTACTTGCAAGAAGCTATGTATGGTGGCCAGGAATTGATAAAGACATAGAACAACATGTAGGGGGATGTTATACTTGCCAACTAACAAGAAGCGAACCACCCCATGCTCCAATCCATAAGTGGGAAACAACAAAAAACCCATGGTCCCGTATCCACCTAGATTTTGCGGGACCAATACGAGGGCAGAATTTCTTAATAATTGTAGATAGTTTTTCTAAATGGCTCGAGGTGATACCCCTAAATAAAATAACAACATACTCCACTATACAAGCACTTAGAAAAGTTTTTGCAACACATGGCCTCCCAGACGTCATAGTTTCGGATAACGGCCCACAATTCACCTCTCGTGAATTTCAGATGTTCGCTTCGAGGAACTGTATTAGACTGGTGACGTCAGCACCCTTCCACCCGTCGACTAATGGCATGGCAGAAATAATGGTGAGGTCAACAAAAGAAGCACTTAATAAATTCATAAAAGGGAACTGGCACCGACGCCTTAGCCAATTCCTCCTAGCCCAACACACGACACCCGGCACCACCACTGGCAAATCACCAGCCGAACTTCGATGGGGCAGGAGGCTAATAACAAGATTAGACAGACTGCACCCAGATAGAACTCCTAATGAACCACAACCTCCTACATCCGTGCCACAAACCTTTCTGCCAGGCCAAGCTATCTGGGCTAGAAATTACACCAACAACCAAAAATGGATCCAAGGCGTCATAATAAAGCAAACCGGACCTGTCTCATACTTAATCCACTCTGACACACACGGCCAACTACGACGACACCTAGATCAAATAAGAATCCGCAAACCACAAAACACACCCCCACCATCACAACAACCCCTTTTAACCCCCTTTATACCTAGCGTTCCGCCATCCGAAGAAGCACAGCCACAACCGCAGGAGGAAGGAGTTCTCGAAGACGAGGCCCCCCCACGACGGTCCAGCCGATCGAGGAAACCACCAACTTACTTGCAAGACTATGAATGGGCAGGGAGCGACAAACAAACACACGGGGGCGGAAACCATCCAGGGGAGGGGTAAGGGGTGTATTATATGTGTATAGTTCAGTTATGCAGTTTATGTGTTAACATTCTTGATTCATAAAGGTTTAACATTATCAGCGGAACATGAGGTAAATCGTTGACAGCGGAACACGAGGGAGTTTTGACAGCTGTCAAAACTCCTGGACTGGCGCATGCGCACAAGTTGACAGCTCGCGGCTGTCAAACAACACAAGCCGCCGCACGAGGAGCAGAACTGTCAAACGAGCCGCAGAGCTGATTGGAAGAGAAGTAAAGCGGGAAGAAGGGTGGCTCGTGATTGGACCATACGACCGGCGCCAGACTATAAATAGCCAAGTGCTCCTGTACCTTTTCGCTCTGTCTTAATAAATCAGTTGAATGTTACCAGCTGTCTTGAGTGGTCTGTTCCAGCCACTTCAATTCAATGCTGTTGCAAACATCAGGAACCATGACCGATCCATGACAAACCAATGACCGGTGCTTGGGTCACGCTTCCTTATATCAATGGTGTATCTGAAGCAACTACGTGGATACTTGCGACCCATGATATTAGCGTGGCACACAGGCCCAGCCAGACCCTGCGCACAAGCATAATGCGCCCAAAGGAACCACTATCCAAAGGCGACATGTCATCTGTAATTTATAGAATCAATTGCAACGACCGTTGTTGCAATTATGTTGGGGAAACTTTGAAATGCCTCCATACTAGAGTCCATGAGCATGAACTAGCAGTTAAATGGCATGAACAGCATTCCCAAGTATGGGCATATTGTTGTGACTCAGGGCCAGCCTGTGGGTCCGACAGCCGGCTCCGATGTATTGGATGACTCAGATGAGGGGGAGGAGGGAGACGAACCGGCTGATGATGGCTTGGAGGCTTTGCAGAGCCCTCAGCCGGGGACCTCTTCTCAGCTGCGTGAGCCCGATAGTGCGGAGGATGATGACCCACAGCTGGCCCTGTTCAAGGACGCCCGACGCAGGAGGCAGTCGAGCAGGACCAAGCAGAGAAAGGCTGCGGGTCTCCTCGGGAGGAGGCACAGGGAGACCACGCCCTGAGCTCTAAATAAAAGGAGTGTTTGGGGAAGGGCTGGTTGCTGAAAGCAACCCTTCCGCTTGAGGATTCAAGTTCCTGTGTTTTTGTTTCTTGTTCTGTTAATTGACTATTAAATCTTGGCAAACGCTTTTCAGCCTTGGACGCTCTCCAGTCTCTTCTGTTTAAATAGGGGTTTGCCTTATTACAAGGCCAGAAGAGGGCTGGTTCAGAACAGTTTGCTTTCAGCCTCCCACCCCTTATTACTACGATGGAGCAGCTTCGTGCCGAGAATGCTCAGCTCACCCAGCAACTCACTTTGCTGGCAGCTCAGGTGGCTCAACTGCAAGCTCAGGTACATGCTGCACCCCCACCCAGGAGGAAATGTCAGATAGCTATGCCGGATAAATTTGCTGGTAATCCAGAACTGTTTCCTGCCTTCCTGGGACAATGCCAGCTTTTTATCAGCGTGAGAGCAGCTGATTTCCCCACTGACCGGGATAAGGAGGGGTTCGTGTTGAGTCTTCTGTCGGGGGATGCAGCTCGTTGGGGCACGCCTTTGCTGGCACAGCCTAGCCCTTTGTTGGATAACTTTGGGGGGTTTTGTGACCATATGCGCCTCATGTACGAGGACCCAATTAAGGCGCAGACCGCCACCCGACGCCTGAAAGCTTTGAGGCAGGGTCAGCGCCCCCTACAGGCCTATATCAGTGATTTCCGGCTGCTTAGCCAGGATTCCGCCTGGAATGAGGCTGCGCTCGTGGATGCCTTCCAGGATGGCTTGTCGGAGGAGGTGTTGGATGAGCTGGCCCGTGTGGACGTTCCCTCAGACCT
Organism: Vipera ursinii; assembly: GCF_947247035.1. Taxonomy (NCBI): domain Eukaryota; kingdom Metazoa; phylum Chordata; class Lepidosauria; order Squamata; family Viperidae; genus Vipera; species Vipera ursinii. The sequence continues at coordinate 65,934,623 of NC_139515.1, read as the reverse complement.
GAATGGGCTGATCCATCTTTGTCTGCGGATCGATGCCCGGCTGCAGCAGCGAAAGAGTCGCCGTGCCTCCCCACAGACCCCTGCCGCTCCTGTTGTGCGTGAGCCCCCAGTCCAGAGGGAGGAGCCAATGGAGCTGGGTGCCGCCAGGTCCCGTCTCTCAGTGACGGAAATGGACAGACGACGATCGGGGGGGTTGTGTTTTTACTGTGGGGACCCTGGACATTTGGCTGCTTCTTGCCCGAAGAAGCGTCAGCGGGCATCAGTGACCAAGCCTGCCCCGAGAAAGTCTTCTACTTTGCTGTCGGGAAACGGCCCGAGCCCGATCTAGACGGTGTGATAGATCGGGCGACCCACAACGACCACGCCGAGCGACGCCGTTCCGACGGTGCCTGTGAACCTCCACGGCATTTGATTTTGGAGGCACGTCTGATCCTTCCTGGCAAGCCAGAGGGGATTCCGGTCCATGCCTTAATTGACTCTGGGGCTACCACTAACTTTATGGACTCGGCCTTCGTGGCCAAATGGGCTGTTCCCCAGTGTCCGGTGGATCCGCCCATGCTTGTGGAGACCATCGATGGTCGAGTGCTCCTGTCTGGGCCTATTACGGCCGCCACGCAACCCGTGTGTATGGCCATCTGTTCTCATGTGGAGGCCATTCAGTTCTACATCACTTCGGAACTGCACTTCCCCGTGGTCTTGGGTCTGGCGTGGCTCCGGGCGCATGATCCACAGAACTATTGGTCTCAGAACTTGGTCACCTTCCCAAGTTTGCAGTGCGTGGACCACACCCGCCATATCTGTGCCGGCCAGGTGGAGGGTTCCCCAGGGGTTTCCTTGCCTCCCGAACTGTCCGACTTTGCTGACGTGTTCAGCGAGTCAGAGGCGGACCAATTGCCCCCGCACAGGCCCTACGACTGCTCCATTGATCTAGTCCCTGATGCGCCTCTCCCAGTGGGGCGTTTGTACTCCATGTCAGAGCCCGAGTTGGCTGCATTGCGGGACTTCCTGACAAAGAATTTGGCTCGTGGTTTCATCCGGCCCTCGTCCTCGCCAGTGTCTGCGCCCATGCTCTTCGTCAAAAAGAAGTCGGGCGAGTTACGGCTTTGCTGTGACTACCGGAAACTCAACGCCATCACGGTGCGTAACCGCTACCCGCTGCCCCTCATCCCCGAGCTCTTGGACCGACTCCGGGAGGCTAAGATTTTCACGAAACTGGACCTGTGTGGAGCTTACAACCTCGTCAGGGTTCGGCCGGGTGATGAGTGGAAGACGGCGTTTGGTACTCGCTATGGACATTTCGAGTACACGGTGATGCCGTTTGGCCTGACCAACGCCCCCGCTGTGTTTCAGCATTTTATGAACGACATCTTTCGAGATCTGTTGGACCAGTTTGTCGTGATTTACCTGGACGACATCCTGATTTACTCCCCGTCGCGTGAAGTGCATCATCAGCATCTCCGTCAGGTCCTGCAGCGCCTCCGGAAACATCGGCTGTTTGCCAAGTTGGAGAAGTGCCAGTTCTACCAGGTGACCATCGATTTCTTGGGTCACCGCATTTCTCCTGAGGGCATCGCCATGGAACCGAGTAAAGTTGAGTCGTTGCAGAGTTGGCAACCCCCGCGTCGCGTGAAGGATGTTCAGCGACTTCTTGGATTCGCCAACTACTATCGAACATTCATCCCTGGCTTTGCTGCCTTGACAGCCCCCCTCACTCGGCTCCTGCAGAAGAAGACTCGGTTCCAGTGGAACGCCCCCGAACAACAGGCGTTCCAGGCTTTGAAGGACGCCTTCATGAAGGAGCCCATCTTGAAGCATCCTGACCCGCAACGGCCGTTTGTCGTGGAGGCGGACGCCTCCGACATTGCCATTGGGGCCGTGTTACTCCAGGCAACGACGCCCAGCGGTACCCTTTTCCCTTGCGCGTATCACTCCCGGAAATTGAATCCCTCGGAGCGCAACTATACCATCTGGGAGAAGGAGCTGCTGGCCATCAAGGCGGCGTTCGAGGCTTGGAGGCATCATCTGGAGGGGGCGCGGCATCAAATCGAGGTCCGGACGGACCACAAGAATCTGGAAAGCCTGCAGACCGCTCGGAATTTGAACCAACGCCAGATCAGGTGGTCCCTCTTCTTTGCGAGATTTGACTTCCGGGTGCGGTACATACCAAGCGGGCACAACCAGAGAGCGGATGCTCTGTCCAGGAAGCCCGAGTACACCCGAGCGGAAGACAAGCTTCCGCCCAGGACCGTGATCCCCGTCGAGTCTTTTGCTGCGGTGCGGGAGCCGGTGGATATACGGGCTCGGATCCGGGAGGCGCAGCAGCAGGAGGCGTGGGTGGCTCAGCGGAAGGAAGAGGTGGGGCCAGATTCGCCTTGGTCGGTCACGGATGGACTCCTGTATTATCGTGACCGGCTCTATGTTCCGGGAGGGCCACTCAGGAGACTCGTCCTCAGCCATGATAACCCGGCTGCGGGGCATTTTGGCCTGTTCAAGACTCTGAACCTGGTCTCCCATACCTTCTGGTGGCCCCGAGTCCGACACGACGTCCAGTCTTATGTCACCTCCTGCATCCCATGCAGGCAGGCCAAGTCAGCGACAGGGGCCCCGACTGGTTTACTGCAGCCTTTGCCAACACCCAAGAGACCCTGGGGGGCTGTGTCCATGGACTTATTGACGGATCTACCCCCATCCTCCGGCTTCACGACAGTGTTCGTGGTGGTGGACATGTTGACCAAGATGGCGCACTTCATCCCCTGTCGTGGCTTACCGTCAGCTCGCGCCACTAGTCGCATGTTCATCCAACAGGTGTTCCGGCTGCACGGCCTTCCAGATAGAGTCGTCTCCGATAGGGGGGCCCAATTTACAGCCCGCTTTTGGCAGGAGTTGATGCGGGCGTTGGACATCAAGGTTTGCCTCTTGTCCGCGCATCATCCTCAGACCGACGGGGGTACCGAGAAGGTCATCGGCATCTTAGAGCAGTATCTGCGCTGCTACGTTAACCTGCAGCAGGACAATTGGGTGGACTATTTGGCCATAGCCGAGTTTGCCTTTAACAACTCACAGCACACCTCCACGCAGATGACACCGTTCTTGGCCAACGTGGGTTATCACCCCCGGTTTTTCCCCCTTTCTCCCGTGGACTCACCGGAGCCGGCAGCGAACGAATTCATGGCGGAGCTACAGGCGATCCATCGGTTGGTGCGACGGCAGCTGGAGAAGGCCAAGGCCGACTACAAGAGGTTCGCCGATCGGTCGAGAAGGGATACGCCTCCATTATCGGTGGGGGATCGGGTCTGGCTGTCCACCCGGAACCTACCATCCACTCGGCCGGCGAGAAAGCTGGACCACCGTTACCTTGGACCGTTCCCAGTCGAGGCCGTCATCAACCCGGTCGCCTATCGTTTAACTCTGCCACGTTCCCTGCGCGTGCACCCCGTCTTCCATCGGTCCTTGTTGGTCCCCGAACAACCGGCTTGTCCACTTCGCCAAGCGGAACCTCTCCCATCAGGACCTCGTGATGGTGGCAGCACCCCCGAGTACGAGGTCGCCAGCATCCGGGATTCCCGCTGGCTGAAAGGTCGCTTCCAGTACCTAATCGAGTGGAAAGGGTACGGGCCGGAGGACTTCACATGGGAAGACGCGACCGCCGTTCATGCCCCTGCGTTGGTGACTGCTTTTCACGAGCAATTCCCATCCCGACCGCATCCGGATCGGCAGCCCCGGGGGAAGGGCCCTGCGGTGTGGGATAGTGTTGTGACTCAGGGCCAGCCTGTGGGTCCGACAGCCGGCTCCGATGTATCGGATGACTCAGATGAGGGGGAGGAGGGAGACGAACCGGCTGATGATGGCTTGGAGGCTTTGCAGAGCCCTCAGCCGGGGACCTCTTCTCAGCTGCGTGAGCCCGATAGTGCGGAGGATGATGACCCACAGCTGGCCCTGTTCAAGGACGCCCGACGCAGGAGGCAGTCGAGCAGGACCAAGCAGAGAAAGGCTGCGGGTCTCCTCGGGAGGAGGCACAGGGAGACCACGCCCTGAGCTCTAAATAAAAGGAGTGTTTGGGGAAGGGCTGGTTGCTGAAAGCAACCCTTCCGCTTGAGGATTCAAGTTCCTGTGTTTTTGTTTCTTGTTCTGTTAATTGACTATTAAATCTTGGCAAACGCTTTTCAGCCTTGGACGCTCTCCAGTCTCTTCTGTTTAAATAGGGGTTTGCCTTATTACAAGGCCAGAAGAGGGCTGGTTCAGAACACATATATGGCTGAGAAGGATCATACATTTAATTTTACTGGGGCTAAGGTCATCGCCCAGGATTCCACGAAAGGTGGCCAGTTATTAAAGGAAGCATGGCTGTCTGATCGATACTGCTTCCAGCATACCAAACATTGAGAAGACATGAACAGCTGCATAGGGAATTGGGGTAGGCAAATTCCATACCACCTCCATGCCGGACGAACAGAAATATAAGAAATCTGGGTTGTTTACCCTTGAAACGGCAGGGTGTCACAACGAATGGGGAGACGGAAGCATGAGCAGAACCCACCACAAGACTAAGAGAAGGACAACAGAACAACATGACCAGTGTGAGGCACACGATGGGAGGATCATCAGCAGATGCGGCTGCGCGGCAATCTGATAGCACAGCTGGACAGAACAGCAGCAGGAGCGATCTGGCAATAACGCCGAACAGCTACACGCTACAGAATGGATGCAACCAACAAATGGGGTGGGAGGAGGGAGGGAAAACGTCAAAACCGAAGCAGATAATGGATAATACAGCAAAATCACGATCAACGCAGCCAAATATGGGAGAACGTGGGGCGGGTAGACTGGTTAAGCATTCCATGACCAGATTGCTAATATCTGCATAGCTATAAAAGTAACGAGTGTTTCCTGCTACTAGCTCATACTCTGATGATGTCAACAGTGGATTGACGAAAGGGAAGTTATTAAAAAGGTTTTTCTGTCCTGGAGATCAGTGGTTTTTAGTGGATTTTAATGTGTGTGTGTGTGTGTGTGTGTGTACACACACACACACACACACACACACTTGTGTGCATAAGTATTTTATACTAGAGTAATACTTAGAAAATCATGGACTTCTGGTTTGCCAATGCTGCCATTATGGATGTAGCAACATGGCCGGTTACTAGGCTGCAGACTGCCGAAGTCACTCTTACCACCAGGCAACATTAAAGGAGCGTGGGAGGGACTGGGTAAGATTCCTCTCTTATACCCTAATCTTCTTCTTTCCACCTAAATGAGCTGCTAAGTACCATTCCCCCCTGTGGAGAGGAAGGGGGAGTTTTAACCCTCCCTTCAAATTAGTGGTGACTAAGCTTTCAGGGGTGTTTTCTTTAAAAAAAAGTTGAAAAATTGATTTGGACCTCAACTAGAACTTTACCATTTGTGGACTAAAAGCTTTGTACTATCTACTTTTTATTTCCTACTTCTATTAGAAAATGTGGCTCTGCTCTTCTAAAATAGAAGAAATAAATTAGAAAGAGTTTAACAGACAGTTCCCTAAAAGAAAAGAAGTTTCTAAGCACTTGGGGGACACTCAGTGGCTAAGCCTGAAATTGCAATCTGACATTTTAAAAATAAGAATAACCTTGAATACCAGATGTGAAACTCCACCATGGAAGAAATACAAAAACGAATCTATGCTATGATGAAAACAACCTACTAAACATATCAGTTCCTTTCTACAGCCGGTGATGAAATAAGAGCTTTTGGAAAAAGACTAGAAAGCGTCTTGGAGAAGCAAACTCTAATTGTGACTACAATTAATAATTCATTGGGACAGAATTTAACAGAAGAAAGTGAACAATCAAATACACTGACAGAAGAATTAATTACTCAACAAGTACAGACATTTGAGGAGCAAAATGAGAAACAAATGGAAGAAAATATATATACTTCAGGACAATTATATCAAGAGGTGAAAATAATGAGAAGATTTGGTGTTTTTATTAGACCCCTCAACCCTTCAAAAATGGAGATTGGAGGGTCACTTCAATATGATACAATAACACAAGAATTATTTGATGACCCTGAAGCAAAGAAGCAAAAAATGATATAGCAAAGGAAAAAAGCAAGAATAAGATTGAAGAAGATTGGACATATTTAAGAGGCTTGAATCAGAAAATACTAAAACAGACAGGACTGTATTTGGGCTATAAGAGATTTTTTTGATGAGTAGATAAAAATACTGGTTAATTTAAAAAAATAGTATGAATATTAACAGTTAAATTGAAATATTGAGCCGTTTAAATGAAATTAAGATATAGATATGCTAAGAATGATATAATGTAATTAATATACTTGGATGTAATGATATGAAAGGATATACTAAATTTTAAAATGGAAGAAATTTTGGCTAATTTTCAATATGTAGAAATCATAATGAAAATAAGAATATTGTATTGTATTACTAACTTGTCGATATGGAAATCAGATAGATAAGAAGTGTACTTATATTGCCAGGTATTGGAGAGAATTGTGTAAAGGGAAGGGAGGTCATCCAGAAATATAAAAATGAGAAACTTCAAACATTTAACTTTAATATCAATGCAAAACTAAAGCTGGAAAAATATATAAGGTGTTTGATGTTTTAAAGATGGAATGTTAAAATATAAAATATATAAAAGTATTGACAAATGTAAGAAAACTACTAAATAACTGATAGATAACAATAAGAAGTATATTAATTTAGATAAGAGATAATATGCATTTAAGGAAAAAAGAGAGGAAATACTGGTCACATTAAATTGGAGATTTATAATAATATGTATTTGTATGAAATAGAACTATTGTAACCCAGACACCATGCTGTTTTTCAAAGATATTATTGTAACATTAGAAAATCAATAAAAACTTATAAACTAAGAAAAACACTTAGAAAATCATGCCTACTTGAAATCATGAGAGTATAATTCTCCAACAGTTTTAGAAAATTCTTAATGGGAAATGCAATGAATGCTGTCTTAAAATTCCAAATGATAACTGTTGGGCTATGGAATTTATTAACTCCCATAGAACAAAATATATGTAGCTGTGGAAATTTTGGTGCTCTCTGAGCTTGGTTATTTGACTGCAGACATTTCATTACCAGACTAGGTAACACTGCACTGACTGAGTCTGGTAATGAAACATTTGCAAGCGAATAACCAAGCTCTTGATGTCCTTCTATAAATACAATAGTTCTCTCAAATCCTTACACTGTGAACTGACATTTTTAACTTACGTTCACATTCTAATATTGAATTCAGTATATTGGCAAGGCACTTCAGCTCCAGTGACACTTTCCATAGACAGCTTATACTTCAAAAAAATAAAATACACACATTGCATTATTTTTGTGTTCTATGATTCTAACAGTTTTAGTTATACTTCCTTTAGTAAAATATCCTAACATCTTCACTTTCAAAAAAGTATGACCTACATTGAGAAAGGTATCTAGATAGAATATAGAGAAAATTGTGGATTAAAATAATTTGAAGGCATAAGGTTATGTTCCATGACATTACTGAGATGTAGAATCATACTGCACAAGAAGTCTGAGAAATGCTGCCAAAGATTTTCAACAAAATCACTTCACAAAAATGACATAATACTATTTGAAGTGGCTCCATAGCACTCTTTTCCTAGAGACATGGGGGGAGGGGGCAAGGGGGTAATTTTATATATACAACTATCCTTGTTCAAAGGCATTTTTAAAGAAACTTTTTCATTAGGCACTACTACATCTCTAAAGGGACGCGGTGGCTCAGTGGGTTAGGACGCTGAGCTTGTCGATCAGAAGGTCGGCAGTTTGGCGGGTCGAATCCCGAGTGCCGCGTAACAGAGTGAGTGCCTGTTACTCGTCCCAGCTTCTGCTAACCTAGCAGTTCGAAAGCACGTAAAAATGCAAGTAGAAAAATAGGGACCACTGCATTGGGAAGGTAACAGCGTTCCGTGTGCCTTTGGTGTCTAGTCATGCCGGCCACATGACCACGGAGACGTCCGCGGACAAGCACTGGCTCTTCGGCTTTGAAACGGAGATGAGCACCGGCCCCTAGAGTTGGAAACGACTAGCACTCATGTGCGGGGGAACCTTTACCTTTTACATCTCTATAATATACAGTATGTTACATATATTTATATTTCAAGATGTATTTTTGTTTTTTACCTTTATCCTGATTAAATAATTCTGAATAGGGACCATGTGACTTAATTAGGGAAATCCACACAATATTCTAAAACACTGGAAAGATAAATAATCAAGTAGAAAAAAAATAGCAGCAATGGAATGTGGCATATACTGTACTTAAAGCCATTTCAAAGCCAGAATAATATGATGCAAATAATCAGCCAATCACATTAATTTACTGTAATGCAATAGAAAGCATGCATTTGCATTTAAAAGTTTATTTTGAGGCATAAAAAGTGAATTCACGCCTCCTGTCCTAGGGTTAGGACATCTACTTTGAACCAGTCATGCAATTTTCCATGTATTTAGTTCTTTCCTCATACAGAAAAGTAGCAAAATATTAACTTTTTTTCTAAAACATTTTGAGTATTCTTTGCCTAACTGAACAGTTTTTAAAATAGCTTATTTCAATGTCATATCATGCTTTTGCTAGATCATTTTAAAAGTTACTTTTGCAATGTGCTATGAACACTCTGCTGTTTAGAGAAAGAATAAGATCTAGCTTAATGATTCTTTGGATCCTGACCTTAACCTGTCAAGTTAGTGATTTGTTCACTGTCCTTGCATGTGTCTGAAGAACCAAGCAGAGCTTGATGAATTTCATAACTGCCCCTTCACCTTCATGCACAAAGACCTTGTGCACTGAAAACTAAGTATTCGATGTAAGCCTCCAAGTTATCACATTAATGTAATGATAAGCCATTTTACTAGCAACTAATAAAGCAAGCATATATATTCTAGAAAGTAATATACTGCAATTAGTAATTTACTTGAATGAATCTTTAATATTTCAGACTGGCGTAACAGGTCTTAAATAATTTGTGTGTGTAATTGTATGTGTGTAAAAGGTTCATATATGGGTATATATACTGCTCAAAAAAATAAAGGGAACACTTAAACAACACAATGTACTGTATTTAATAGTAGGATGTCTTATCTTGTGTTCCCTTTATTTTTTTGAGCAGTATATTACAGCTATTAAATCTTTAAAGCATCTTCTTATACATATAGAGATTAAATGCATTTTATCTTTATACAGTTGTCTATATCTTCAGTGTAATTGTTTTTCCCCAACATATGATAAAGAGATCTACAATACCTTTTTGTAGCAACAGCTATTCTGTTATTGCGCAACAGTATACCCAGTCATATATTATTAGCATTTCTAACTTGGAGGTTCAATCAGATTTCTTAACCGGTTTTAATACAATCAATTACAGCATGCTTCAGAATAATATATCTAGAATCACAGAAGAAATATATGGACCCCAATCTTTGCTACATATCATAATGCCAGTTTACTGGAGCATGTTCATGCAATAATCTTCTCAACATCCTCACTACTGAAATCCTTGAGTTTGGAGATGCTCCAGAATTTCTCTATAGCAGGGATGTTAAACTGCCAGCCCACGGGCCAGTTGCATCATGCAGAGGCCTTGCCCACCCCAGCTCCAGCAATGCGAAAAAAGTTGTGTTACATCACGTCACATAACGCAGTTTGACACCCATGCTCTGTAGCATTTTGTCAATTGCCTAAGACACACCTCTTACAAAAATTACTTAACACTGATGCCTTTTATTTTATTATGAGTCATTGTCAGTTCTCTATTGTCATTTTGATTTTACAGTTCTTGCTCAAAGAGCAAAAGGGCCTTTCCATAACTCTATCTTGTGCACCCGATCCCTGAATCGGGAGGCCCTTCAAATAATCATTCATGCCTTAATCACTTTACAGTTGGATTATTTCAGTGCACTCTACGTGGAGCTGCCCTTGAAACCCATTTGGGTTTCTGGGCTAGTCCAGAAAGCAGTGATCGGCATGCTTCAGTATGCCATGTGACACCTCTGTTCCATGAGCTGCAATGGTTGCAAGTGATGTTCTGAGTCACTTCATAAGGGCTGCATGTTATAAAGCCCTTTGTGGCACAGAACTAGGGTGTTTGAGGGACCACTCAGCTTCCATGGTTTTTGCTCTCTTGTAAGTGGGCAGGGTGGTACAATTCCAGGTTTTATCTATTAAGCTCTGAGTTCCAAGAAGTGTGCTTTTTCTATTATGGTGCCTGCTCCTAGAGTAACATCACTCCCAAAATCCATGTGGCCCTCACTCCGATGTTGTTCCAAAAGTCCTTTAAATCCTGGCTGTTTCCCCAAATCCTAGAATAGAGTGGTTGCTGAGCTCCTGTTGGGTATACTTGGTGTAGTATATAGGACTTGCTTATAATACTTTGTGGGGATGTTCTAAAGTTTAATATTCTTTCTGGTTTTCTTTTTAAGACAAAATATTATGAGATTTTTTTAAAAAAAATTGATCTGCTGTTCATGCGTGAATACCATTCACAATTGGGTTTCCCACCTATCATCTGTTTATATTACTATTAATAAGCATGATCATATATTATAACTAGAAGCTATGATTATAATATTTCAACTAGATTTATTTTCTATCAAATAGTTTATGTGCAACTATTTATTTTCTTAAAAATAATTTACCTCTGGCTAAACATTTGAAAAACTAGAAAAGACTATTTCAAACCAAGGGTTCTGCAATATGATCTTCAGAATCTTTTAATTGGAATGGAGACCACAAACCCTTCTGCTATTTTAGAGTTTTCCAGTTATTTTATTTCTAAAAGCCTAGCTTCCCCCCAAATACCCTAAGGTCAAATTTCCACCAAGGCAAGCTTTATGCAGCCTGAGGTGGAAAGCAATAAATCAGAAGCCAACTTTTTTGGAGCACTTAGCCTGTAAGCTCCCACTTGTTTTCAGAGATTCTGAAACCACTGGTGTTCCATTTATTATCAGGCTGTCCTATTGGTTTTGGCTTCCCTTCTGTTTATCTTTTAAGTGATAAGCTATAATTTATTTTGCTGCCAGAGAAAAGGAAACAAATTCTGTCAGGCTGTAATTTTAGATTGTCTTTAGCATTGAAGTAGAGTACTTTCTGTGTCTCTGTTAAATCAAAAGTAGAGATGTGACAGTCATATTTTTGGAGACTGTTCTAATATTAGATGGTCATGTCATACTCAGGCTTATTATCTCTGTCCCTTACCTAGAATTGGACATCCAAATGTACAGCTGTAATAATAATATCAAGCCTTTACTGCCTTGTATTGTATGCTTACTTAGGATTATTAACTCTGCACAGCAAACACAGAGGAAAATATTGTAGTTTCAGCTGTATGTCAAAGTAAATCTTTTTGGATGATTTTCACACTGTACTCATGACTACCAAAAGAAATTTCTAGACAACATGCCGAATAGTATAATCACAGTACTTTCTCCTTCCCCAAAGTTGTTCATAGGTTGAATGAATGAATCTTTTTATAAAGATCTCTAGAAGATGTAATTAAAAACAGCTAAAAATAATTAAATAAAAGTAGAATAATACAAGCAATTATAATAGCAGTGTAACAGAAAGTAACTATGGGTGGTAATTGATACCTACTTTTCACAGCTGATCCACAGTATTTTCCTACTGTGTTGTAAGTATTGTATGGTCTACTAGGGTACTGGTGTAAAAGAGGCAGAATATAGGTATTACAAACCAATGGCTCCATAAAAAACACATGTTGGACTGGTACAACATCACCAGTTCCATATAAGCAAATGTGTTTCTCAATGGAATTTTAGACTATCTTGCCTATAGTAATGCTGAAGGCCAAATATTATGCCTTGTCCAAAAAAAGACTTTCTGTGCTTGGGAAATGTCAGTGAAAAGAATTCATCAGTTTATTGGGAGTATTAAAAGATGAGAAGCTCCTTCAAGAATTTCTTGAGTTAGAGAAAAGGAGAAACAGAAATGCAATTTTAAAAATTAACATATAAAAATACATAATTATTTATTAAATGTCCATACTCTATCAACTTCTTGAGCACCCTATGCCCAAGACATTACCTATCATATTAGATCAAGAGTGTCAAACTGGCAGCCCACTGGCCAGATGCATCACGCACAGGCCACACCCACCCCAGCTCTGCAAAGGCAAAAAACATCACGATACGTCACGATACATCATGTGACACAATCAAGCTTGACACCCGTGTACTAGAAGATTATCTTTTCCAGATAGGTAAGCATATTTCTGGCTGGAGGATGGTCATTTCTAACTTGTTACTTTCCTTTTTATTTTAATATTTTAATTTGAATAATATATGGATAATTATAATTTGAGATAGCCTTTTGAGTGTTAAAGCTGACATCCACTGGTACATTGATCCCCATGTATAGCAAGAATCCACCCCAGGATTGTTTACCCTAGAATCCAACAATATAATAGCAACGTTCTTTTGAAATTAAAGCATTTAAAAGATATAGATGAGCTACCAGTGGAAAAATGTGCTCTGCAAAAATACAAACAATGTGTTTAGTGTTTAGTGAAGAACCTGGAAAAACTAGTATTTTAAAAGAAAAAAAAAACACATTTCAAATTCCATTTTTACATAACTCAAAAACATTGAATGAGCAGACAATTATAATGAAAAAGTTATAATTCTTCCCTAAGATAAAAGGAATATAATTGGAAATACTGTCCTGATTTCAAAATGCTAGGTTAGAATTGAAAGAATATTGTATATTTTGTATCAGAGAAACTAAAAAAACAAGCAAGTTACAGTTGTTGCTTATGAAATTCTCCAATCAACAGACATTCCATAATGGTAACAATTTTAATGCAGATATTTCCTTGAAAATAAAAATAGGCATGATAAAAAGTTTTGAATGCTACAGCAACAATGGAGAAGATCTGTTATAATTTCTACTTAAGCAACAATTGAAAATAAACCTAAGGACTTACCAAGAAATTTCAGAAAGAAGCAACTTATCTTTTCCCCCCCACTTTAATGTAAAACATATTGTATACCATGTTTTCCCAAAAATAAGACTGGGTCTTATATTAATTTTTTGCTCCAAAAGACGTGTTAGGTCTTGTTTTCCAGTTAGCAATAGCAATAGCACCTAGACTTATATACCACTTCACAGTGCTTTATAGCCCTCTATAAGTGGTTTACAGAGTCAGCATATTGCCCTCAACAATCTGGGTCATTTTAATGACCTTGGAAAGATGGAAGGCTGAGTCAACCTTGAACCGGTGAGAATCGAACCACCAAACTGCAGGCAGCCAGCAGGCAGCAGAAGTAGCCTGCTGTACTGCATTCTAACCATTGTGCCACCACGCCTCATGGTTAGGGCTTATATTCGGGAAAATATAGTACTAAATGTGTCTGTCTGTCTGACAATCTTAACTGGGGCTTATTTTGGGGGTGGGACATACATTACGAGCATCTTGAAAAATCATGCTAGGGCTTATTTTCTGGTCAGGTCTTATTTTTAGGAAAACCTGATAGTTTGCCAGCAATGGATATGCACTTGGGTACATTTTTTAAATATAGAAAAATAATTCACAACTGAATTCACAACTGAAACTACACATGTAGTCACCTAAAGGATCCTGCATAAATTCAATACATACAACATCTTCAAGTCACACCATTAGGTGGAAAATACTATCAACTGAACTAAACACTATGGATAGTTCTTTGTGCAAACTAAGCTAGCTATATAACTTCTTGAACACTTAGGCTCAGAACAAGGCAGAGAGACTGAAGAAGGAAACATTAAAGAGTAAGGAAGATCACACAGATGGAGATACGCAGGAGCCATTACAAAATGACAAGGGGGAAAATATGGTTCAAATTCACAATACACATATTGTGTTCATAAGCATTTCCTTAATTCACAGAAGGATAAGAAAGGGAAGGAAATCAAGCACAATCAGACTTCTAAGATCCTGCTATTGTAGCCAATCTCAATTAAAGGAATTTTAGCCTTTCTGTGGAGTTGATTTCTTAGTCTAGATTACCTAATGGGGCTGCCACTGATTCAAGATAGTATGAGAATTGAAATGCGTGACATGCTTGCAAATTTGAGATCAGCTGATTTTGGAAGCAGAATTAAATTTTATTAATGGATCTCTCTAACAAACTGCAGTCATCATTACAGCTACCTTCAAAATTCTTGTCATCTCTACAGAAATTAAGATTGTTCAGAGATTTCTAGAAAACCCATTGCAAAATAAAAACACAGGTAGTTCTTTTGATCCAACTGAATATAATTTAAATGTTACCATCTCATACTCTATTACTATTTTAAAACACCAATAAATTAATGACATGAATGACAGCTGCCATTGATTTTGAAAGAAAGATTTGATCAGACTAGAAATTAGATAGGGAAAGCCCATGAGTACAGGATAGATTGGGAAATTGGGGAGAAAAAATGTACTGAAAACCACATATGTATGTGCAGGAAGTCATGAGGAGTTGATGACAGAAGTAGCATATAGAATGTTACTATGAAAAATGCTATTTTGATTTCTGCAAAATTCATTCTCTAAAGCAGACATGTCAAACTCGCGATGTCATGTGACGTCATGCAACGTATCGGGACTGTTTTGCCATTGCCAGCAATGGGGTGGGCGCAGCTTCTGTGTGACATGTCCGGCCCACAGGCTGGCATTTTGACAACCCTGCTCTAAAGGATTCAGCAAGGTATATACAGCCTTATTCTTGTTTTCAAGCAAATGAAGCTATTGGTAGTGTAAAGTATTCCTCAGGGCCTGAAAGCAGAGACTCTTTTCTAACATACACAGGAGCCGATAGAAACAAAATAAAAATGCCATTATTTGGAAATATGAATCAGCAAAGCTAGTGCCTTGGAGAAGTGGATAAAGAAATACATTCCTTTTGCTATTAAAAAATGAAATGAAATTGATTATGAGGAGTGAAATCAGACTGCCATCTGGCTAGTCAGAATGTAGATAGCATCGTTATGCAGATAATGAAGATTAAAACAGCATTCATTCTCAAGACAAGCTCACAGGAGATCCACCTACAGCTGCTACTTAATTCCTTCAAAGGGATACTAGCACAGAGAGGAGAAAGAGCTGTCCTTTTGAACAAAGCCCATTGAACAAGTGAACCATTCCTGTGATGAAAGGTATAGAAAAAGAAACCGAGTACGACTTCACAAGGTGAGAGTCCTTAGCTGTTGAATGGAAGAGGTTCACAGTCACATAAAAATAGCAAAAAGAAAGAAAAAAATAAAGTGGATTCAGCTTCTCAAGGTTAGGAACACCCATGGATAAGACATATTGAAAGACTGGAGGATGGATAAAAATACTACTACCAAACAATAAAATGGACCTGGAAGGACACTTCATGTAATGTTCAACAAATTTCCCAGAATTAAATACAGAATTTGGGGGGGATTACTCATTTTGGGTTGGTGGGGAAGATTTCTGAACTCCCCCCCCAAAAGGAGCAAAGAAATATAATTTCCAACCAAATAATATCAAAGCACAGATATATTATATTACCCAGGAAAAACTACCTCGTGTCTCTGCCAAAACCAGAAACGTCTACCCCTAAAACATGACCTGAAAAGATACTTAGCAATTTAGCTAAAACAAACAACAAAACCCAGACCTGTTCACAAGAATACTTTTGTTTAATTGATTTTAACTATTCCTTACTTGTGTGGACTTCTTTCACTCTTATTCATCAAATAAATATTTAAGTTCTATCCCTGTCGTTTCTTCTTATGACTATTCCTTGTCGTCTGTGCAAAAGATAGGAACTGAATAAGATCTTCCTTATAGTATTAGATTCTGGTTCTTCTGACACTCAAAATTCCAATGCCATTATGATCTTGAGGTTTCAGAGAAATGGAAGACTACATGCTATATATAAAAATAAAAGTATTTGTGGCTAGTAACTAGTATTGTAAACACATTATGTCTCTACTATAAGATTGTTTTTTAATCCTAAAACCAAAATTTCACAGATCTGGTTATTTCAGGACCATTTAGTCTTGCTAGAAATCTATTTGGATTCTAACCTCTTTTCAGATTCTAATCTGTTGCAGAGGTCTCCTTGTAATGCAGCGGCTCCCAACCAGGGACCCACCCGTTCTGTGGGTAGAGGTTTTTCTGTGGACCACAGGGGGCGTGGTTTCACATCCCATGGATGGGGCTTTGTTTGAGGGGCCTGGTTTCTGGCATGCCACAGACCAGGGGTTGGGGACCCCTATTGTAAGACACCAAGAAATTGTCATTTTTTTACATTTACTCTGGAGATATGATTCATTATATATTCTTTCTTTGCCTTATACAGAACTTTGACAATGACTTCTGATTACATATGAACTAGAGCTTACTGTTCAAACTGTCAGGGTGTTTTCTATTAAAACAATGATAAATCTGAACTAAGCATTCTGTGTGAACTAATTGTTTGTAAACACATGTTTTTGCTGTTTTTCTTAGCATTTGTGTTGTCAGTTTGCACTTGCCTGCTTCTTACACTGAAGTTTATCAAAGGCATGAGGTAACAGAAATTTTGGTTTTCAGCTGGCTTACTACAAAGCCTGACATCGATTTGTATTATGTTTGTATGACAATAAACTAAGTAAATACAACATTTGTGAACTTAAAACTAGTATCTTACCATGATTTCACATAAGTCAATGTTTCTTATATGACTAATATATTCTGCTAGGGTTTGAATTTTAAAAAACTCAGCATAGAGACTTAAAAGCAATATCTTTCCAGACAACTTATTTTGCATTTCATTTGACAAAGAGATTCCTCTTATTTTTTCTAATTATTATGGATAAAATTTATACAGAAGATTTGGCTCAACATTATTCTGTTGAATTATGCCTATGACCAGAGTAGTAACTATATATTTGTAAGGGATAATACATCTTGAGTAACTCCTCCAGCAATCTTTTTATTCCTAAAATTATTAAGCAACATTGTCCATTTCACAATGATGTTCAAAAGTGAATTTTAGAATGCAGAGGAATCTTTCTCTTGCTGAAAATACCACCATCTTCACATAGTTTTAATTCTACTTTGAATATTTGATATTCTGAAGCAAACATGAAAAATAGTTTCTAAAAATCAGTTTAAACCCCCCACTCCACAGACTTTATGAAACATAACTAGGACTTTTCTTAGTAAACAATAATACTTATAAATGTTTGTGGCAACATAGCTTTCTATCACTATTGCTGTTTCTCTGCAGAATGTTGTTTCAACGGAAATGTATTTTTTCTCAAGATAATTCCTTTCTTGTAGCAAATCTATACTCACTGATAGTCTTGAATTAATATATTTGACACATTGTTTTATTTTTGCAGAACACAATTTTTCCCATTGGTAGCACACACACTGTACCTTTTAAATGCTTTAATTTTAAATGAATATATTAATCAACACATATTTAGTGTTTATTTGAAACTTGGAGACATAGCTCTTACTAGTTCATTCTCTAAACCAGCTCGTTTTCTTGCCAAAATTCTCCCATTTGGAAACAGGACATTGGAATGCACATTCATTCCTTTCACAGAGATCACAAATCTAGCAGAGAGCATGGGATGGGATAAAGGTCACATTGGTAACTAAATTTAAAATTTTAAAATGGAATGACCGATTGTGACATATTCCTAGCAATTACACAGATATTCTCCATGATGATCTATACCTAATCTGGTCTTCCAATGGTGTACTTATCTCTACTGTAACTGAGTCTATCCACTTTTCTTCTTGTCATAATCTTCTCTTTCTTTTCACCTTTCCTAATACTGGAGCCATTTCCAGACAGCTAGATCTTTGTACAATGTGTCCAAAGTAGGATAATTCAGCCTGTTCATTTGTGTCTCAAGTGAGAACACTGGGTTGATTTGATCAATGATCCATTGGTTTTGTTTTCTTGGCTGTCCATTCTTGGATATCTTTGAACTTTGGACAACAAAGTTCAACAATGTCAATATTCTTAACACACTTCTTCAAAATCCAACTTTTGCTTTCATAAAGTATCACAAGAATAGTATTGCCTGTACTATTCTGAACTTTATAGGTATATATTATGGCATTTACATATCTTTACAAAGGCCTTCACGACTGCTTTACAGTAAGGTAGAGATAAAGGTAGGAAGCAGAGGTGGAGGTAAGGTAATAAAAAGAGATGTAGTAGATAATGAACAAAATACCAGTAAATAAACAAGGAATGTACAATTACAATAAAATTTAAAATTTGTTATTTCATCCACTTTCCCTATCCAGTAGAATCTTCCTAATGTTATGGTTTATACAGAAAAGCAGTAACAAACAAAAGAATTCCTTCAGATCCAATGTTGCAAGCTATGTATTATGATTTTTTTCCATTACAAAAGCTGGCTGAATGGTGTCAAAATCTTCCTTGAAGATTCTGCAGGGGATAAGGAAATATTTATCTTGGACTGATGTAACTTAAGAATAATGTGTGTGTGTGTGTGTGTGTGTGTGTGTGTGTGTGTGTGTGTGTGTGTGTTTATATAAATCTGTCAAAAGAACTGAAAATGATAACTGCAGTTTGAAACACAAAGAGTTAGTTTTAAACCACATAAAATACCTTGGGGCATTTAGGTTCCCTTTCTAGAATTGCACATACTGACATTCCGCTTAAAGCTCATTCAAGAATACACATTATGACATATAAATGTAATTTTCAGTTATGTGATTTAATGGACTAGAAAACATAAGATGTCTTTCAGCCCAGTTATTCTCTTAATATTTTACACTTAACCACTTCTTTCAAAGTATAACCAACAACCTCAACTTTTGGAAGTTTCTCCTCTCATAAGGGCAGTGAGAATGTTGAAGCATTCACTCTTTAATCTCTTAGATCAAGTTGATCAAAATTAAACAGCCAAAACATTTTATTAATAGCAATAGCACTTCAACTTATATATTGCTCCATACTGCTTTACAGCACTCTGAGTGCTTTACAAAGTCAGCATATTGCCTCCAACAATCTGGCTCCTCATTTTACCAACTCAGAAGGATGGAAGCCTGAGTCAACCTTGACCCAGTTAGGATTGAACTCCTATTTGTGGGCAGAATTAGCCTGCAATACTGCATTCCAACCACTGTGCAATCAGGACTCCTAATCTATTTCATGCAAAAAGTAAAGACAAATTTTATGAATTTACCACATGGGTGACATTTAAAAAGGGGGGGGGGCTTCTATGATTCTAGGAAAAGATATCCTTGGGATTTTAGAGATAGTTAAATGTCAGCCTCCAGCTAGAATATCCAAATAAAAGTCCAGGATTACGTATTTTCACCTCCGAAAAGCTGCCTTTTTATTGAATAGACGGCCTGGTAAAGGTGAGGAAAAACTATTTCTAAAATCCCAAGGCATCAGACCACAGCATATAACAATGACTTTCCCAGCTGAATCCCCCCTTCCCAGATGTCCACATAACTCATGTAAACAAGTTCTCTTTTTGTTATGGGACCGTCTGCTATCTTCTTCACACCTGCTAGAATGTCTTTGAAATGTTTTCATACTGCTGACTCTCAGTAAGCCTCCATAGAACTGGAGAGGTTTCGTTTCTCTAACCAACCCATTCAAAAGCAACACCTCCATACCCTACTATAATGGCAAGATGAAAACAGAGAGGCATGTAGCTGCCAAATTTTCACTCATGACAGCTCCTTTAGAAAAGGAGCTAGTTGTGTGTTGTTCCCTCCAAGTTAACTCTTGGGATGGCCACAATTATTTCCAACTTTATTTTTATTGCTATTTGCCACTCAGAATTATCTTACAAATATAATAAAGTTGTCCATAGAGTCACTAGAACTCATATACACTGTAGACATAAGTACTGAAATATTGCCATTTGCCCGCTAATACCCACTGTCTCATTTAACATATCTTACTTTGACATATACTAAATACAGAACTATTAGGGGAAAATATTAAAGGAATGAGAAATATTAGGTAGATAGGACATTCTTTTTCCGTTCTAGCCCCATTTTCTCTGTGGTTCTAAAAGCAGAATTTGATCCATCCCCACTACCCATCTACCATCACCATCCCAAAAAACCAAACTTGTCAAGATGTTAAAGGACAGCAGATGCTTCACATGAGATATACAAATAAGGTGACACTGCTTAGAAGAGGTTAAATTGTTTGTTTGTTTGTTTGTTTTAAAAAAAGGAAAACAGACCTTCCCTCTCTCTGATATCCTGACTTTTGTCGTAGTAAAATAATACAAAAAAACACATACACTCCTGATTGCTGATCTGCTTTCTTTAATGGGGGAAGGAGAAACTTCATTAAATTCTTCTGTGGTTGGCATATCTCATTGATGCTATATGGCATTTTAAGGCTATATGGCATTTTAAGGCTATTAATCAAGCTAGGCTACTCAACATGTTCCTTTGTTGCTTAGAATACAGAACAGGAAACATGTGCACTCAAATACGATTAAAAGAAAACACAGAAAAGGAATATACAGTATGTGACTATTTTGGAAATGGAAAGATGGCAGAAAAAGTAGCCTGGTTGCAAACATTCACACTGGACATATATATGAATTGCTTCCTGGAGGTTATAGTTCCATTTAAAAGCGTAATGTTGTCTTTAAAGTTTCTCGTATATATCAACAGTCAGACATGAGGCTAAGGTTTTATCCAGGTAAATGTCAATGAATACATTTAATTTGAATCACATATTTTTAATTATTCAGACCATTCTCTCAAAATGTGTGCTCCAGAGATTTGTGGAAAGGACACCAATTCCTATATATTCCGACTAGGTTCATGTAATGGAGCCTTATGACCTGGAAAGCATCCTTGATTAGGAATGAGGATTCTTCTTAGTAATCACATGAGGCTATCAACATTATTTCAAGAACTGTAACAAAAACCAACAGGAAAATATATTTTGCATTACAAAATATGTCCCATTAACTACAGTATCTAGTAACTACAGAAAACTTTCTTTGAATATCGACATTCTGAGCAAGTCTTTAAAAAAAAACAACTGACCGCTACAAGAAAACTGCAAATGATATATCTAATAAATTAATGTATGTACTGTAATATATTATTATGGCGAATAAACATTTTAATATTGCTATAATAAATTATACTACATTAACATTTCAATTTTTAATATCCATCCAAAATATTTAGGGGAGCTAATATTTAGGGGAGCCAGAAATTCTGAAAGAAAAGGAAAAATATTATTTCTTCTTTAAGAAAGAAAATTTGGGAAACTATTTATATAGTATTTAATCAACAAAAATGAGGCAAACTCAGTGTATAATTATATTATTATATAAAATGCATTACTTAAATTGTGGTATGTTTATGAAGTATGTCTGTGTAGTTTACTCAATCAATTATAAATTTACTATTTAAATTTATTCTGTTTTTTAAAAAATTGTCATTCATGCTGAATTCTAAGGAATGCAGCAACTCTTCATCTTGATCTGCTCAGGAAAAATGTTAATGAAAATAGAAGAAACCAACAGAAACAAAAAGTATTTATTTTAGAAAAAGAAAAGGGAAGAAGGAGAGGAACTAAGGTCCAGAATATACATTTTATCAGACTAGACAACATATATTTTATAATCAGCTTCATTTTCTGAATCTGAAGTTCTATTACTATCAACAACTTCAATTTCTTCTGATCCATTAGTTTAACTATTTGCAAGCACTTCTAAGAACTGAAGAGTTGTTTGTACTTTTTCACATGTTCATTTATTTCCTGATAAAAAGTATTACTTTCTTTCACATTTCAAACATTCTGTGTGCAATTTAAAAAGAAAATATTAGAAATATTTAACAATTTTGAGGGGAAACAAGAACTGTGGCAGAAAAAAAACTGAAATACATACTTTCTTCTCTTCTATCTTACATCTTCAAGAAAGACATAATTGACAGTGTTTTATGGATTGTGAAATAATCTCAATCTACTAAAGGCATTTTAACCCTATTCAATCTACCAATTTTCAACCTCAATAATGGATGTTTTCTGAGAAAGGAAATTCCTTGTGTACAAACAACTTGCAATTCACAAGAAATGTAACTTCCAGATGCCAGTATCTACAAATGTAAATGATCACATGAATCCTAACTTAGAAACCAGGTAGGTTGTAAAAACAACAGCAAAAGAAAAGAAGAAGTTAAACATGAGTAATTCCAAATTAAAATGTTATTACCCACCTCATTTCTTCCAAAAGAAAAGAACTGAAAATTAAAGGTGGAAGATGACAGAAAATATATTTTAAATTTTATTGTGACCCCTATTAAATATATTTTAAATATAATAGGACATCACTTGAATAGTAAGTTAATTCCAAATCAACAGCCATCTCACAAACTCAAAACTGTTCACTGAATTTTGGCTGCAAAAGAAAATATTGATGGTGTATTGTTTCCTTGTTTTCTATTTTTTAGTGTAGTTGATCTAAAAATAAGCATGATCAGCACCAACAGTGGCTTGCCAAAGCATAAAAAAAAGGAAATATCTATTATGATGATGAAATGCTTTGGATTCAGTTAGTGAAAAAAACTTTGGCGCATGCAGGAGTAAAATAATAATAACAACACTACTCTGAAATTGTTTAAAGCAGCCCCATCTCTTCTAGGAAGCTGCAGAGGGCGGTCCCTTCCATCAACTGCTTTTGATGAATTATTTTAAATTTTAGGTTACCTGGTTATTTTAGGGCTAGGCAAATTTATAAATCCTATTATAATTCAAATATCAGAAATCCACAAGCTTTTTAAAGGCCAGGCTACATTCATTTATTTAATTTGAAATAGTATTTCCAAACCATATTAATTTCTGAATGATCTCCTAATCTCAGATTATCAGAACTACTGAATTAAATGGGGGGATGTGCTATTTTCCCTGTAATTAGACATAATTATAATATACCATAAATGGAGACACCGGTTATATAATGAGTTAGTGTCCTTGCAAAGGTTAGCATTACTGCTGAAAAGTTAAAATGGGCAATTGTGTTTTATGTTCTCATTTTTTTAATTAAATGGTTGAATCATCAATGCTATTAGGCAATGAATCTGAAGTGTGAAAAGGTATTAAAAGGCATAGCTCAGCTCAACTTATTTGTTTATAGATAATAGAACTATGCTCTATTAGAAATAATTTAGAAAAGATACTTGGTGAGATTGCAGGAACATAAATGTAGCATCTGTAAATAATTTTGTATCCTATCTGTGTATTTTCTAAAGAAAAGAATGCTTTAGAGAATTACAGACAGGTGCTACATTCATGTTCTCAGGCACTCAGAAGTACTTTTTCCCGTTTATTTCAAAGCACTGAATAGCCCTTACCAAAAATTAATAGACAGCATTGAAAAGAGCACAACTTTATAAATTAGTAGTAGTGCAGATAAGCTTTCCAATAAAAAGTATTATTATTATTATTATTACATTTTTTTATATCCTGCCCTTCTCCGAAGACTCAGGGCAGCTTACAAGCTTAGCAGTAGCCTTCATTCTATGTATATGCCTGCTTGTTAGGGCTTTCACACACACCCCAAGCGGCATTATTACAAAGTCAGCTTATTGCCCCTCATTTTACCTACCTGGGAAGGATGGAAGGCTGAGTCAACCTTGAGCCTGGTGGGATGCGAACCTGCACTAATTGCAGGCAGCTGGTGTTATTTACATTGTAGGCAACAATGGCACCCAGAACAAATTACAATGTTACAATGACATCTGTAGGGATGCCATCACAAAAATGCTGCCTTTATATGCTTAAATCCCACTGTCTTGATGTAAAAGCATGTTTCATCATTTGATAACCTTCACCTCACTCTTCCAGCAGATGTCCACTGCAAGTAAGCTCCTTCTTGATATGCAAATTTGTTGATACACCTCTTATTGTTGTTATATCTTTTCAAAAGTGTGCTAATAATGAAGCTATAAAATTGCTCTTAGAGTCCTAGGAAAGTAAAACTCTATTCTTTACAAAGATTTATTTTATAAAGAGGACAATGTTTAAGGATATACTATTTGAGTGGTATATACAAGCCATGAAATTTACAAATACTTTAAGTAACTCATTTAAAAATAAAAGCAATACTTTACTACCAGTTCATTGTTCAATGTGCTGGTTTTGCTCCTGGCCCTCTTGGCTTCCATGGAGGATCCTGAGGCTGCGCGGCAGGCAGCCTTCCTCTTCTGCAAATAAGGCCGGGAGCAACACACTGGGGAAAGCAGGGCTCTCCGGAGTGGGGAGACGCATCTTGTGCCCGAGTCCCATCTTTTTTCTTCACACACACACACACACACACACACACACACACCATTTCCCAGCCAGGATCAAAAAGAGGAGCAGCCCTGAGTCTATCTGTCAGGTAGTAAGGTGGCTGTTCTGTTCCAGCCTATGACCGGCCCTGTTTGAATGTCAGGGACAACCCCTTTTTATAGTCAACAGGCTGGAAAAACCCAACCAAATTTATTTACAAAGAAATCAAAAGTGCAAACAAGAATTAAATCAAAAGTTCAAACAAGAGTTAAACAGGAATAACAGACCAGGACTCTAGCAGAAGATCTTCAAAAGGTTGCCTTCAGCAACCAGCACCTCCCACAACTTCCCCTTTTATCAGCAGTCCCAAGGCGTGGCTTCTCATTGCCTTCTCTTTGTCTCACCGAGTTGCCACATTGCCTTTCTCTGTTCTTCTCTGCTGGATTGCCTCCTGCTCCTTGCGTCCCTGAATAGATCCAGCTGTGAATCATCTACGTCCAATACCTCATGCTCACATGGCTGAGTCTGATGAGGAACATGATGGGAGGGGCCAGGCTGAGAGTCCTGCAGTGCATCAGAGCCTCCCTCCGACACCAAAGGATCTCCAAACCCCTCCTCCTCCTCCTCTTCAGAATTATCAGACTCAGCTGCCGGTATCACAGGCTGACGCTGAATCACAACGGCATCCTGATGTCCCTGGAGAAACCATCTTGTCCTTCCAGTTGAGAAAGCTGCCTTGTCTCTCCTTTTTTTTAACTCCCCTGGAAGGATCTGTCAGACAATTTTACCAGCTGACCAAATGGGGAGGGAGGGAAAAGGAAAGTACGTGAATGGGGAAGGAAAGGAAAAGAAATGGATAAAAAGGGAAGGAAAGAAAAGGGAAGAGAGAAATGTGAGAGAAAGCAAGGAAAAAGAGTGAATAGAGAAAGGTGAGGAAAGAAGGAGAGAAAAGAAAGGGTGAAAGGTGAGGGGAAAGGAAGGAAGGAAGGAAGGAAGGAAGGAAGGAAGGAAGGAAGGAAGGAAGGGACAATGGGAGAGAGGGAGGAAAGGAAGACACCCACCCCAGTCCCACCCCCCTCTACCAGAGACCCACAGATTTCCCCCCCCCCTCACAGGCACCCTGCAGCCTGAGTGATGAGCTGGCCCCGCCCTCCAGCTATTGACTTTGTCAAAAAGTTGCAAAAGGTGATCACATGACCCTGGAAGACTGAATGTTATAAGTATGAATCAGTTGCTAAGCATCCGAATGTAAATCACATGACCCTGGGGATGCTGCAACAGTCATAAGTCTGAAAAATGATCATAAATCTTCAGCGGCGTTGTAACTTCAGTCACTAAGC
Source organism: Vipera ursinii (assembly GCF_947247035.1). Lineage (NCBI taxonomy): Eukaryota > Metazoa > Chordata > Lepidosauria > Squamata > Viperidae > Vipera > Vipera ursinii. Next base: position 65,908,988 of record NC_139515.1, on the reverse strand, counting down.
GAATTATTGTAAGTCGAGGACTACCTGTACTTTATCAATTTTTTTCCTTTTTTTGGTCAAGTTTTTGACACCTTGCTGGGCGATTGATGGTACTCGGATAGTGCCTTATCCTAAAAGTGGTACAATGGGTGAAAAGGTTGAAAAGCTGTGTCTTAGAGAGGAGGTCTTTGCAAAATATCGCATACCAAATACGTCCTAACCAGAAAATCATTTAATATGCACTGTACCATTCTGCCAATTTAATTTTAACTTGCTTAGCACTGAAGTTCACTTTTAAATAAAGGCACAACCAACATGGAAACAAATTAGAAGATCAGAACTCCAGAATGACACAGAAAAAGGTTCCATAATGCCCCCTCCTGTTTCTGTACACACTTAATGTGCTGTACTTATAAAACGAATAGACTGCCAATTAGAGCCCTAGGCATATGCTTGCTCTTTTGCTGCCTGAAACTAGTAAAACAAAATAATATTGAGCAATCCCTTTCTTAGTTTTGGAGCAATACTCCTATGAGATAGCTCTGAATTGTGCCTCTCAATTTGCTTGGAAAAGTCTGCACATGTGGCGAATTTTTAAGCCATGCACCTGCATTTATATGCATTCAAATATCAGTATATAGATTTTTACTCAGGCCTTTGTTGAGGTTATTTTTAACATTTGTACGTCTAACCTGGTATTCAAATAATACTATCCATACCACAGATTGTATATAAACTACCTTATAAATTTCCCTGCTAACACAGCAGGTTTGAGAAATAGTCCTTATTTATTTAATTAGAATGATATATTTGACAAGAATAGAACAAGATTGAGCCAGAAGAGGTTTATTTTGTAACTGTTGGATTCAACATTATGCTTCCAAATTATCTAAACTATAGATAGAAGTCTAGAGGAATTATTTTTTATTATATTTTGCCATTATCAAATTGTATCAGCTGAAATACTTAACTTGATTACCATTACTTCAAGCTACCCAATTTTAGATTGTTACTCTTTCTATATCTCATTTTCTTTTTTTCAACCGGCAAATCCAGAGAGGCAGAGTTAGCAATAAGATTTCACAGTCATCAACCCGCTTCTTCTATGTTTTGATCTATGTGGAATCATGCTTTCAATTCAAAGGTATTATAAAGAATGTTCTATGGATAAAGATACATGCTATTATTTTGACAATTTCACATAGACAACTTTCATTTGAAGATGTTTTTGGCACTGCAGATTTTACAGCATTTTTCCTGTATGATCAACTTTATTTTTTCATTTTATTTTTCATCAGTGCATTTAACTGTGCATTAATTACATGTACATAGCATGAAGGTATGAACAACATCTGTAAAGGAAAAAGAAAACTCCATGGACAGAATTGATATTTGTAAAATCAAATTAATTAGGAATACTAAATTAGAGGAGAAATTTGTATTTGAAGATTCCATGAGCTGCTGCTAATTAACAAACTTGAAAAAGGTTGAGAAGACATTCAACCACCCATTTATTCCCCTCCTTTCACCTTCCATGAATACCATTCTATTCCCCACATATTAACTTCAATAGGTGGTCAAACTGCACTGAAACTCTACAAATCAACTGCCTATATAGTATTTCATTTATTGGTATCACAATCCCCCTTATAATGTTGGACTCTTGGACATTACACTGGAAGTTATTTAAGACCTGGAGCATATAAGGTGTCCAGAAAATTTAATATGATGACATGACTATGAAAATTGAAGCCCCATCCCTTTTTATCTGCATTGTGCCGTTATCTTTACTAGATGTAACAATGCAACAAGTAAGATTCATAAGGGCCTCTCTTACATTTGGAAATTTGTTCGGACTTTCAAGAACAACAGAGTATGGATTGCAAATATTACAGTAATTGTCAAGGTAATGTTTTAAAAGCTAACCAGCTGATGTAATGTATGATATAATGATGGGAATGACTCAGCAGGGTCTGTGTAAGAGCAAGCAGGATCCGTATCTGTTTAAGAGCTTTGTATAAAAGGGAAGGCTCCGCAGATGTATGCTATCTCTTCCATTTTCCTGCTGTAACTGCTGTGTGTTGGATCCTGCTGTATTAACACATGTATGTATTTATATTGTTCCTGGTGTATGATATTGTAGGTAGTGTAAGATAAACCACCATTTAATATAGATCACTGTTTACTGTGTTTACTCTGGGTTATTTCAGTGCAATAAGACTGCACGCTCTGAAAGCAATGCACAAGTACATTACACTTCTTAAAAATGTAAGTACAAATCGCCAATAAAATACATGCTGGTTTTTATTTTGTTTTTATTTCAACTAAATCAAGGTTCAGGAGGAGTATTTTTTAATGAGATTCCTCTTTTTTTTACCAATAATCTAGGTCACTCAATTACTAAAACTATATGCATGTATATTCCTGACTGCAATGGAACAACATAGTAACACAGAGCTACCAACAGCCGGAACTGAACAATGTTGGAAGAACACATGGGAGAAAGAAAAGACATATAAAATCTGTGCAAAGTGGTTGCAGAACCTGAAAACAACCCACAGTAACATCTCAGCGCAGGAACCAGTCATCATCAATTAGCAGACATCCAACAGTGAGTTAAGAATATAAAGAGCTGGACAGCACTGGCTTGGACTTGGATCATTCACTGGCTAAGGAAACTAACAGCAATGTACAAATGCCTAGCAGCACAGTTGAACCAGCTGCTAGCAACAGGCCCCCATCCAGATAACATAAGGAAGGCAGTGCTTGTTATGAAAGACCCTCACAAGGCAATAGCACCACCCAACTACTGGCCAATAACCTGTCTCTCCATAGCATCGGAACTCCTATCAACATAACTGCCAAGCTACAAGATCAAATGGATCAGCATAGCTCAGAAGGCCAGTAGGAACAACACTAGAGGGTCAAACATCAGTTGCTCATAAAAGCAGTCATCCAAGATTTAGCCAGACCAATCTGAACAAACCTACAACTCATTGCCACATACATGGATCTGTGAATATGTGGCACTATATAAAGTCAACAGGACACTTCCTCAAGAACTCAATGGGACTGTTGAAGACAACGCTAGAAGTCAAGACAGCTCACACAAATGGATATTAATTGTGCCATAAACTAAGATGATGTATTGTCTCCACTGCTTTTCTGCATAGTACCACCTCAGCCAAATTATCACAAGGACTAGATACAGCTACAAGTTCAAGAGTGAAACTACCATCAGACACCACCTCTAAGTGGAAGAAATCAAGCTGTATTTTAAGAGTGAATGAGGCACCCAATCACTGGTCACCCTAACACAGATCTATAGTGAGAAGACTGGAATATCATTTGGACTACAGGTGTGGTCAGCTGGTAATAAAGAGAGGGAAGGCAATTAAGACTGATGGAGTGAAACTATCAGCAAGCAACATAGGAGACATACAGACCAGCTATACAAGTACTGTGGTATCCCATAGTCAATGGGAACCATGCTGAGGAGTCAATGAATCATCATCCAAATACATCAAAGGTTAAGACAAGTCTTGAAGAGCCAGCTCAATGGGCAGAACAAGATCCATGCCAACAACACATGTCATGCTAATCATCAGATACTCTAGTGGTATGGTAAGCTAGCTGAAGGAGGACATAGAGGCTCCCAATGTGAAGACCTGGAAGCTCTGCAAAATGTACATAGGTTTATATTCCAAGCCCAATATCCAGAGATTGTATACTAGCAGGAAAGAGGTCAGGCAGAGTCTGGTAAGCCAATGTCATGGCTGAAACCTACAGCCTTCAGATATATCAGTAAAATGGCACCCAAAGATGAGCTGCTGAGAGAATGCTTGAGGAGCTGCTGACATAGGAGCAACATCAAGCAGGGAGCGGCATGGACAGACAGACGCTAGCATGTACTATACCATCAACAAGTAGCTAGAGTAGCTGATATTGGGAAATTCTACCAGTGGCTGGAAAGGGCTGGACTAAAAGACAGCACTGAGGTACTTATCATAACAGCACAATAACAGGCATTTAATAATATTTTTGTATTAAAATTTAAAAATGATGCATCCACTGCCAATACTGCAACTCACAATTATTTGACGGGATTTTAATATTGTATTACTTTTCAGCATAGATTGCAAATAATTTTATTTTTTCTGAACCTTGAGAAGGTTTGGGGAAGCCTCAGAGATCCTTGGACTACACTTTAACAAACTCTGATATAGCTCTTTATAGTCTTTTGACATTCAGTGCTTTTCTAGACTATCCCAAGCTGGTGTTGTAAAGCATATCATTAGTACATTGATGATACCATACCTCAAATAGACAGTTCCTCTCTCCACACAACGTATTGCAGATATTACAACATTTGATTTGTAATGCTTTTTTTGAATACTGCAATATTTTAACTTCTAGTAGATATTAAAAATGAATGGGAGAGCAAAGCCTTACAATACTAGGTCATCTATCCTATCCTAACCACAAATTCACAACTGACTTGTCCATGGAGATTCTTATAATTAAAAGTAAATGGGATAACAGGTAGAACAAGGCCTTAGTAGTACCAGGGCATATAATCTGTCCCGATGTTGCCACTTGTCACTTCTACATCTATCACCACTACTATCTTCTGGTCCCTGTCTACTACCAAGCTTTCTGATTGATAGGCAGACATCCAATCTGGAGGTCCCTTAGGATCTTAACTATTATTCTCCATGATCTTTTGTGAAATCTCCGATTAGGACCTGGGACAATGTAGCTCATACACTGTACACAATGCCAGCTACTTGACTGTGTCATTCAGTGTATGGTGTTCCTGCCTGTATCTTACATCCTGCCACTATATGCTGAACTGTTTCTGAGGCCTCCCTACACAGTCTAATCTTGGGTCTTGTCTAGTATAGTAGAACACTGTTTCTATGGACATGGGCCCACATAAATAAAAGCTGTTTTTGACACCAACCATTTCTTTTAATGTGGGAAATAAGATGATGTACAGCAATCTAATATTGAACCCAAGCAAAACAGAACTCGTATCTGAGCATGGAGTTTGTCTGCTAATTCCAGTGATGTCTTTTGAGTACATGACTGTGACACTGAGGTCTTCCCAGAATTACAACACTTGATGTTATAGCAAACGGGAGTCAATTCCAGGTCTTTCTCTAGTTTATGTCCACCAGTTGTAGATCTTCCTGGGGTGAGAAGCCCTTGTCACTATAGCTTATATTCTTACTTCTCATGCAATGCTCTCTACATATGGTTACATTTAAAACCTATTCAAAAGCAGCAACTAATTCAGAATGCAGCAACCCATGTGTCAACTGGCATATGTTGAGCTTCTGGGTACAAATCACAGATCTAAAATTCTGTTTGAAAGACCTTTTCCATTGTCCTTCTACATTCTTCAATGTCTCTACAGATTTATTTTTGCTACATGCAAAACAATGTCAGTTGTTGACAGAAAGGAAATATAATAATAGCCTTATGCTGAAAGTTTCTGCATCTATTCAGACTCAATGTTTTACTTCACTGCCCTCTATTATACTTGGCATGCAGAGCTCATAATCCTACTTCTTATTCATTATGCAGACTGGTCTAAAGCTAAAGTTATTCGCTATTTACTTGTTGTCTGCTCCACTGAAATGTGAAATATCTGCCACCCAAAGAATTTCTAAATTTCTAAATGAAAAGTCAAATTAAATGTGTTTAAAATGGTATAAATTCTAAGGCTGTTGCATAGGAAAATAGTATGTATATGAGTGTATATTATGATCACAATCATGATACAGTTATGATCAGCCACAATCCGTCATAGAATGAAAGCCTCCTAACTGAAAGTTTATGGACTGAAATCAACCATGCCAGTTCAATGAAAGTTGGTAGATAAATGCTTTAGACTAGAGAGTGAATAACAAATATTCCCTACTACTGCTAACTACCTCTAAAAGCTATCTACTTATATATGCATGTATATGGGTTTGAAAAATGATTTTTAAAAAGGGGAAAAATAATTAGATTTTAGAATTCAGTACCAAGAGATATAACACTGGCCATTAGATTTAAGTGGCCATACTTACGGCTGAGCAATATTTGGATAATGCATCTAATTTTATGAAAGGAAGTAAAAAGGCCAGTTAAAACAAAAGAATGCAAAAAGCTACAAGATGACTGGAATTAAAGATAGCTTTCAGTTTTATACTATTTTCCAAAAGGATTCAGCTGCCTACTGTTGAAAACCTAGCTTGAAACAAGCGGGCAATTTTTAACCTAAGAATCCAAAACAAACAAACAAGCAAGCAAACAAATGGGAAGCAGATCCCACAGTTGTCTTTCACCCAGTGCCTTTGATTTTAAAATAACTGAAAGATAGATTGCATTATTTTAATTTTTTCTAATGCCTGAATAAATCTTTAATGAGGCACTTTCTGATTAGTGCAAATTACTGCCGTCTAGAAGAAATACAATAATGCTCGCCTGCACACTGCTACATGCACCGAAGAACTTTTGAAGCAGTTCCGTTGAGATGTTTTTGTTCCCTCTATAGCCCAGATTTGGTGCCAAGCGACTACTACTAAGGAATTTCAAACCTTGTAAGATCTTATGACAAGTGCCTTTATTTGAATGGCGATTATGTAGAAAAGTAATGTAGTATTGTAGTTTTCTGATGTGTATAATAAAAGTTCTGTATCTGAGAGTGTCTGTCATTGATAACCAAACGGAAGTTTATTTCCTAATTGTTCTCGTATATATATACATGCAGATTATCAAGTATTCCAGAAATATGTTACTCTTCAAAAGCAATATTTGGGATTGGGAGCAGTTATACCTTGGATGGCATTGGATAACAGGATACATATATTCCTGCTTATTTCTGTAGACAGTTGGCTAATAAAAATGATATAAATCTAGGAGTCTAATTTAGGTCCTAAACTTATATTGTCTAATCCATTAAATGAGAGGGGGGGAATGAACATTACATCAAATCCAAATTTTTCTGAAACCAAATTATGTTGATTTAATAGACCCTAGTTCCAAGTCAAGAGTCTACATAATCTAAATTTAATTCAGTTTTGGTTTTGAACCCAACCTGATTGACCTCACAAAGAAATATATCATAGTAAATATTAAGATGTGTGTTTCAGCACTGAGAGTAGACACACTACTACAGATTCTTACAATTATTATTAAGCAATAATAACTTTCACCTTGAACGATAACCTACTTTCTTCCCTGTGTTATGTGGCTCCTACTTACTTTACTGCTTTTGAAAGCAAACAACCTTGCTTCAGTCTTCAGTAAAGGAATCAGCTAAAATAGTACCAAAATAAATGAACAAGCAACCAAATAATATTTCTTCATATCAGGAGTACTGAAAGCCAAAAAGGAAATATAGCTAGAGTTACATCTAGTTTGTGGTAAACAATTCTGCTTCTGATAATTTGAAGAACAGTTTTCATTGCAAATGAGAAAGACCAACATATTCAACTTCTAGTTAGGTTTTATTATTTCTAGTATAATAGAAGGTTTTAGCTTAGTTTTTACTTATTTCTTTTTTTAAGCCTCCTGGAGTCAATCACTTGCAGTACCATGCAATGTGACTATGCTAGATCACCAGTTCTTCTCTGAGTTAATTATGTACACTGTACTCTGCCACACTTTATTTGCAATGCAATCTTAATTCATAGTTTGAAAAATCCCAATAGAGACAAATAAGAACTTAGTTAATCTTGGCTAACCACTAAATTTCCAGGTAAATTAATAGTTCCCAAACTTCTTTCCTCTGGGTGGATATTTCTATAAATTAAAAGTGGAAGTAAAATGCTTACTTTTATGGGATAAAAATGCCAGTGGGGACTACCCATAACTTTTTCGTCTACAGACTCAAGACAGAGAGAATAAAAGTTTGCAACTTTTATTGTTGATTTAACAGAGTGCTTTCTCATATTCACACATATACGCTCAACTCAACTTCTAACTGGACAGGCTATGCTTGGGTTCCAAAAGAATTAAGAGAGAATGGTATACCAAATATAATGCTGCATAATTTAACTGAAAAACAATCTGTAATCTTTCAGGAGGAAAAATAAAAATATAAAACACACAGTAATGCAGGGGCTAAGTGTGCACACCTTTAAATTAATACTTTGTTGAAGTAACTTTTGATTTTATGAGAGTATTCAGTCTTTTGGGGTAGGAGCCCATTAGCATGACACACCTTGACTAGGGAATCTTTGCCCACTCTTTCTTGCAAAAGCATTCAAAATCTGTCAGATTGCAAGGGTATCTACTGTACACAACCCTCCTCAAGTCATCCCAAAGATTTTCAACTGGATTTATGTTCAGGCTTTGGCTGGGTCATTCCAATCTTCTTCTAGATAAGTCATTCTTTTGTTGATTTGGACGTATGCTTTGGGTCGTTGTTATGCTGAAAGGTGACATTCCTCTTCACTTTCAGTAATTTAGCAGAGGCCTGCAGGTTTTGTGCCAAATTTGACCAATATTTGGAATTGTTCGTAATTCCCTCCATCTTGACAAATGCACCAGTTCCAGCTAAAGAAAAGCAGTCTCAAAGCATAATCCTAGCTCTATCATGCTTCATTATGGGTATGGCATACTTCTGGTAATGCACTAAAATATACTTTTTAGAATTATGGCCAAAAAGTTCAACTTTGGTCTCATCAGACTACTATATATTTTCCCACACACTTTTGTTAGACTTGATCGTTTTTTTACAAAATGAGATTAGCATTGGATGTGAGAAAAGGCTTCCATCTTACCACCCTACCTCACAGCCCAGACACATGAAGAATATGGGAGATTGTAATCACATGCATGTAGTATACAATGAGTACTTGCCAGTAATTCCTGAAGCTCTTTTAATGTTGCTGTAGGGCTCTTGGCAACCACTTGGATCAATTTTCTTCTTGTTTTTTCATCAATTTTGGAGGGACCTCTGGTTCTAGATAATGTCATTGTTGTGCCACATTTTCTCCACTTGTTGATGACTGTCTTCACTGTGTTACATGGTATATCCAATACCTCAGAAAAATTTTTGACCCCTTCTCCTGACGGATACCTTCCAACAATAAGATACTTTTGATGCTTTATAAACACTTTACAGACCATGGCAAAGAAAATGTCAGAAAAATCCTACTAGAACAGGTGAACTCTATATGTGCTTGATCAGGGTCACTTTAATTGATGACAGGTATGTACTGACTAAGGGACGTGGTGGCTCAGTGGGTCAGGACGCTGAGCTTGTCGATCAGAAGGTCGGCAGTTTGGCGGGTCGAAACCCGAGTGCCACGTAACAGAGTAAGCGCCTGTTACTCATCCCAGCTTCTGCCAACCTAGCAGTTCGAAAGCACGTAAAAATGCAAGTAGAAAAATAGGGACCACTACGGTGGGAAGGTAACAGCGTTCCGTGCGCCTTTGGCATCTAGTCATGCTGGCCACATGACCACGGAGACATCCTCGGACAAGCACTGGCTCTTCGGCTTTGAAACGGAGATGAGCACCGGCCCCTAGAGTTGGAAACGACTAGCACGCATGTGCGGGGGAACCTTTACCTTTACCTTATGTACTGACTGTTTAACATTTATTTGAATATGATTGTTTAATTCTGAACCCAGCCATATTCCTATTTAGAAGAGGATGTGAACATTTATATAATCACATTATTCTAGTTTTTATTATTATTTTCCCCCACTAAACAATTTCATATTTTCAATGGACTTGTACAGGTGATACGTTATATTAAAGGTGAAAAAAATATCTTGGTCTGAATTTTTTACATCTGAAAAACCTGGATTTTAACAGGGATGTGTAGACTTTCTATATCCACTGTGTTGTCAGTTAACACATACTATAAAATATCAAGTATTTCAGTACACAAGAGAACCTGCAAAGAATTTCATATTAAATCTGCAGTTTGCTTAAGTTTCAAACTGTGTAGTACTTATTTAAATATATAATTATATTGTATACAGACTAAGTCACAGTCAGTGTCAAATATTAAACAGAAATATATTCAGATGATTTCATATTTGGCCTGGCTGAATATAATAGTGGCAGTCAATAGAAGGCTCCATTTTCAATCATGTTTTAATCCTGGCCATTTTTGTTAACTGATGATAATAGAATTCAATAACATTTTAGATGGCACGATTTTCCGAACCCTACCTTATTAAATGTATATACAATCTGAATTAAATTCTTAAAATTAGATAGAAACTGAATGTGAAAAGTGAAGCCACTCACTTTATACACTAATCTTCTATAAATCACTAGGGGATGATGCTTTCAAACCTGTGACTAATTACTGATCTTCTTCCTGTCTCTGCATTCAAAACTACTGTTATTGCTTCAGTATTCACACTGACAGCTCCAATTAATAGTGCAAAAGAAATAACTTGCCAAGGACAGCAGTTAGTTAAAGAAAATAATGCATTAACCTATTATCCTGTAAGACTTTCGTGTTCAGACTCTTATCCAGTATTTTTGAAAATCTCGTCATATGTACGCAGAAACAAACACATTTTGGCTACTCTCCCCTCAGCTTCATTTGGGGTTGGCTCAGTATTTAGGGGGTAAGTCTCCCTATTTCCCAAGCGAGTCCTCTAATATATGTATGGTCATATATTATTGCATTGCTAGACCTGTAGGAAGTGTTCATCTAGGTCAGACATGTCAAACACAAGGCCCGGGGGCCGGATCCGGCCCGCGAAGTGGTTTCATGTGGCCCGCGAAGCCATCCTGGAAACAGTGAGGGAATGGCCCCCATTGCCTTGGCCCTGGCCCAGAGACCCTCCTTCTGCCAGAGACCCTCAGATCTGTCCCACTCCTGCCCAGGCCCCCATAGGCACCCTTGATGTGAACGATGTAGAGCTGGCCATGCCCACCCAGTAGGCCATATGTGCTCTAGCCACGCCCACCCAGTAGGCCACACCCACCCAGGCCATACCCACCCGGCCCCTTGAGGGCAACCACAATGCTGATGTGGCCCTCAATGAAATTGAGTTTGACACCCCTGATCTAGGTTAAAGATAATTCCCTAGTGATAAGAGTAGAGCAACACTACAACATGAAAAAAGAAGGCACTTTGCCTCAGCACCTTCAACTGAGTGATTGAGGTGGACAGTTTCACTGTGCCCAGCCACTTTACTTCAATGGAATCTCTTTTCTGCACACATACACTCAGAATCAATGACTAGTGAAGTGGTTGTTACTGATTGGTGACTCTGCTCTAGGTCCTCGTTTCACTGTGCAGAATGTCTCTTAGGACTTTGCACAGGTCTACATATTACCCCCATAAAGTTTTATCTGTTTTAGTTGCTCTGAACCACTCTTGTATCAGCCATGTGGAAAAGTTGCTTTGATTCTTCACTACTAACACCAAAACACATACATATAAGAGTCATCAAGAGGCTGTTTAGCTATTAGCTATACAGCATATAGCAAGGTTTTTATTCATTACAAAATAGTACTAAGCAACATCTATTAAGGAACACCTTTAGCAGGAAATATGAGGTGCAGAATACTGTACAGCCTTCACATGGACAGAATCTCATTTCTAAGATAAAGAGCCAAAATGTATAAAAATGTTTTATAAAAATGTGTCTGAACTCTATATATGTTGGGTTTAATGAATAATTTAATTGTTCCTAATATTATAGCAGTAGAAGCAATTAGTGTTAATTTTTAGCTATTGTGCTAAAGGCAGTCTTCACTGAGGCTCATTATACTTGCTTTTATAAAGCACTTTGGGAGGTTTGCTTTGCTTTTTGGCATCCTAGGAGTATGGTGCTTCTGGACTTTCTATGCATTATCTTATCTAATAAATACCTAGTTCTGACAACTATAAATCTCAACAGTATCTGAAAATTTTTCATATATGTATCTGATTTATTATATATATTTCTGTGTGAGATTTTATTTACTTATATATTTATATATTGTGTGTGTCTGTGTATGAATGATTCACAGATAATGAAGTCTTTAGCTAGAAATTGATGGTTTTCCAAGAAAATGATTTAAATTAAATACTTTGTATTCTTCATTACACTGAAAAATCCTGGATTCTCTCTCTTTGCACTTCACTTTTCTCTGCAGGGCAAAAAAAATGAATGATGAATCCTCAGGAAAAGTATATTAATATGTAGAAAGACATGCAAGTAAACTTTTGTCATCATCCTCAGATGCTGAGAATGCACTCCAATGAAACTTCTATACCCTCAGTACTATAAAATCTGGAACTAAGCAATCAGGTAGGATTAACAGGAGGTCTACAGACAGTTTTTCCAAAGCGGGCAGAGTTGACTATAATAAAGATTCTGGAAGAGAGCAGTAATGGGGCCAATCAAAACTTTTAAGGAAGGTCCAATTCCATTTGTGCTGATCTGGAAGAAACACCATTCAATTGGCCCATTGCCTTCAATATTCTGATCAATTATAGTTCAGCAATTACCCCACCTGACTAAAGAGAAAGAAATTAATTTCAGTGGTTCATCTGTGGCTCCTCTTATACTATTTCTATTCCATTTGCTTATGATAAAAATTAGCTGCATAAAGTTGTGCATTCTTGAAAGAGCAGGTTTGCAATCTGAACATTCCTTGATCATTACTGTATGTCTGTATAATCATGTTTACTAACTACACCAGCTGAAAAAAGCCCAAAGATAGTTGAATTTGCCCATGCTTTATTACATCTCAGGGTACAATGCATTCTATTTCTGTCGATCCAAAACTTTATTAGATGGAAAATGTGGCCATTCAAGTAAACTTTGTACAACATTGTGGACATATGATACCTCTGTTTGAAGATCTGCAAACATTTATAGGCTGTTTTAAAAGTTTTAATATGTCGGGTATAATTTTAAATTCATGGAAAGACTTGGAATCTGATATGTTTAAGGTACTACCTCTCTTACCTAGGAAGAAATTTCTATAGGAAAGAAACTTCTGAAGATGGCCCCATCTTCTTTCATGTCTGTTCACATTGCAAACCTGATGACAGAGAGTATCTTCCTTTTATTGCTCCATAAGCTACCGTATTCTATGAGTTTTTCTAGCCAGCAGAGTGCATTTAAATAAATATATTTTCAAAAATATTATCTCTTACCTGAATTCTCATACTGTATTGACCTGAAAGAAATGCATCAAATGGGTCATCAATTCAAGCATCCAATTCTCTATCCACATAACTATAAAGCACTTGTATAGCTAAGAAACAGGGCTTTGATGAAAGAACTTATTTAAATCACATTTATATCATAAAGTCATTAAGAATCAGATGTTTTAAGCATGACTCCCTTTACAACTGCAAAACTAAGGGTAACATTACCTCTAAATTTACCTTAATACTGCAAAGACAGACAAAATACAGATCCTTCATATTAAAAATGTATATAAACGAAACATATTAATTCTTATAGTGAATTAAAAATTCATAAATGTCTTGTCTCAAAAGAACAACAAAAGCACCATATGTCACTATAACTTTACAGATGCATTTCTTGAATTCCATGGTGTAGAAAACATGGACTGAAAGTTCTCCCTCCTCCCTTTTTATTTCTCTTTCACACACAGAAATCAGGATCATACATTAAAACTAAATGCTATCCTATTTGTGTCCAATAACAATAATTACTTCTGTATGTAACATGTAATCAAACTATGGAATATGTTGTCATCAAATGTGGTGATATCAATTTAAGAAGGCTTATAACAGATGATGATGTGTCTAATACTTCTTGAATTACAGCTAACATGTTTCACATTCCATGCTTGTGAGTTATCCAAATTCATACGGCTGGCTATTGGGCAAAATAGGACCCTTGGCTTAATCCAGGATGGCACTTCTTATACAAATTAACCTTAATAAAACAATTATATATAGATCTGGCATGTAGTTCACAATAAGCAAAACATAATGCATTCTTATTTAAATGCAAACAAGAAGAAACTCACTCTGTCTCTGGTTATTCATTTTGGCAAGCTGTCAGTCCAATTAATGACTTCCATTCTTTTAAAAGAAGAATTGAATTGCCACTGAAGTTTAAAGAAGAAACGGAACCACTTTCCAAGAAAAGTGGCACGTGCATATTTCCTGATATGGTGCCTGCTGATTTAGCATAGACATACACAGGACTTCTCCTCTTCAGGAAAATATGAATGGAAATGCTGAACTGCCATAAACTCCTCAATCACATGTCATTTTGAAGGCAAACCATAGTACTGTTTTCTAGACAAAATGTTTGGTTGGGTTATTATTCATAAAGGAAACTTTTAAAAGGGGAGTGCTACTAAATTGATATATAAAAAACTACCAGAAAAAACATTCTAATCGCTTGGTATAACCTTTCTTCTAAAGTGCATGTATTTTGTTACTGTGATAAAATGTGCACCTTCAGCAGCAGAGGAGGAAGATTTTGTCAACTTAGAAATTTCCTAGGAAGAAACCCAGATCAAGAGATTGTGCAGCCCTGAGCTGAGGGAGGAAGAGTTTCAAGCTAATCACATCCTAGAATCTCTCAGGAGATAGAGATAGATAGACAGACAGACGGACGGACGGACAGATAGATAATTTCTATTAAGTGTAAGCAAATAAAGGACTGGAGTTGGTTGGATCTTATTGTCTCATCTCTAGATTTGAGCCTGACAGTTACGTTTCTTTAAGAAGTTAATTTGCAGTGTTACTACAGAAGATAGTAATTAGTGAGTTTGCTATCAGATAAAATTAACATGGGGGAAGGTGTTCTTTTGCTTTATGAGAAAAAATTATGATCAATTTAATAACACTATTGTTAAAGCATATAATTCACAGAAAGGAAGTTACTCTTTGACCTAATTATTAATTTTTTTATAAAAAACAAACTTTCAATTTTGTATTAAAATATTATAGACTAAGATAGTCTAAGACAGGGATGTCAAATTCCTGACCCGCAGGCCAGAGGCGTCATCCAGAAGCCACGCCCACCGCATTGCCAGCAATGGCAAAACTGTCCCAATACGTTGCGCAATGTCACATGATGTCGCACGTTTGACAAATCTGATCTAGGAAGTAGTAATGCAAAATGGTAACTAAATGCATTGGTTAACCAAAATTTGAGGTGCTCATCACATTCCTTCATTATTCCTTCATGTATCTTTTTCTTGTTTGAAGCATTTTATCTAAATCTGAAAACTAAAAAAAAATGATTTCCAACTCTCATTTTCAGGGCAAGTGTAAAGAATTACTGGCTGTTTCTCCAACATATCAAACTAAAGTTTTCTGCAGGCTAGACAGAGAAAAAATAGGGCAGAATTAGGGCAGATATAATGGAAAGAGGGAAATTGACATAATACTGGCATTGTATTAAAATCACTATATGTCTCCAAAACTACTCCATGAATTTTTTCTTTAAAAAAATGGTTGTATCCAACATGAAAAATCTAGCTACATTATACTTTTCTTAATTTATTACATTTTTAAAACTACACTGAAGTTACAAAATAGACCACATTGCTAACAATTGCAAAATATCAGTGAATAAACTTAAAATAATGCTTTCTATCTTAAATATAAGTTTAACACAACCATTATTTAAATAATTTTAAAACTTCAATTCTTTACTCATGTCTTTTAAAGATATTAAAAAGACAGATGAGAGAAAAGGAACAAAGCAATTTAGATCATTTGACACTGAATACATATGGCAAACCTTGCATTACAGATATTACTACTGCTATATTTGCAATATTCCAGAATTTTTTGATATTGCCACTGGGATATAAAATGCTATTTTACAAATTAAATTTGCACTATTGTAAAGCGTATTCCTTTCACAACTTAAACAAGCATGTCTAGAAAACTTAACTATTTGGACATATTGCAGAATTCATTAGCTACCTGATTACGAAAGTAGGACCTTATATAAAGCAAGACAGGAAGAAAATCAACTTTTTAGAGCTGTGGTGCTGGAGAAGGCTCCTACATATTCCTTGGATAGGAAAGGTGACAAACAAGCAAGTACTGGAGCACATAGTATCAGACATGTCACTGGAAGGAAAAATCACGAAATGGTGTCTTATTTATTTTGGCCACGTTATGCAGGAGAATTCACGTAAGAAAGCAATTATGTTTGGAAGAGTTAGTGGTAAACAGAAACCAGGCCGTCGAAGAACACAGTGCCTTGACACTATCAAAGATGACACCATCCAGAGCATAGAAAAGCTCATAGAAGTAGTGCAAGATTAGTAGAAGTGGAGAGACCTGGCCCATAGAATTTCCAAGAGTCAGACAAAACTGAATGAATAACATCATCATCAACATCACAGAATTCATTCAAAAACTAAAACAAACAAAATTAGGAGATCTCAAATCGCTAGAAGTATGAATGTGCCAAGCTCTGAACACGTACCTTGGATAAAGACATTCTTATAAAAACTTCCCCCTGGGTCACAATGAGGCAGAAGGATTTTTTTACTATGTTGAATTCTAACATAAAACTATCACTAGTTTTGGGTAGTAAAATGCATTTTAAAAGCATGCAAACTGAAGGAAAGGAGGGAGGGAGGAACAATTACCATCATCACACTCACAGAAATCGAGGTGTACTCTCCTTCAGTGGCATCATCTTGCAATTGCCCTACCAACTACAGTTTTGATCTATTCCAATATACATTCATACACATACACAAATTATGTACAAGTGGAGAAGATTTCAAGCCAGGCCATCCCAGCAAGTTTGGTCTCACAGCAGACTGCCTAAGGCTGGAAGAAGTCCTAAGAACTCTAGAATTTCATCATGTATAGGCAGTTCTTGCACAACTGATGTCAAAATATATCAGTCTAGCCTACTGGAAAAAGAGTTCCATAAATTAGATCTACATAGGAATTATGTCAAGGGGAAACCTCTGCTGTCCAGAACGAAGTTCAAGGCAAGCCTAAAATTTGCTCATGAACATCTAGGAAAAGACCAGCACTTCTGGAACAGTATGCTCTGGGCAGAAAGATAAAAATAGAGTTATTTAGCCACAGTACCAGATATATGTCCGGTGAAAACCAAAAATAGTATTTTACCAGAAGAATCCTATATCAACTGCAAAGCATGGTGATGGAAATGTTATAGTTTGAGTTCCTTTGCTGCATTAGGGCTAGGCAGTTCAGCTTCACAGAATCCACTATGAATTCTTCATTGTACCAGAGGGTGTTTGAGGATAATGTGTGATGCCATTGTCAGAAAACTAAAGTTCAAGCAAAACTGAACCTTTAAAGATGAACATTAGCTCTAAACATTCCAGTTAATCATCAAGAAATAGCTGGAAGAAAACAAAAGAAATGAGGGTTCTGGAACTGCTAAGTCAAAGTCCAGATCTAAATCACATCAAGATGGTGAGGGGTGTTTGAAATGGACTGTGCATGTAAAAAACTTCCCAAACATCATAGTTGCAAAAAAAAATCATGGAGAAATGTGGAAAAATTCCAGTCGATGTCAAAGACTGGTAGACAGAAATGCCTACCTGAGGTTATTACTGTCAAAAAGTTATTACTGCCAAAGCATTAGAGCAATGGTGTACTTACATTTTTCCATATGAGAAAATTGCATATTTTTACATTTTTGTTGAATAAATGATTTATAAGTTTTTGTTCAAATATCATCTTTTTCTTAATATATTATTTGAATAATGATATTATGTCCACATATATTAAAAAAGACTTTACTTGGGGCATATTGCTTTTTCATATGATTGCATACCACTGCTCCAGCCACAATAAATGGTAATTGTTTAGAGAGGAGACAGGAGAAACAGGTAACAAGAAGATAATTTTTATCCTTAACATTTAGGATGAAATCCAGAAATATATAATGCTTCCCCCAAACACAAACATAGCTTAGTGGATTTTTGTCAAAAAAATAAGAGATAGTTATGGACCTGTTATAAAGGTAAAAAGTTAAATTTAAAAGCATAAACATATCTACAAGTTTAAGACAAGTTTGAATTATTCATTGCCAAAAATCATTACTAGACAATCAACAATGAAAATATCTGTATATAAAAAAATCTTACTTAATAAGATCAGAAACAGCAGCTGATTGAAGCAATCATATTCATTTTAAAAAACACTGCAAAAAGTCATTTTGCTTTTCTCAGCTCCACAAACATTCTCTAGAAAGATGATACCACATTCTAATGTCTCTGAATGAAGCATTTAGGAATTTCTCTTCTTAAATATTCAGTTCAGCTTCTTCAAGCAAACTGCTCAAAATAAGCCACTCAAAATAGCAGTTTTATCAGAACCACTACTGTATTCTTTCTCTTCAAAGACTGGATGGGTTTAGTTTAATTTATTAAAATACACAGTTTTAACCAAACAGTAAATTAAAACCCAATGATGTTTTAAACTGAAGGACTGGACCATTCAGTGAACATGAATATCATGTCTCCTCCAGAGAACTCTTTTTTCTAAAAAAAAAAAAAAAAGCTCAATTTTCCAGAGCTAATAAAACCCCAAGAGAAACATTTTATCATTGGAAATAGTGACACTGGTTATCAAATTCTATTCAGGAGAGATATTATAAATACATACATTATATAGAGGTGTGGGCTGAATTAATGAACTGATGAAAAAAAATGATCAAGTAAGACGCAAATGGCTAATTCCTAATGAGTAAGTTGCTACTCACAGTGCTCCCGTCTCCACTGTAAAGTATTGGGCTTTGTCTTACCAAAGAGTATCAAGTGGGGTTAATTGCTGGAAGGTTGCTTAAACAGGGAAGCTGGTTAATGGCTCCCATCTCCTCAGACAACCCGTCTCCAGCGCCGCCATTGGCTGCTTCTAGGGCAGCAATAGGTTGCTTTAAACCTATTGGCCGCCACCTAGGGGCCAGGATATAAATACCTGCATTCGCAGCCTTGTTGCTCAGTTCAGTTCCTGTAAGCAAATAAAGAATGATTCTTGCTGAACTCACTCGCCTCGTCCCTTCAATTAAGCACAGAACCCAGTATATAACACTGGCGATGAAGGTGGGATCCTGCTCCTCCAACAGAGCTGAGAGTCACTAGGGGAGAGGCCGGAACGCGCCTGGCAGGAAAAAACAATTCCCCACCTCTACGGTCGGTCTAGCACAGCCACGCTAGCGACCACGCACCCAGAGGACCAGTCCCTGGGCATACGGAGGAGCAGGATAAGAAGACAACGAGCCCCAGCTGCAAAGACCAACAGAAATGGCGAAGGTCGGAAACCTGGAAGAATTTGATATAGCTCACCCAGAAAGATGGTCTTCGTATCTATCCAGGGTCGAGAACTATCTCCGTGCCAATCAAGTCACCGAAGATGGCCTGAAGGCCGCTACGCTCCTATGTGTTTGCGGCCCAGCCACGTTCAACATTGCAGAAAATTTGTTCGTGCCAATGCCATTGGAGTCCGTAACGTTCATGGTCTTGAAGAAATGGCTCGGTGACCATTTCCAGCCCAAGCTGTCGGTAATCGCTTGGCGCCGTGTGTTCGAACAGAGGGTTCAGCAGCAAAGTGAAACAGCGTCTGAATTCATCGTGGTGTTGAGGCAAGCTGCATGCCTGTGCCAGTTCTCCGACATAGAGGAGAGGCTCTGGGACCGGCTCGTCTGCGGCCTCCGGAATCGAGTGTTACAGCAAAAACTCTTTGCCAAAGAGACCGTGTCGTTCCCAGCACAAAACCCAGTATATAACATCTACCACAACCTATTTATTTTCTCAGTTGGGGGGTGGGTTTGAGGAAAACAAGACAGTCATTTTGAATTGGAGCTAGAAATCTATTTCTGGATTAATGAAGCAAAAGAATACTATGGCACTACAACAATTCAGCAACTGCAGAAAAGGTAGAGCCAAGGAGGTTGATGACAATGCGGTTCATAGGAATGACATTAAAACTTCAATGTGGAAGTGACCTAAATTTATTTTTTCTGCTTCTGATTCTAAACAATATACATAACATGGCAGAAAACACAAGCAGAAAATACACATTATATTATAGACAATGTTTGTGAAACAAGCAGTAAAATATACATATATTGAAGACTATCTAGATACAAATAATGGAAATGTAGCTGGACAGATGCTGTGGGGCTGAACTTAGAATAGAATTTAAGATGCTGACAGCATAAGACATAGAACAGGGAATCAAGCTATTCTCCAAAGCGCCTGAAGGCAGGACAAGAAGCAACGGATAGAAACTAACCAAAGAGAGAACCTAGAACTAAGGAGAAATTTCCAGTTAGAACAATTAAATCAGTGGAACAACCTGCAACCAGAAGCTGTGAATGCTCACTTAATGGCCCACATGGTCCTTTTTTAATGGTGGCAGTTGGGACTGCTGGAACTGCCATCACCCAGTGGTGTGGTTACCTGCTTTTTCAATTTATAAACATATTGCTTAACAACGAAGTTTCTGGTCCAAATTAGCTTACTGTTAAGTAAGGACTACCTATGATGGTGGGAGGTATATGCATCATGCTGCTATTTCTTTGCTGTTTCTGCTATACTATATTAGGCTTACATTGTTGATTGTACTTGAATGGCATTTGAATATATTCTTTCTCTCTTCTTGCTCCTAAACTCTGATACTAAAATATAACTCAGATTGATTAAGTTTATATAGCAGTCTTCCAATATCTCAGGGGCTGCCACAAAGAAGAGGGACTCAAGCTATTCTCCAAAGCGCCCAAAAGCAGGACAAGAAGCAACGAATGGAAACTAATCAAGGAGAGAAGCAACCTGGAACTAAGGAGAAACTTCCTGACACTTAGAACACTTAACCAGTGGAACAACCTGCCTCCAGAAGCGGTGAATGCTCCAACACTGGAAGTTTTTAAGAAGAGACTGGACAGCCATTTGTCTGAAATGGTATAGGGTTTCCTGCCTGAGCAGGGGGTTGGACTTCCAAGGTCCCTTCCAATATAATAATTATAATTATAAATTATATCCCAATTTTTATTTGCAGCACATATTCCTATGGTCTACAGGTAATCCTAAAATTATGAAAATTAGGAGTGGAATTTTGGTTGTAAATTGCTGGGGTCAAGTCACCACATGACCAGACCCAATTTTACAATGATTTCTTTGGTGGTTTACAAACAAATCATGTGGTCATTAAATTAATCATGTGATTGTTAAAAGACTCAGTGGTCTGGCAAAAAAGGTCACATATCACAATCACATGACCATATGACGCTTCTTCCAATCATAAATATGAACCAACTGTCAACTGCTCAAATTGCAGTTACATGACTGTGAAAGTGGTGCAATGGTCATAAATGTGAGTACAGATTGTTAAGCTCTTTTTTCTAAGACTATCATAAAAAACCTTTTTCCAAGGCTATTGTAACTTTGAGCCATCATTAAATGAACGGTTAGAAGTTACCTGTATTACAGTATACAAAGTTAGTGTTTTCCTTTACTAAATTATTATTCAAGTTTGTTGGCAGCACAGTAGATTCTGTGTCATGAGGAAAAACTTCATGTTATGCCATTCAATAAATTATAATTCAAATAATTTATTAAGCAACAGCTATTTGAAGTCAAATTGTAGCCTTCTTAGCATTATGACTATAACATAGGCACCAGTTTTTCCTGTCTTGAATTGTATTTAAAATATTTATAGTCCCTAACTTGACATTTTATACCAAAGATGGATGATACATAATATAGACAAATGAATAAGAAATCATAAATACACGAAAGAAAAAAAATAAGTGTAACATTCATATTGAAGGGAAAAGCTTTCATAAAATAAAGCAGACTTCAATCCCAATACAAACGCAAACATTTTTTAAGTGGGTATGTCTTAAACATGGATTTCCTACACTTCACGTTCAAAAGCAATTATTTCATTGTGAAACATTTCTCAGCTGTAATTTAATTTAGCAATTTTAGAGATTAAATTTTCAATATAATATAATAGCCAGATAGCCATTATTCCTTCAACTATATAACATAATATTTAACTAAGATATTACTTACCTATTGAATTCATCAGCAAGGAACTTTTTCTCCAAGTTCTTATCTATAAAACATTTATCATAGCTGAATCTTTTCTAGGATCTCCTGTCTATGTACAAGCCATGCAATGTTTGGAGAACTTGAGGGAAATTAAATGGTTTGAAATTTTTAGAAGAAGTCAGCAGGCATTTACATCCAGCTTATTATAGTGATTTTTCTTATCATCTAACTGCAACTCACAAAAACCACAAAAAAAAACACATTAAATCCTCTGAACATGAAATAATGTATTATTGAAGTCACAGCAGGAGAGCTGCTTAGATGGTATTTAAAAAGAAAAGGTAGTTCTAGAACAACCATCTTTTTCCATTACAAGGTAATAACTAAAGAAAAGGGAGGATACATTTTTATACATTTTGTGGATATTTTTTTATCCACAATCACAAAAGGAACAAAGAACTGATCCTTGTCTTCATTTATTGTTCCTTTTCACAATAGGAAGAATTAATGCCACCAGCTCAGATACCTTGTTTCAAATATGTCCAAAATACAAAAGTGAACATGTAAGACAGATGTTTATGTGCAGTATTAAAAATGTGTAGCAATCCTGCATTATCATCACCAAAACAACAATACATTTCCTCAGAGTCTTAACTGGCACTGGTTCATGCTAATATCTTATTTCAATTTAATTTTTCTTTAGTTTTAAGAACTTGCTTTAGTTTTCTATTTGCATTATCGGACATATCTGTCTTACTAAGCTAGGTAGACAAATCTGTCTTTGCATAGATTAGACAACTAGTATTTGTCTGCTGTCTCTATCCAGATGATAATATGTGGTCGCTAGGACCATTCCAGACAAAAGGACATTTTTGTTCATCACCAAGTCCACCCAAAATCTGTTGACTCCCATCTACAGATAATTCCCAATGTGAAATATGTTTGGCATACCTGTCATACACACTCCAATTTCATTTTTCTTTTCCTGGGCAATGAATATAACAGTGTTTTAGGATTATATCTAAATGTTTGTGTCTTTCTGAACCAGTACATGTACATCATAGAAGTCAAAATGGTTTGCAAAGATAAATAGAGGTATAGTAAATGATGCTGGTATAAACTAAATTTAGTGTTGCTTCTTTTTCTTATCTCATGCTTTTATTGTCTTCGCTTATTTTTTTCACATTCCATTACCATATTTCGCTTACTCTTGCTTAGTCCAAACAGAAAATTACAATGCATACACATTTAAATGCTTATAAAATATATCCCAACAATTCATGTTTTCAAAGTTCCCAATGCCAAATCCTAAACTCAGGTAGTAAGTTCCATTCAAGTGAATTCAATTATTTATGAATTATTATGTTTCAATTTGTGCCACATGACAATTCACACTATAATTATATTGATTATATAAAACATGTATCATTTTCAGTTTCCTGTTATGTTCATAAGTCAGCAAAAAAAGCCTAAGAATATTATTATATTTCACCGCTAGAACTGCATTTTCTAGAAGCAACAAATTATTCCTACTGTGAGCTCCCATTTCCAGAACTATAAAGCAGATTCAGAAGATGCAGTCTCTAAGGCAGGCATGTCAAATTGCCAGCCCGTGGGCCGGATGCATCATACTGAAACCGCGCCCACCCCATTGCTGGCAATGGGGGAAAAGTCACGATATTTCATGTGATGTCACATTACGTCGTGAGTTTGACATGCCTGCTCTAAGGGACAAGAGCAAAGGTACAAGTCAACAAATAAAATATCCCAAAATCTATTTATGAAATTGCAGCAAATCATATCCATGTTTTATTCTTCAGTATTCTGGTATCAACTGTGAAAATTTGAAGCAACTGTAGACTTACAAAGCTATTTAACATTTAATCATTTATATGACAGGATTTAAATCAGACAGAGTCTTGACATCCTAAGTAGTAAGGTTACAAATACAGTAGTCCTCAACTTACAATCACAACAGGGACCAGAATTTCCATTGTTTAAGGAATGTGGTTGTTAAGTAAATATTGCCAAATTTTACAACCGTTTTTGCCATAGTTGATAGACAAATCACTACAGTTATTAAGTGAATCATATGGTCGTTAATCAAGCCTGGCTTTCCCCATTAACTTTGCTCATCAGAAGCCAACTAAGAAAGCTACAAATGGTGAAAACATGGCCCTGGGATGCCTCAACTGCTGTAAGTACATGCCAGTTGCCAATCTCCCAAATTTTGATTTTGTAGGGATGCTTCAATGGTCATAACTATGAGCAGGGCTTTTTTTTCTCATAGAACGCTCAGAACAGAGTTCCGGCACCTTTTTTGGATGGAACCTTGTAGGGTAGGCAAGGTGGTTTGTATGACATGTGTGAGTTCCGGCACCTTTTTCTTTTACAAAAAAAGCACTGACTATGAGAACTGGTCAACACTTTTCTCAGTGTAACAGTGTAACTTTGAACGGTTGCTAAATGAATGGTTGTAAGTCAAAGAATACTTATAATCATGCTTTCCTTTAATATTGTTATTGTTATATAAAGAGAAGTTAGGTTTTTAATTAAATTTGTTCTGTTTTTAAGGAAGAAAAAATCTAGAATCTGTTATTGGAGAAATTGCTCTTTTTATAGCATTTCACCAACTATCATTCTACATGTAGTGATCATTTTTCTTCACACCTAGTACCATGTAGTTTAGAGATCCCCAACCTTTTGGGCACCATGGAGAAAGTCTTTTCCACGGACCAGAGAGTGCATTGTGTTGTATGCTGCCTGCATCCCACAGATGGGGATTAGCTTGTTTGTGTGGACCAGTTGCTGGCATGCCACGGACCGGTACTGTTCCACGGACCGGGGGTTGGAGACCCCTAATGTAGTTAACTGTGATCTGTCCTTAAAATTGCTCCTTTAAACCTCTTATCAACCTATGAAGCATTGGTAAAACAGCATACCAGAAACAGAAAAGAGGAATTATTATAAGGAAACATCACCTTAGCAATAATCATCCTTCCTCTTTTGCTTCCAACTGGTAAAAAGCAGCAGTTTTCTTTTTCCTTTTTACAAGATGTGTTAGGCATACAAATAGTGCTGAGATGAAGATAAAGATTGGCCTAAAGGTAGATTATATCAGAAAGGTAATAATGGCTCTATTGTGAAATGTCCAATGAAATCCCCCTAGAGATAAAAATCATTTGAGTGCTCTTTTCCATGTGAAAGAAATCATCTACCTTTCATTTTCCAAAGCAGTTCTGGAAAGGATAGATGCAGTCAAAAGCAAACAGAATAGCAGATATGTAAGATATCTGATTAGTATCATTAAGATTTTTCTTCAGAACTAGGTCCAATCTATGCTGTAAGAGATAATTCTGTATCTAACACTATAAGAGTTGTGGTAGTGCAGTGGTTAGAATGCAATATTGCAGGCGAATTCTTCCAACTGCCAGCAGTTTGACTCTCACTGGCTCAAGGTTGAATCAGCCTTCCATCCTTGTGAGGTCAGTAAAATGAGGAGCCACACTGTTGGGAGCAATATGCTGACTCTGTAAACCACTTAAAGAAGCTGAAAAGCACTGTGAAGCAGTATGTAAGTCTAAGTCAGGGGTGTCAAACTCAATTTCATTGAGGGCCGCATCAGCATTGCGGTTGCCCTCAAGGGGCTGGGTGGGTGTGGCCTGGGTGGGTGTGGCCTACTGGGTGGGGATGGCTAGAGTGCATATGGCCTACTGGGTGGGCATGGCCAGCTCTACATCGTTCGCATCAAGGGTGCCTATGGGGGCCTGGGCAGGAGTGGGAGAGATCTGAGGGTCTCTGGCAGAAGGAGGGTCTCTGGGCCAAGGCCAAGGCAGTGGGGGCCGTTCCCTCACTGTTTCCAGGGTGGCTTCGTGGGCTGCATGAAACCACTTTGCAGGCCGGATCTGGCCCCCAGGCCTTGTGTTTGACATGTCTCGTCTAAGTGCTATTGCTATTACCAACAGTACTTCTTCAAATGCCTACCAGAGAACAAAAGTTCCAGAATTATCATGTGATCAGTTTGCAAATCCATTAGAATCCATTCACCTAAGCAGGTAGAATAAAAGTATTTTCTTCAAAAACAGCATTTGGTCTTTTTTTTTTTTTACAAAAAAGCCAAAAGTTTTCAAAGATATTTCAAGATATTTTTTTAAAAAGTATAAATTAAGAGAATGCCACCTCAAGAAATTTATCTCTGTAGAAAATAAGCATTAATTGCTCAGAATAACAAGTAGAGCATTTTTAACAAATTTTTATAGGCACACAAATATTAATGTGATTAGTTTGCCATGTTCCATATAATGTATGTGAACTACAACTTAGACTGAGAGAGAATGCATAGAATATGTAAAATCTGCCATTAGCTTTAAGATGTGTTAAGCTAACTCTTAAAGGTTAGCTCAAGTACCCCTGGGATAAACAGTAAAGTGTTACACTGCACTTGATCCCTGAAAGAGAGAAGTGTAATTTGTTGAAGTTATTTGTCTTCCATACAACACACAAACTCTCACTTGTTTTGGAAAATTGTTCAGAAAGGCTTTGAGAAAGGACAAAATCATTGACTATCCTTTATAAAAATAAGCATTTTTTTTAATCCTATGTGACCTAATGAACATTAAACATTGGCAAATAATGTAGGAATGTGAATGAAAGAAAAATGAGATTTTATGCAGCATCAAACAAAATTATAGTTGCAAAATTATGGAAAGTAGCAGCTATACTTTAATCTTCACGGGTCAAACCTACCTTGACTGTGTCCTAGTCACTGAAGTTTAAGAGGATCTAGACAAAATGCACGGCATTTGGGAGTAACAACGATACTCAAGGAAACTAGAAGCTAAGTCCTGTAAATAGAGACTGGGAAAACTGAACGTAGTTTTGAAAAGAGAATAAAGAAAAATAGGATACCACACTTCTAAAATACCTGATGGATAAACTACGTACAGAAACCAAGACTTGTACTTTAGCATTCCAGAAGGGAAGACATGGAATAATGGAATCAAATTACAGGAATAGAGACTGTGAAAGAAAAGACCTTTCTAATATTAAAAATAGTTTGGAAGTAGAACTAATTCCTCAAGGATGTGGTAGAATTCATTTCATTTCATTACATGTATTCAAGAGGACAAACATCCATCAGATATGCTTAAATTTGTATTTTTGCACAAAGCAGGATTGGGCTTACTGAATTAAATCATGGGTCCCCAAACTATGGTCTGTGGCCCAGTACCAGGCTGTGGCCTATTGGCCACCAGGCTCCAGGAATAGCTGGCAAGCCCCCCTCCCACTCATGGTAGCACCACAGCGCAAGCACTAGTGGCCCCATTTGCACATATGCAGGGACGCTAGCACTGCTGCCAGCGTCATGCGGGTACCAGCAGCCTACTTGCACATGCGCATGGGTGCCAGTGTGCACACTGCAGATGCCCTGCTTGCGCATGTGGGTACATGCTAGTACCACCGTTGTGCATGCATCCCAGTTGCGCATGTGCACACAGGACTGCACATGTGCACATTTCCCTGCTGCTCCCTTTCCTTCCAGGCCGCCAAGCCGGAAAGTTTGGGAGCTCTGATTTAAATGGTTCCAACTATTTTTAAGTTCATAAGTACAACACAAGTCTCTTAAATAGGTGAGATTAAAATTATGTGACATAGTTAGCCACATTGTTCTTAATAGTGTATACCACAAACCTATGATGGCCCCAGAAAACTCTTAGCATGTTGTGTTTTGAAAATTACTGTACCTGAACATGATCTCATTTGCTTACCTTTCCTACCAGTCAGTCAGATCTTCCAGTGAATTTGTGACATCCTTTACAAAAAGGTCAATCTTTAGAATTTAAGAGAAATTTTATGTAATTTTGCACCACAGTGTTTCCATACCTATGAGTCTTATTATTAACTACATTTTATACACTAAAAATGGTGTTTTAGTAACTCAGTAGAAGCCACTTGATAGCAATTAAGGTTAAAGTTTAACCATTCTAGAAGGGATGACATAGAATAATGGATTCAAATTACAGAAGAACAGTGATTGAATATTAGAAAATAAGACCTTTCTAATATTTAAAAGCAGTTTGAGAGCAAATCAGAAGTGTGTGAGTTCTTGTCTCCCACCCTAGATATAAAGCCAGCTAGGTGACATGGGCTAGTAATTCTCTCTCAGCCTTATGAAGCAGGCAACGGCAAACAGCTTTTGAAATCTTCCCAAGAAAATCACAGTGCCTTGTCCAGGCAGTTGCCAGCAGTCAAAAAAAAACCCTGACTGGAAGACATGCAGACATAAACTTTATAATAAAAAAACTAATTTTTATTGATCCAAAACAACTGAAACAAAATCAATCACATCATCAACTAAAAAAACATCACAAATGTATTTTTAACCCTATTTATTTATTTATTTAGATTTATATACCGCCCTTTCCCGAAGGACTCAGGGCGGTTTACAGGGCATTTAAAAGAAAATCAATACAAACGTTAAAACAAATTAAAAAAGATTAAATAAAACCCTGAGAAAAATAAAAAACCCCAGTTAAAATTAAAATTAAAAAATTCTCAGCCTTTAAAGACCAACAATTTATCCCCTAATCAGAGCAGGCACAGGGAATGTTTCAAAGTTCAGGAATACAGCTAAAGAAGGCCTCAAATCATGTAAGTGTAATTCCCCAAACAACTAGGAAAGTGATCCAAAAGAATACTTCACTTTGAATGACTTTGGCTAAAATAATTTTTAAAAGGTAATTATGAGCATTTACTATAAGAAAGAATATTTTTCTTCTTCTCTTTCTATTCCTAATCATATAAACTTCACACCAGGAAGTGGAGAAGTCATGGTGGAATTATCAGTATATCTGAAGCTGGGTTCTGAAACTTTTCTTAAAAAATTAATTGGTCCTACCTTTAAAAAATGAGCATATGGGTAGTCCTTGACTAATTATGTGTCAATATATCTCAATAATGGAGCCTAGAATTTCCACTGCAAGTCATGCTGGTTATATGTTTGAAGCACCCATGTGACCAGACTTGATTTTATGACATTTCTCATAATGGTTATTAAATGAACACAACAGTTGCTAAACATATCCGTGTATTCCTATGGATTTTTTTTTGCCAGAAATTGCTAAAAACAAGCAAAAAATGTCATTAACCATGGCCGTGTGACTGAGGAATGCTGCAACCTTCTGAAAAGGTGAGCCAGTTGCCAGGAACTAAAATGCACATTCATGTGACTGTGGGGATAAGTGCAGCCATCAGAGCCCCAGAAATGAGTCATAAGAAGCCTTTGGGAAATTTGTTGTAATTCTGAATGGTCACTAAGTGACCAGTTATTAAGCAACAACTATCTGCATACTCTGCATAATTTTAACAGGCAGATATGCAATAGTATTTCTGATTTATTAACACACCAACTACAACACACACCAACAAGCCTGATTCTAACGAACTAAAGTTGGTAACAACAGATCTCTTCTAAACCCAATGGAAGACCTGTGGAATCTTCACATGGATTTTAATAGAATTTGCATCAATCCTGAAAGACATAAATGAGGAGCATCAGAAGTTGAATTGTATCCAAAATTGAATTGGAGGCCATCAGAGCATGAAATGCACTAATGTGGCATATATTCACATTGATTGAGTTTTTCCTTGTTATGATGACAGAAATCTTACATGTTGCTGTTGCTTAGCTATAGTTTATACAGTGTCTCTAGGCAGTTAAGCCTGAGAGATGTTATAGATACTACTGTCAATCCTCATTTGCACCAAAACCTAAAGTGAAGACAAGAATGTATAGGAGAAGCAAGTTGTTACCAAAGGACACACAGATTATTGGTTTGGCTGTAGGTGGAAGATGGCATTTTAGGTGCCAGAAATGTCTGATTACACAAAAGGTTTGTGATTCATAGTGATTGCTGATGATCCAAAATCACCATTAAAATCAGAAAGGAAACATAAAGAGACCTCATCCTAATTGTTCTAATTCTATTTTTGAATTTCAGCACGCCCACTCATTCATTAATGCTACCTTTGGGTTCTCAGTAATGTCTCTAGAGAATGTATGCATTCACGCTTTTTTGGCCACAATATTAACTAGAAAAAGATTTAAAATGGAATTTGCTGTAGTTTGGTCACCAGGTTTATGGTTTACATAAATGGAAAGCAAATATATAACACGTAATTCACCAATGGCATGTGGTCAGTACAAAATATGAGCATTGACAGCAACAAAGTAAGATTAGTGTTTGAAACTTGCATTTCTATATGCTGCTTACTTTTTACAAATAAAAACAAACAAGTAAACCTCCTCCCCCCACAATCAAATTTCATAACAGAATACAGAATTTTGTAGAACTTTTTTGGTCAAAGTAATTGATTAACCTATAAAACCTTTTTATCTACAATAGCAAAAACCTAACACTATAAAGAATGTCACCTACATACACTTGTTTTGAATAATCAGGTGTGGTCAACTTTTGTGGGTTGAGAAAAGCAACTTCACAATGATTGCATATTCTTCTTTAGAAACAAAATTTCTGGTGTCTAAAATTCACTGTGAAATACAAAAGTGACCACAATGCTTACATATTCTATGGATGTATCCTAGGTGTAATTTAGTTGTAACATAGGGGAACACAAAACAAGATTTTCCCTTACTTAAAAATGTAGCACAGCATCACCTACTTTATTTTTTACAAATTTCAGTCTCAATGTAACATTTTAAACCCAAACTCAAGGAAATAGGTCATGATCCAAGTACAAAGTCAAAGTTTGTAATCAGAGAATTAGTTGTCCATCCCAAATTATCCATCACTCTTTTGTACTACCTGAGTTCACACATAATGTACCCAATGTGAACAGATTTTTTTGTTGAAAAAATGATAAGCATTATGGTTTCTTGAATTATACTAAATTTATGCAACATAGCCAATTAAACAAATCACTTTATGGCCACTATTCTCTAGTATCAATTTATCCCAATATGTGAGCTCCAAGATACATAACTAAAAAGAACAATTATGAAAACTGGATTTTGAAGGCCAATATGGAAATACTTCCATATTTCAAGTACATAGATACCTGTGTAACAAGAAATGCTCAGGTGATTAGGCAAATTTTGTAGCACTGTGCATCACTGCAGAATACATAAGAACATTTCATTTCCAAAAAGAGGCACGCAGAATAACAGATGCTGAATAAAACTCACAGGAGATAGTTCTATGCAACAATGCAATTTATTTGTGAAGAAAATAACTTAACCTAGGTGAAATATTCTAATAACTATCACTGATTGTCAGAAAAAGTATAGTTTTGTTGCAACCTCTGTAGTATATTTGTAAATTCCATGTTACTCTGTGCAGCATTGTATTTAGAGAAGTCTTATAATTCTAATCAAGTTCAATATTGCATACAGTATCTAGCATTTTAGTATTCAACCCTATTCCAGTTCTCTTTTATGTGTACTTCTTCAATATCTAAAAGGTTTATCAAATTTCTGCATAATGAAATTTCAAATCTAACATATATTATTTTTAAAAAAACAGACAGGATATCTGCCATTTTCATAGCTATTAGTTTTCACCTTCTAGTACTACTAATATTAGTACATATTCAAGTACATTCTTTCCAGTGTATTCAAAAAGCATAGTTATTGTAAGTAGTTGGTAATCAGAAAGCCAGTATGGTGTAGTGGTTAAGGCATCAAGAAACTGGAAGGCTATGAATTGTAGTGCTGACTTGGACACAAAGCCTGCTGAGTGACCTTGGGCCAGTCACTTTCTCTCAGCTCTAGGGAAGGAAGGAATGGTAAGCCACCTTTAAAAAAAATTCCAAGAAAACTGTAGAATTTTTTCCAGGCAATCTACAAGAATTGGACAATTGAATGGAAGGAAAAAACTGCTAATGCATGACATCAGCAGAGACATTCAGCCAAAATACTGATTCTAGGCAGTACTCAGGGAGGAAAAATAATGGAAAAAAAGCAGTAGCCTTAATATAGATAGCATAACTTGTGCACACTCAACCGCAAAGCTGCCAAGTCAATTACCTATCAATGACTATGCAGCCACTGCAGATTTTTACCTGCCTTTTTGTTATACCATCAATAACAACAACAAAAATGTTAAGGTAGTAGGAGTTCCTGAACCTACTTAATTTTAAGTTAGATTTTTCTATCTATCTTATTAGAATTTGGACTCATTGTACTTACTAGATTCCCAATGTACTGGGAGAGGCCAAGAATAGCAACAACAGTATTGCTCTAATATATTCCTGAATAGAAGATTGAAGAATACAAATAGCAATTTACTCAGCACTGCTGATATATAAAATTAAAACATTATTCCAATGGAGTGCTCACAAGTCCTTCTTGAAATCACAGGGGAAAGGTAAGCAACCTTCAGTTCATTTATCAAAGTTTCTTTATTTCTTACGTACAAAGGTGATAAAGAGTAATTTATATGACATTTTGAGTACAGAGTGATTTATCATTCATCTTATTCATATGCATGTCCTCTTAGCTAAAAGGGTCATCATTATTTTTAACAGCTAATGTACTAAGATTCCAGAGAGTACAGTGCATAACTTCCTATACTGATCTGAATTAGCACCGCACTCACTAACACATTTAGTTTAATAACTACATGCTGAAATAATTACTCAACTTCCTAATTTTACTAAAATTAAATGGAAGCCTAAGAGAACTCATAATTGGAATCAAGGGCAGGGAAACAAACTCTATTTATCTGCTTACAATTCAATGCTGAATTAAGATTTAAAAACTTATCTGAAAATCCCAGTGGTCACTTCAGTTTTCTTTCCCACAAAGTTTGAGAAAATAAAGTCTGTGAATATTCTATTAGAAAGTACTGATAACCTGAAAATTTCCAAATATTGCTAGAGAGTTCTTTAGAATTTGTGCTCTTGTCAGATTCCTCCCAGCTCTTCTTCCAATATTTAATATAAAAACTGAATGATTGTTCTACAGTACAAAATGCCCATACTTGTTCATTTGTCTACAACACTGCAAATCATATACCACTCTAACTTGGCACACTGAATTAAAATCTCAGGGTGAGCAAGACAAAACACCACAACTCTCACATATTTATCATAAATGCATAAAATTCATTAATCTAGCTGAATTTATATAAAGTAAGTTTACTTAAAATCAGACTTAAGAGTCACTTAAGAGTCACTCCTGAATTATTTTATTCAGTGAACAAAGTGAGATACATTTTAAAAAGTTAGCTCATTATATTAAAGTATATTATAGTTATACAACACTGCTTAGCGTGCCAAGTTAATGATTTTACATCTTAGCTTATAGCTTTGTCTATCATATTCCATTCTAAGCACATAAGGCAAAGAATAAAATCAAGAGAGAAATTCGGGGCTAACTGCTAAAGATTTTACAGCTGTTTAATTAAAACATTTTTACCTAAGCCTCCAGAATCAATCAACTATAACAAAAACCTTTACTCACTGTCCTTAATGATAATACAAAAAGAGTCATCGAAAAATATTTTATGCAGCCAAAAGAGGACTATATTAGATGGATGTGGAATGCATACTATAAATTAGGAATAATTATAGCAATACTTAAAGAAAGCCTTGAGAAACTTCATGTTACCTCTATAGAGTCAATACATCGTTTATTTGTTCCCCAGGGAGATGAGCTCAATGAATTAAATGGTACAATAGCTAGATAGTGTAACAACAAAAATCTCTTGCAGAAATGTAATGTAAGTAAGTGTATAAACATCCCCCCTTTCAATTAAATAGTCGTCTAACACTGTACTTAATGAGTTAAAAGCAATCCATTTTTAAAAGATCCCATTTAACCACATTGTCTATTAAGGGAGGAGACTAAATTCAGAGAAGACTGAAAAATGTTTACTGTCCATTCATCCTGGAAAAGAAGTGGACACAGCTGATAATGTGACAGCTCTTTATTGAATGTAATCGCTTAAGTCAAAGCAGCCAGAAAGCTTGCTTGTGGAAATGTTGAAGTGACCTTTCTAGCATGCTAATTAATATACCTTCAGGTGTGGATACATCAGCAATTATTTGTAGATAAAGAAAGAGGTTTTTTGCTAGCTGTGTCATTTTAAACAAAGGGTAGAATATAATTCTGATATAAAAGGAAAGCTTTCATGTTAATCAAGGCTCTCCATTAGAGATTTTATTACATTAGTACACATACTGTCCTAACATGCGGATCACAGAAAATTCTTCCAATATAGTTCATATCAAAATTATTTTAAAAAGTATGCCTCATTTGGCAAATTGATGCCTAGTTAAGCATGTACATGCTTATGGACAAACTGCACATTTCTTTCTAAATCTTCATCTGCTTCTTTCGTATTTTTTATTCTAGGACAAATTTCTCTTTCTTCTCAATACCTAAAGCATGCTTCACCCTCTCTCCTATAACAAACTGGCTCGAAAATCATATATTTATATGCATACTAAGATTAAAAGGAATTTCTACTCTAACTGTAAACATGTTCCTTTTCTCTAAGCCACCTTTTAATCTCTTTTTATTAAAGTGGCATATAATGCAATAGTGGTACTAATAGGATTCTAACACTCCCCCCACTGCTCCCCCGCCATGCTGTCATGCAGTCTGGACTCTACAGTGGAAAATATCTGATTGAGGTCAGTGAGGAGATTTAAAGTCTCACTAATAAGTTGAAATCTTTTATGTTCAAACACTTCCGGAATACCCAACTATTACAGGAAAAAATAAGTCCAACTTCTTCATTTACAAAGTCTCCTGAAACAATCTTTTCAATGACAGGTAACAAGTGACATTTCTCCCAACTTTTTTAAAGTCCCAGACTCAGAAACATCATTTTAAAAAAGTGAAAAAAGCAGTCAAAATTTAACTTTTTCTATGGGGGAATTTCAATCTCACACAAGTGCCTTAAGTGCTAAATAAAATCTAGTCATTGTTTGTCAGCTACTGAAAAAAGGTATATCATCTACTAGGGAACGTTTTTGCAGTTGCTATGATCCTGTAGAAATCCATTCAGATCTGGGATACTTGCTCCCAAGATTGCAGTGGGTTCCTCAATGTTATATGTGCAATAAACAACTTTATTTGGATCTGTTAAAACAGACCATTAGCCTTATAGCTATAATTCTATCAGACTCTCAGGGAGGGGGGACATAGAAGGCACATTTTCTTCTACAGAAATATGTGTGGGATCGGAGTGCAGGAAAATTTCCAAAGCGGGGGTGGGGGGAGAGAAAACGAAGAAGCGGAAAAAAAGCTGTCCCCTTTTTCTCCTTCCCCACAAAGCAATGCCAAGCCGATTAAGCATCACCGCCCAAGCCCAGAGCAACCCTTTCCTTACCTTCTCTGTAGTTGCTGCTGCTGCCGCCGCCGCCGCCGCCGCGGAAAGCTCTCAAGTCTTTTGTCAGTGGGGGATCCCCAGTGACACTGGCCCTTTCTTAAACCGAGTGGTTGTTTTGCTCCGACGAACGCGCCGGGAGACCAGGGGCAAGCCCCTCGTCCTGGTCCGCCTTTAATTCGCTGGAGATGCTGCGAAGCGGCGGCCGGGGGGAGGGGGGGGCGGGTTAGTTGCAACAGAAAACAAGGCTCCGCTCCAACTGAGCCCGGCGCTGCGGGATCCCTCCGGCGGTCCCAGGCTGGGGAAGCTCCCGTCGGCCCAATTTGGGCGAGATCAGCGGAACTGGGGTGGGTGGGTGGGGAGCGGAGAGGAAGACGACTTGGCAGAATCGAGAGCCCCTTTCCCCGGCTGCCTCTTCAGGGCCTGCCCGTTCCGTCTCTCTTCATGCTGCCTTGGGGGAAAGCAACTCCCTAGAGCTGGCCGCGCGCCCCGAGCCTCCCCCCCCCCTCACCGGCGGCCCGCGGGACCCCGAGGCGGTCGGGGTAGGAGCGCGTCTGCCAAGCTCCGCCGCGGCCTCCCCGGGGCCTGCAGGCACGCCTTGCGGGGAACGCCAGGCCCGGCTGTGGTTTGGAGAGGCTGGCGGGGAAAGCCCCCGAGAAGACGGCGGGCGACAAAAAAAAAAAAAAGATGTGGCGGCCCGGCCTGGAGAGCTGCGCTGCGCTTGGGCTGCCTTGGCTTCACTCGCTCCTTCACTCTCTGGTCGCCGGCTTGGGCT
Source organism: Vipera ursinii (assembly GCF_947247035.1). Classification (NCBI taxonomy): domain Eukaryota; kingdom Metazoa; phylum Chordata; class Lepidosauria; order Squamata; family Viperidae; genus Vipera; species Vipera ursinii. Next base: position 65,872,919 of record NC_139515.1, on the reverse strand, counting down.
TTTTCTCAGCAGCGCCCCGCCGCTGCCGCCGCCGCCGGTCCAAATGCCACCATGCCAGCAGCCGAGCGGCCCCCTCTCCACGGGGGAAGGCGGGCTCCCGGGCGGCGCTTAACAAGGCTGCTGCCCGGGGTAGCCTCTCTCGCTTGCGGGAAAGCCGACTGAAAGCGGCGACGGCGGCAGCAGCGCCGCCACCACCGCCGTTCCCTTTCTCCCTCCCTCCTCCTCCTCCTCCTGCTGCTCCTCCTGCTCTTCGCGGGTGGCGCCAGGAGACTCCTCGCCCTCGCGCCCACCCGGCCTCAGGACAGCCCAGGAGCGAAGAGCGGCGGCTGAGGGCAGCGGTAGCCACCCAGGCTCTGTGTCATTTCTGTCCGCGCCGCGGGCTGCGAAGAGGCGGGGCGGGGCCAGGCCGCCGACATACACGCCGCCCAGTGACAGGCGGCGCACGCGGGCCCAACCAGGAGAGGCCCCCTGCTGCAGAGGCCCTCCCCCTCTCCCGGCCCCCGCCCCCTCCCGTGTCTCCTTCATCCGCTCCGGGAGAGCGAGCCAGAAAGGGTAGTGCAGTGTTTCCCAACCTTAGGAACTTGAAGATGCGTGGACTTCAACTCCCAGAATTCCCCAGCCAGCATAGCTGGCTGGGGAATTCTGGGAGTTGAAGTCCACGCATCTTCAAGTTCCTAAGGTTGGGAAACGCTGGGGTAGTGGACGGACGGGAGGGCGGCGGCAGGGTGACTTTGGATTCCAGTTCCGCTAAGGAAGAAACTGGGGTCCCTTCTTTCTCAACGCACCGGACTGCTCCAGAATAAGAGCCTTCCTTAAAAAAAAGTCGCCCGGTTCGGCTCCGTGATAGCCGGCGATGGAAAATATCTGGTCCAAACCCAAAAACCCGAAGTGAACAAATGCACGCGGTCTCACGCCTGCGCTTCCTGCATGGCGAGCGCCGCGGGACTCTGCGCGGACTACCTGTGGCGAGAAATCGGTGAAAAAGGCTCGACGGGGACCGAGAAGGAGTTCTAGATGCAAAGCTCCGCAAAGGGGGCGGGAAAGAGTCCGAAACGTGGGTTCGTTGCTGAACGCTCGGCGCCGAATTTCAGAAGCTTGCATCCTAATTTCTCGATTCTAGCTTACGATCCGAAGGAAGGTAGCTAGGCTAAAAGTTTGCCAGATGAGGGAGTTTATCACTTCAAGGTGAATCTGACAGTTTCACGTTCGCCAAAAAGAAGGCTGTGTAATCGGGTTCCGGAGCGAAAAGGAACCTGACTTTTAAGTGAAGCCAGAGAGTAGAGACTCTGGCAAGCTGATGCTTCTGTTTTAGTTTCATAAACCTTTTGTGCTTGTCTTGCGGTCTTCCCAGTTTCCATGGGGACTCCTCTGAAACTGGCACTTCGTGGGTTGTGTTCTAAACGAATAATCCCTTCTATACTCTTTCTGCAGGAGTAGATATCCACGTGAAATCACCACCCACAGGACTGGGTGCCCTTAGCAACATCCTTGGAGCCATAATGTCCTGCATTATCTAGGCATGGTATATCCTTGCTACCGTTTTGTTTAGTCTCATGATGTTTCCTTCATCACGTCCACATCTGAGACGGCTTCAACTCATTGTGCGCCATTCTAATATTAACCTTTTAAGCAACAGATTGCTTCAGTTTCACAGGACAAGGAACCTGACACATTTCAATACCGATTTGGTCAGGGTCATCATTAGTAAAGGTAAAGTTTCCCCTGCACATGCGTGCTAGTCGTTTCCAACTCGCTTGTCCAAAGACATCTCTGTGGTCATGTGGCCGGCATGACTAGACGCCAAAGGCGCACGGAACGCTGTTACCTTCCCACCGTAGTGGTCCCTATTTTTCTACTTGCATTTTTATGTGCTTTTGAACTGCTAGGTTGGCAGAAGCTGGGACGAGTAACAGGTGCTCACTCTGTTATGCGGCACTCGGGATTCGACCCACCAAAGTGCCGACCATCTGATCGACAATCTCAGCATCCTAACCCACTGAGCCACCGCGTCCCTGGGTCATCATTAGATGACTTCATATGGGTGGACTCAATCCTGAACTTACTGGTCACATTAGGGTGGTGTGAACATTCTTCTTCCTCTGAAGTCCTTGAAAAATGGTCTACCAGAGCCACTCCACTGTGGGCAGTGGGAGAATTATTTCAAATTGGCTACTTCCAGTGGACCACACATACTTGTAATAGTGAAAATAGCTGCACAGAGAAATGGAAGGAAGACCCTCAGATTTTTCTCTCTTTCGGTCTGCTACTTCACAGCACTTCTCATGTCCAGCAGTTGTTAATTTAGGTTGCTTTTAGACATGGGTTCAGAACTATTCCAAAATAGTATTGTTCTACAACTTCTGCTGGGAAGTTATCTTTGAATGTACCTGCACAAAACACTTGTGCAAAAAGAAAACAATTTTTGACAGATGGCCAATCAATTGCAAATCCAACCAAGAGAGTGTTTGGTGGATGTTTTCCAGCCAATGATGTTCAGTAGGAGGAGAAAGAAAAAAAGCCAGGGGAATCTAGAAATGCCTATCTTTAATTAGTCCTGTACACCAAAAATAAGGAAAGCACCATTTGTTGGTATCATGCAGATGGGAGGATAGAAATTGCCTGTGGGTACAGCATATTTTATGCTGGTATAGTTCTGTGCCAGCTCAAGCATTTTAACTTGGGTGAAAGGAAGAAATCCGATTTATATTTAGAACAGACATATTTCACACCTTAAGGCCATATTTAAGTAAGTGATATTTATCTTAAAACTTCTCTTCAGGAGATTTATTCAAAGACCCATCCCCATTTTAATTCATAAGCCCAATATTATTCCCTGATATTTTCAGTCTTACCTCTTAATGAGGTTGGCTCATCTCCAGTCAGTAAGTGAAAACAGCCTTGTGTGGTTACTTAATGTACCAGAATATAGGTAGTTGGTTCACCCCTAAATCTTTGTTATCTACCACAGATTTGAGATATATAAAGTCAATTATATTCCATCATAATACCCATTATCTTGGAGTTTTAATAGCTGACTTGTTGCCAGGATGACCAGAGTTGTTTTGGAAATGTTGAGAACCATGGCCCTATATCATCTGACCTAGCCACTGGTCAAGATTTGTTAGTTCTATGTTTCTAAAGGACATGGACAGATGCACAATCATGGCAGGTTTGTGTACCCTCTCAGAGGGACTATTTCTGTTTTAGTGTTTCTAATTACCGTATACTTTTCACTTTAGATGTTTGGGAAACATATTTCCCTGGGTTTCTTTACTTCACATTCCCCGGAATTTTTGAGAAATGGCTATGGTAAGAGGAACAGAAAACACAGCCAAAAAGATTTTTAAAAATTATAGAATTGCGTGACAACAGATCCACTTACTCATACAGTTGGTGGACATTTTCCCATTAATAGTGACATGCTAAGGGAGAATGGCAGCAAACCCAGAGGAGAAAACCAATCATGTTACCTGTAATAACTGGCACACACATAAATCATGACAATAGGATTCAGTAAGGATTCGCAAGAGGGACAGAATAGGGATTGGTAATGAGGATGGTTGGTTGATAATAATACTGGTTTGTGGCAACACAATGGGAGATGGATAGTCTTTTAACTTAGTATTTCTAAATCTGGAACTAACCCTGAAATTACAATTTTAGGAAGATATTAGGAAAGGTATTTATCCATCCAACAATTTTTTATCTAAGTAGTTACATTGAACCACAAGGTGGGCTGTAAATAAATTAGCACTAGCAGTAATAGATTTTCCATTAATGTTTCTTTCCAAAAACCTGCCTGTTTCTTGTTAATTGAAGTGTGTCTAACTGAACCTAGTACCTGATCGTATGGAACAAGATGTTCTCTTTGTATTGGAATCCAATGTTCTACTTAGTAAAGATGCATAAAATTGTGTGTTTTGGGGAGGAAGGAGATGAAAGTAAATGACATCTGTCATGATGAAAATTGCTTCATTTTGATGCTAAGTCATCTTGGCATCATCCCAGTTTCTAATAGTCACTGATACCGCAAATAAAATTAAGTATGCATATTCCCCCCCCCCCAGTCTTTGTGTATTGTCTTGTTGTGATGGGCGAGTTCCTGGGAAGAATGAGGGAAGAACCCAAAAGTATGTCAAGGTATCCGAAACAGGATCACCTAAAGTATGAAGGTCACCCCGTATATCCACCATTTTCAAGGAGAATATCAATAATTGCTTTGGAGGTTTGAACTTCATTGATGGAGAACAAGAGGAACTGTGGGATGGATTTAAGGAAGTAATTAAGGATGAAAGTGAAGAGATTGCCAAAGATAAAAGAGAAGAAAGCAAACTGAATATCACAACAAACTGGAATTTGATAAGAGAAACCAAAGCTAGGCAAAACAAAAACCTCAAGAAGAATCTTCGCAAAGAGTTTTACAGAATTATTAGAAAAGACAAGAAGCAGACTTACAACAACACCCACAAGGACATTGAAGATGGAAACAGGCATGGAAAAACAAGGAAAGTTTTCCAAATGATCTCTGAACTCAAAAAGACATTCCAGCTTGGAATATAGGATGTACAGATTCAAAAATATCAAATAAAGATGAAAGGAGCATACAGAAATACTGTAAATTAGAGAAATCAACATCCTATATACTTAGATTTTTCCTATTTACAAGAACTTGCAGTACTAGAAAATGAAGACAGATCACCATTTTGGTTGTTGGATAACTAGAGGAACTGATGGGATACCCACAGAAATATGAAAGCTAACAAAATCTGTAAAGATCCTAATCAAGTGATGCCAGCAAATCTGAAGAATTACCTAGTGGCTAACAGATTGGAAGAGGCTGATCCACGTTCCAATACAAAAAAAAGGTATAACAGAATGTGCAAACTACCTCACAATATCCTTAATTTCACATGCTAGCAAAATAATGCTTACAATCATCCAATGCAGATTAGAGCCTTACATGAAAAAAAGAGATGCCAGATGTTCAGACTCGCTTTAGAAAAAGCCCAGGAACATGAGACATTGCTGATGCAAGCTGGATAATTGAGAAAGCCAAAGAATATCAAAAAGAAGTCAGTATGTGCTTCATTGCATAATAAAAAAAGATTTTGGTTGTGTCAATCATGTTAAGTTATAGCACGTGCTTAGAAAAATGGGAATTCCAAATCATCTCATTGTCCTTATGCAAAATCTGTATGCAACTCAGGAAACCACAATACAGGCAGAACTAGCTTCAGGTTGACAAGTGAGATAAGGCTGTATACTCTCCCCTTATTTATTCAACCCATATGCTGAATGTACAATAAGGGAAGCTGGATGGGATGTGGTTTAAAATTGAAAGAAGAAACATCAATAACCTGCATGATGCTTATGACACTACTCTGGTAGCTGAAAAGCAAAGGATCTGCAAATGCTAACAATAAATATCAAGGAGCACAGTAAAAGAATGGATAAAATTAAATATTTTAAATGAAATATTTAAATAAAGCAGTCTAGAAATATGCTGCAGACTAGCACTTGGTAGAAGCCTTGAAAACTTATTCAAATACTGGGTTTTGTGAATACCTACAAGCATCAGAATAGTGTGAACTGTGGTATTCCCTCTGATATTCTATAAAATGAAAATTGGACTTTGAAGAAGCTGAATAGAAAAAGTATTGATGTTTCTGAACTTTGGTGTTGGAGAAGACTTCTGAGAATACCATGGAGAATACCAGCTAACAAAACAAACAAATGGAACATTGAACAAAACAACCCAGAATTCTCACTTGAGCACAAATCACCCGACTCAAATTATCCTGCTTGAAAGACGTAATGTGAAGGCCTAGCTCCCCCGGGAAACCTGTAATGTTGGGAACAGTGGAAAGAAGAAAGAAAAGAGAAGAGAATGAGAAGCAAAGAGGATGGACTGAATTACAGTGGTTGTGAGTATACTCTGGGAAGACTTGAAAGACCAGATTAAAGACTTATCATCATGGAGAAAATCTATGTGGTTGCTAAGAATCAACACCGAGTTGATGACACGTAATCAATCAATCAATGCACTTTTAGGTTCAGGAGAGATTATTCATCTCTTCTTCTTTCTAGCTAAACTGTTATACATTTTTCTTTTTCTTTTTTTAAAAAATTCTGCATGGGATTTCTCCCCTGAGCAGCAAAGTAACATCTTTTTCATGCCATTAAAATGTCAACATTCAACATACTAAAATAATACCTAATTTCCTAGTCTCATTCTCATGTCAGATGTTAATGCCATTTCTTTTAGATCACTTTTTTAAATGAAACACAATATATTTTGTCTCTGTGATCATTTTGCTGCTTTCTGAAAACAGCTAAAAGAAAACACAGCAGTCAGAAGTGTTTAGTGTATTAGCTGTCTACAAGTAGGTGCATTTACTTGGAAATAAACCTCATGAAGCCTGGGGAGAGTTCTGAATACAGGATGACAAGACCAGGCTGTCTTATTTTTCCTAGAAGGGTTTGTTTGTGTCCGTAAGCTATTATGTAATCATTTCAGCTTAACTTGTTGTAAGTACCCAACATGTTATATGAAAGTCTTGATATATAATGTAACATGTTATGTAACCCTAGCTTTTTTTGAATAAACTATGATTAAGTGTGGATAATCACAGTCATGAATCATATCACTAAGATTTGAATATGAACTACCAGCCTGATCTTTCAGTATTTTTTTCTCAGCAGATATAAAGTCATTATTGTTATAAATTATATATATATATATATATATATATATATATATATATATATATATATATATATATATATATATATATATATATATATATATATATATATATATATATATATATATATATATAATTTTAAACAGCCAAGAGAAGCACTTGGCACATAGCATTTTCCAAATTCTTGCCATTTAACCCACCCAGCCCCTTTTCTGAACAGTTGAAGAAAATGATATTTCTGGAAAACTTCACACAACCTGCCTTTGCCACCAAGCCTACAGTCCTGATTACATGGGTGAACCCAAGTTGTGGTCTGAATGGTCGTGAGTCTCTTGGCAGCTATTTTATGTTATTTTTGTTGGGTTTTTCTTTTTTACTATTTTTATTCTGTTTTAAATGTGAGTTGTCCAGAATGTCTACAAGATGGTTGGTCTATTAAACACAAGTAGCTAAATCCTTCAGTCTGGTGAAAAGTCATTTAAATAAAGACTTGATTTAGTTGATAGGGGAAAAAGTTATTTTATGTCCAAGCTCTCCTCCTACAACTCTGCTGTAGTCCTTAAGGAAAAGAGCCTTGGTGGAGCAGTGGGCTAATGCGTCCTTAAGTAACACCAGCTGCCTGCAATTAGAGCAGGTTCGCATCCCACCAGGCTCAAGGTTGACTCAGCCTTCCATCCTTCCGAGGTAGGTAAAATGAGGACTCAGATTGTTGGGGGCAATAAGCTGACTTTGTAATAATGCCGCTGGGGAGGGGAAAGCATATAGTAGGCATATACATAGAATGAAGGCTATTGCTAAGCACATTGATTTGTGCTTTAAATTGTAAGCTGCCCTGAGTCTTTGGAGAAGGGCAGGATATAAATGTGATTTTTTAAAAAATAATAATAGATATCTGGCCACCAGCTATCTCATTCCAGAGGAAATGCCTCTGCTACTGAATTGTCAGGAAGATAAGTGGCAACTCACCCCTCCCTTTTTTTCAGTAACCGGACTTGTTGGAGAATTGTAAGCTAAAGGTTAGATTTCTTTCCCTAAATTATCACCACTAGTTCATTAGGAATTTCAGTCTCTACTGTATTAAAGTAAGATCAGAGCCATAGGAAGAAAAGGAAAGCTCTGAAGTCTCTATTAACCCAGAGATTAGATATTGTTTTAGGTCCCAATCAGGATCAATTCAGTGGGTCCAGATTTCATCCCATAAAATAAAACCCAACCTAGGCTGGCATAGCTTCATTGATCCTAGCTTGTTGTCCATATTCAGTAGTTCTGGTTTTTAGTCAGCTGCGGATTTTGTTTTGAGATAGCTTCAGAAGAAAAAACAAACTCAAAAGACTGAAACCCTCCCCACCTTTATTTTTTTTGTAAATAAAATAAAATGCAACTGAGAGGAGAAATCCATCCTCCTGCCTGGGTCCCTTGTATTTGATTTTCCCAGGCTTTGTTTGTCTGCCCTAGTTACCTGGATGGATGAATCAAGCTACTTTATTTTAACACTTTTAGTGTCTGAACCTCTTGAAGTGAAATTTCTCCATATTCACTAACGGCTACTTTACAGGTCTAAGGTCTTTGAAAACGAACATCCACAGTATGATACATCCATATTGATTACAATCTTTTGGATGTCAGAATTATTTAAGGAAAGATAGCATTTGCCATACCACATTAATGTATATGTCCATTCTGTCTCCAGTGTGAAATGTTTTACAGTCAGAGTTATGCTGATGAACTGAGGAATATCATAAAGTTCAATTTAGCAGTGATATGATAGGAGACCTATTGTCAGGACCCACCTCAATCCACATCTTAGGAAATAAGAACTCTTGGATGCAAGTTTAGTCCAAAAGGAAAATGTTTACTAGGAAGGAATCGATTGTGGGAATACAAGACGGAATCTGAGAAAAGTTACATTTCAATCCTATATAAACCATTCCCATTCCAGTCCCTCCCCTCATCCATTTGGTCAGGCTGTCGTCAGTTGCTAGGTGTCAGGTCCTTCCATGGGAAAGGGAACTCTCCTTGGTTTTATGGTTATTGCTTCCCTTTTCAGTTGTAAATGAAGACACAAACCAGATCTGTCTGTCCCCCTCCCTTCCCCCGTTAAAACATCCCCTGTTGTTTGAAAATCACTTTAGTAACCATCCTCTCCCCCCCCCCTCGGAGAGATGGCAGAATCCCCAGTAATAGCACGTTGTTCTACCTATACAATTATGAAATGTGATATAAATGGATTCTGACATTCGGCTCTCCTTTCAGAAAAAAGATGAGTCCATCTGTGGGGAAAGAAAACATATAAATGTTAGCCTGGTTTGTTTGGATATTCTGTATGAAACCTCTTAAGCAACTTGGGTGCTTTAACATGGAGTTTGTTAACCCACTCGTTTTCTGAGGAGGGGAGGTGTTTCCATGCCACTAAATATTGTATTGTTCCATGGTGTTTTCTGGAATCTAAGATTTCTTTCACTTCAAAATGTTGTTCTCCTTCCACCATGATGGGGGGTGGTGGTGGTGGGATTTTTTCTCGTAGTGGAGATTGTTGTTCTCTCTTTAATAGACTGCAGTGGAAGGTTGGGTGTATTCGTCTAAGATTTTTGGGTAGTTCTAATTCAACTGTTACTGGGTTTATGATTCTTTTAATTGGAAAGGGTCCAATATATTTTGGTCCTAGTTTTTTACAGGGTTGGAGTGATTTCAGGTATTTTGTGGTTAAATATACCATCTCTCCTACCCTAAATGGTATGGGATCGGTTCTTTTTTTGTCTGCCTGTGTCTTGTATGCTTTTCTGGCATCTTCCAACGCTTTCTTAACGATTGGCCATGTATTTTGTAATTGAGCAATCCATTCCTTCAGATCAGGGATAACTGGTTCTTTTGGGGTTAGTTCTGGTATTGGGTTGAAACTCTGGCCTGTAGCTACTTGAAAAGGAGTGTAACCTGTGCTTGAGTGGACTGCATTATTATATGCTACTTCTGCAAAAGGCAGTAGGTCCGTCCAGTCGGACTGCTGAAAATTAATATAGCATCTCAGATATTGTTCAAGTATATTATTAAGTCTTTCAGAAGCTCCGTCTGTCTGAGGATGGTGACTAGATGACAGTCCTTGGGTGGTTCCTAAGAGGGATAAAAATTCTTTCCAAAATGCCGACGTAAATTGCACCCCTCTGTCAGATATGATGCGTTGTGGTACCCCGTGCAATCTGTAAATATGCTGTACAAAAAGTTTTGCTAATGCTTTTGCAGTCGGGATTTTTTTGGCAAGGTATGAAGTGTACTTGCTTAGAGAACAGATCTGTGACAGTCCAGACTACGGTGTTTCCATTACTTTCTGGCAGTTCTACGATAAAATCCATGGCTATTTCTTTCCATGGGGCTGAGGGGTTTGCCACCGGTTGTAACAGACCTGGCGGTTTCCCTTGCAGTCTTTTGGCCATCGTGCAAATTTGACAGCTACCCACATAGCTTTCTATGTCATTTTTCATAGATGGCCACCAAAATTGCCTTTTAGTTAAGTGTAAGGTTTTTACAAAGCCAAAGTGTCCTGCTGATTTTGTATCATGGCACAGTTGCATGAAATTGATTCTCTGTGTGGCAGGTATATATAGCTTCTCCCCCACCCACGGCAGTCCATCTTTAATTGTGCACACATGTTTATTTTTCTGGAACCATTCATCACTTTCCAAAGATTTCCTGAATTCTATTCCAGTTTGGCTATCTACCTTCGGCTTCGTTTTTTCTTGTGCCCTGGTGGTGACTGGTGCTGCCAGTTGTTGTTCCGGTACAAGTGGTTTAAAGTCAGTAACTCTTGTGCTGTTATATTGGGGCATGCGGGATAATGCATCTGCAAGGAAGTTCTTTCCCCCCGGTAAGTGTTTGAGAGTGAAATTGAATCGGTGAAAATGTTGGGACCAGCGGGCTTGCTTAGGAGTGAGCTTCCTGGGCGTTTTTAGTGCTTCCAAATTTTTGTGGTCTGTCCAGACCTGGAAAGGTATTTTATTTCCTTCTAAAAATTGGCGCCATGTTAGTAATGCCCACCTGAACGAGAATGCCTCTTTTTCCCATATTGGCCAGCGTTGTTCTGTTTCTGTGAGTTTTCTGGATGTGTATGTGCATGGTTGCAATGTCCCCCCATCATTTTCTTGTAATAGTACGGCTCCTACCGCTACATCACTCGCATCTGCCTGTATTACAAAAGGTTTGTCGGGATCTGGGTGTTTTAGGACAGGTTCAGCAGAAAAAAGTCTCTTTAGCCTCTCAAATGCTGCTTGACATTCCATTGACCATTTCAGAGGCTGGCTGGGTTTCACGGGTGACCCCCCCCTTCGTTTTCAACAAATTTGTGAGGGGCATAGCTATTTGGCCAAATGCGGGGATGAATTGGCAGTAGAAGTTTGCAAACCCCAGGAAACTTTGCAATTGCTTCCGTGTGCGGGGGGGGGGTGCCCACTCTAGTACTGCCCTGACCTTCTCAGGGTCAATTTCGATGCCCTCTGGAGATATGCGATATCCCAGGTAGTCGATTTTTTCCTGATGGAATTCACACTTCGATAATTTAGCATATAAGTGGGCAGCTCGCAACTTCTTCAGGACTGCTCTGACTAGTTTGATATGTTCCTCTTTGGTTTCTGTGAAGATAAGGATGTCATCGAGGTAAACCAGGACCCCCTTATATAGGTGCTCTCTCAGCACATCATTAATTAATTGCATAAAGTCTGTGGGGGCCCCTTGCAGTCCGAATGGCAATACTTTGCATTGATAGCACCCCATTGGGCAGTTGAATGCAGTCTTCCATTCATCTCCTTCCTTAATCCTAATACGGTAGTATGCTTCCCTCAGGTCTAGTTTGGTAAAAATCTTTCCTTTCGATAGGTGGGATAACATATCCTTCATTAGGGGAAGGGGGTACAGATTACATTCACTAATTGTGTTCAAATTTCTATAGTCCACAACCAAATGAAAGGACCCATCCTTCTTCTCCCTGAACAGAACCGGGGCGGCCACTTTGGGTTTGGCAGGCTCAATAAATCCTCTTTCTAAGTTTTTCTTTATGAATCTCTCAATTTCTGCCATTTCCCTTGGGCTCATGGCATACATCCTGGGTTTTGGGAGTTTTGCCCCAGGTTTGAATTCTATGGTGCAGTCTGTGGGGCGGTGGGGGGGAAGCTCATCTGCTCTTTCCTCACTGAAAACCTCAGCCAGGTCCCTGTATTCCTCTGGTATCTCTGGTAATCCCTTCTCTTTCCCCACTGCTGCTGTCTCCTCCCTCTGGGTTGGGGGGGTGCTTTTGGAGTCTACGTTCTTCTGCCCCCCCTTTGGGAAGTTGAGTTCTGCTGTCCTCCAGTTTATCTCGGGGTTCCATTTCTTCAGCCATTCCAGTCCTAGGATCATTGGGCATTCCATGCCTGGGGCCACTATAAACGTTATGACCTCCTCATGGGGCCCCAGTGATAGGTGGATTGGTAAAGTGGCTAGGGTGGCTGGTCCTCCCCCTACTATTGTCCCATCTAATTGACTAAAAGAGATTGGATGTTTTAGCCTCCTCATTGGGATACTCAATCTCTCCACCAGCGTTGGGCTGATAAGGCAGCGGATGCACCCAGAGTCTATCAGAGCTTTTATTTTGGCTGCTTCAGGCATAGGGGAAGCTAATATAGTCACTGTCTTAAGTATGGGTGGAAGGGGTCCACTTACCAATGGTTCTCCCTCTGAGCTGTCTTCCGAGTTGTCCACCGTCCCTGCGGTGCAGGCCGAAGTCCAGTCCCAGTTCCTGGCAGGAATTGTGGACTCTACAGCCTCTGTCCCCTTCATGGAAGATTCTTTTGTGTTGCCTTGGGGCTTCCCCGGCTTCTTGGAGGATGATGCCTCTGGTTTTCGTGGGGGGGCTTTTGAACGACATTCTGCAGCACGGTGGCCCTCTCTCCCGCAGTTGAAGCAACTTGTTGATTTTTTGGCTGTGGCTGGTGGTTTTTCCCCCTCGCGTGTTTGCTCGGGTGGCAGGCAGCCCCATGGTTTTCCTCTGCGGTGTCTCTTCAGTAGGTCTATTTCCACTTCCTCCGCCAGGATGTACCAGTCGTCGAGGTGGGGTGGGTCTCCTCGAGGCAGGCAAGCATCATACAGGTCGTAGTTCAGACCGTCTTTGAAATGGCTAAGGAGGATGTCTTCTGGCCAATTCAGCTTGCTGGCAATGGCTCGGAATTCTTGGGTATAATCAGCCACTGCTCGCCTGCCCTGCCTCACCGTTTTGATTCTCTCCCGGGCCTTATGGTCAGCCAAAGGATCCTCGAACCGTCGCCTCAAAGATGACATGAATCGGTTGAAGTCGTTGAGTTCTGGGGCGTTGGAGTCATGCAAGTTCACCACCCAGTCTGCAGCCATCCCGTCCAGGGCAGATTGCACAATTCGGATGCGTGTTTTGTCACTGGGGATGTCCCGTCCATACTCTTCCATGTAGCTGAGGACTTGGGTTAGGAAAAATCCCAGTCGTGATGGCTCCCCCTTGAATTTGACTTCCAGGGGCGGGAGTCTTTGGCTGGAGCGTTGTCTGCGCCGTGGCCAGTATCGCTCCTCATCCTGGTCCCCATCTGTGGTTCTGGGGTGGGTGGGTACTGCTGAGGCAGCAATTCCTGTTCCATTGGATGGCCCCGGGGTTTCAGGTGTTGGATCCCCTCCGTTACCTTTCCAGTTGCGTCCCCAGGCGCTGCCTCGGTTGCGATTTTCAGCTCTCTCCTCCCTCAGTGAACTCAGGGTTGCTTTCATCAGATCAATGGCCTTTTCCAGGATCCGCTCCTCCTCGCTGGCGTGCAGGGAACTCTCCATCTCTTGCCTCCATTCCGGTTGGTGGTTACTACGCCTCAGGGTCTTTTCTCCCGAAGCCTTTTCCCACTCACTTTTCCTTCCAACGCCCATCGACCACCGGGGTTTTCGGTCGTACTGCTCCACCGCTTCTTCCCCGGGGGAATATGCTGCTACAGCTTCCCATTGTCTCTGGGATTCCATTTGGGGGGAAGACTCCCCCTCCATGGGGCTTCCCTCCTCTCTTGCTTCGTCGCCAGACATTTGTATTTGTTGCAAAGTCCCCCGGTAAGGTTTTCCCTTCCAGGTTGACTCTTAAAGCAGATTCCGTCTACTGTCAGGACCCACCTCAATCCACATCTTAGGAAATAAGAACTCTTGGATGCAAGTTTAGTCCAAAAGGAAAATGTTTACTAGGAAGGAATCGATTGTGGGAATACAAGATGGAATCTGAGAAAAGTTACATTTCAATCCTATATAAACCATTCCCATTCCAGTCCCTCCCCTCATCCATTTGGTCAGGCTGTCGTCAGTTGCTAGGTGTCAGGTCCTTCCATGGGAAAGGGAACTCTCCTTGGTTTTATGGTTATTGCTTCCCTTTTCAGTTGTAAATGAAGACACAAACCAGATCTGTCTGTCCCCCTCCCTTCCCCCGTTAAAACATCCCCTGTTGTTTGAAAATCGCTTTAGTAACCATCCTCTCCCCCCCCCTCGGAGAGATGGCAGAATCCCCAGTAATAGCACGTTGTTCTACCTATACAATTATGAAATGTGATATAAATGGATTCTGACACCTATAGCATTTGACTGAAATGCTATAGGCTCTCCTGTTTGAGCAGGAAGTTGGATTAGAAGACTTTCAAGTTCCCTTCCAACTCTGATGATGTTCTATCATTTAATTATTAGGTATCATGACAACTGACATGTAATGACATCCCAGAAAAATAAATAAAACATATTGGCAAATGTGCAAATGCTCCTGAGTACCTTAGGAATCACCTGCTGCCAGCGTCAACGTCCCTCCGTCCAGTGCGCTCCCACAGAGAGGGCCTCCTAAGGGTTCCGCCGTTCGGAGAATGCCGTCTTGTGGCTCCCAGAGGGAGGGCATTCTCTGTGAGCACGCCTGACCTATGGAACCGTTTACCGGTTGAGCTCCGGATGGCTCCCGACCTTCGCTCCTTCCGACGCGACCTAAAAACATATCTGTTTGAGCAATCTGGTCTGGTCTGACGGGTTCTGTTTTAATTATTGTTTTAAGATAACTATCTTCTGCATTTGGGCAAAATTAGGGTTTAATTTGTTTTCAATATCTGTATTTGTGCATTCTGTTATTTATGTCACTGTTCACCGCCCTGAGTCCTTAGGGAGAAGGGCGGTATACAAATCAAATAAATAAATAAATAACAAAAATGTGAAAAATTATGGCATGCTAGTCGATCTTTTCGTCAACAAGGAGAAATATGATTTGCAAGGAGCCCCTCCCAAATTATTATTCAGAACTTGTGATTGCATAGGAAAGCAAGAATGTCAGGTAAATAGTGCAGGTCTTCATTTGAATGCAACTACTTTTATTAGATTTCATGGGAAAAGCTCCTTTACCCATAGGGCTTGAGCCCATTAGAAACAATGAAAAGTTTTCCTGCAGGGCTACCGATCAGTTCTGCAGACAAACTTTCTCACCAAATCTTCTACAGTTGCACTCTTCATGTTTTACAGACATGAACATTTATCAACGTAATATTTTGAAGGATGTAAAAGAATGGTACAATGTGGACTACACCTAGAAATTTAACAGACTGAAATCTTGAAATCTTCAGGTAATCTGAGAGTCCTCTGTTTAGCAAATTATTTAGAAGAAAGCAATGGTTTGTTCAGTCACACTTTAAAAAGAAATCATAGTTGGGTGAAAAAGTTTAGAAGAAAGATGCAAAAAGTTAGATCACAAATCATGATCTCCATATCCAGTGGTGGGATTCAGCCAGTTCGCACCACTTCAGCAGAACCAATAGCTAATTTATTGTTGCCCAGGCCCAGAATGGACTTTCGGAAGTGGCATCCACACAGAGAACCGGTTGTTCACATCACAATACTGAGGTTCCATACTGAACTAAACTAAAAAAAAAAAAACTACATTGTAGTCTAGCATGATGTATGGATTATCTAGCCACTGTGTGAATATCTGGATTCAACAAACCATGGTTAACACAAATTTTTATTTAGTGTTTTATAAAATAAATTCTAGAAAAATCAAGATAGTCACAAGGATCTGAGAAATAAGGGAGAAAAAAGAAAATCTGGGCAGATGATTACAAAAAATATATGGTACATCTAAATAGAGAAATAGATGGATAAAATCTGTTTTTTGTGATCTATATCACGGAAACTTAAATTCAGTTTTCTTGTCTCTATAGTGATCCTGACAGCTATTTGAACCAGTGAGACCTGGAAAGCTTTAGCAAGTATTAACAAGAGACTCGATGTCTTCCAATGAAGTTAGGATCCTAAAGGTTTGCTATTTTGAACGTATTATCAATGAAGAAGTACTCCAGAAGAATTTCTCCTGCAAATTGCATAGCATAATCACATGTAGAAGCCTCCAACTTGCAGGTCATCTCCAGTACTCCTTATGGAGAATAACTGAATTCCCAAGATGGCAATAGATGGTTCACCTCTGATGCCAAACGATCAAGAGGATGCCCACAAAATACATGGTGAAGAACATTCATAGATGCCTTAAAGACTTTAAACATCACATGGGAAGATGCTGACATACTCATCCCAAACTGGAAATAGTGGAGAAGCCTTGCTGCCCAACATGCTACATACTATGGGAAGATCTAATGCTAATGCTAAGCAGAGAAACGACTATGTGTTCTTTGCAGCAGCATGCCAATTGGTGAAGTGGAAGGAAAGGTTGTAACATAGAGAGATACCACTAGGAAAACATCATATTATGAACAATGGCACATAGAGATTTCTCAAAATTTAAGCTAGAGATATTTCACTCAGACATCCAGGACAAACCACAGTGATGAAAAAATGACAAAGTATTCAGGGCAATAGCACAGTGCTAACCCAGTCTTTCAAATACACATCCCAGAATGACTATGTCACTTTGTATCATGATTAACATTTTGTATTTGCCCCTCCCCCATACCTATGATTTTTCAGAACTATTAGGAGTTTTTGTGAATAGAAAAAAAGGGTTCTTTTCCCCTAGCAGTTTTTACTGTCTAGGCTTCATTTTGTTTCATACTCACCTTAAAAACTTGTACAGGTAAATCATTTAGTTTCCTGTCTTTTGCTTAACTTATTTGTCTACATAATATGGTTTGAGTATATGCAATGAAATTATTGGGGAAAACAGAGAGATATTAGGAGCCATCAGAAATTTCCCAATTAATAGCCATAAGGTATTTCCCAACTTTTTTATGTAGCTTCCCTGTAGAGTTCAGAAAGCAGGCATGTTGCATGGAAATACTCCAGCCAGAAGTTGACAGATTGTTGATGTCCCAAAGGAATATCTCAGGTGCCTTTTCTTTATGAATTTCGATGATAAAGGTATCATCACTGTATCTCAGAAAGAGTTCAGTTTGTGCTTATAAAAAGAAAAAGAGATATTTTAAAACAGCTTTCAAAATCTTAGCAAACTAGTATTGGATAGAACTGTTTTGAAAATGTATTTGAATTACAAAGCTCGTAAAAAGAAAAATTCTGAACAAATTATATAATTATGAGAGAGCTAGCTAGGACAGGATATAAACATAAGAGCTAAAATGTTAAAGATAATCTAAAATACTAAAAAGCTAAGTAACTTAATAGCTAATATGCTAAATACCAAAAGAGAGAATGCTAAAATCTGAACAGATTACATATATTAAGGTAAATCTGCTGAAATAAATAAATACAAATGCTAGCATAAGCAGAAGATCTGAAATATTGAAAAGCTGGATTACTTAATAGTTGATCTGCTGAATGTATGAGACTAGAATATACTATATTAAATTCCAAACAGATTTCTTATGTTAGAATAAGCCTAGCTAAATATAGAATGCTAAGATAGTGAGCCACTAAACCAATAAATGCCAAACTACGGTAGTAAGCTAATAAATAAGAGATTAAAATGAAGTTACTCAGAAACTTCAGGTAATTAAAAAAAAGAATGATAGTAATAGTAATTTGATAGACAATGTTCCATATCTAAAATACCCAATTCAAATGTTATATAATAAAGAGTATAAGCACCATATATAAGCCCTACCGCCCCAAAATAAGCCCAAGTTAGGACCCTGCCCACTCCGTCCCACCTCACTGGCGCAATGGGGCAGGAGAGTGAGTGTCATGCCACTGCCACTGCAACAAGGTGAGGCAAGTGTGGGAGGGGATGGAGCTGCCCCACACACCCTACATCCACTTCCTTCAGCCCCACCCCCCAGACAAGCCATTCCTTGCTTGGTGACCTTCCTTTTCACTCCCCTCCCCAGCCAGACTGCCATGCTATAGAGGATGGGTGGGGTAGGCCCGCCCCCCCAGCACTGTTGTGCACTGCTGGAGGGGCTTTCTTCATGCTTTGCCCCACAGATCACCTGCCCGGCAGCAGCTGCCTCCTCCTTCTCCTCTGCCAACTCTCCCATAGCTTGCGCCATGACTGGGCAACACAGCCTCCCCAACCACCTCCCTCCACCAGCCCTCTGTCGCCACCATTGGAGAGAACAGAGAATGGGGAGCAGAGCGGCTCTGCGCAGTGATGCAGAGCAGAGAAGAGCACTTGCTTTCCACCCTGCATTGCCCCGTATCTCCCTTCTCTGTTCTGTAAATGGCAGCCCCGTTTCCTGCCACTTCTCCTCCCAGTGCTGCTGTAGAGTTTGGTGCACCACCGCCCAGCTCCCCTCTCTTCCTGAAAGCATTTCTTCACTAACCTGCTTTCCAGCTCTGATGCATTTCTCTCCTGCTGCAGGGAAAAAGAGTTTGTGGGACTAAAAAAAGTTCAGTCAGAACTTCCAACTTCTTACTTTTTGGGATACATGGTAATACCACTTTATAATGCCTTAGTAAGGCAACACTTGGAATACTGCATCCAGTTTTGGTTGCCACGATGTAAAAAAGATGTTGAAACTCTAGAAAGAGTACAGAGAAGAGCAACAAAGATGATCAGAGGACTGGAGGCTAAAACATATAAAGAACAGTTGATGGAATTGGGTGTGTCTGAGTTTAATGAAGAGAAGGACTAGGGGTGACATGATAGCAGTGTTCCAATATCTCAGGGGTTGCCACAAAGAAGAGGGACTCAAGCTATTCTCCAAAGCACCTGAAGGCAAAACAATAAGCAATGGATGGAAACTAATTAAGGAGAGAAGCAACCTAGAACTAAGGAGGAACTTCCTGACAGTTAGAACAACCTGCCTCCAGAAGTTGTGAATGCTCCAACACTGGAAGTTTTCAAGAAAAGACTGGACAACCATTTGTCTGAAATGGTATAGGGTTTCCTGCCTGAGCAGCAGGTCCCTTCTAACTCTTTTATTGTTATTGTTATTATTATTCAGATTCATGGAAGCATGAAAAGTTTTAAGGCCTTAGGGGCCTTAGTGTTAGCCTTCACAGGCAGATCACATGGGAAACATAACCAGATGAGCTAATTCTACTTTACTATGGATGTTAAAGCTTTATTAATAGAATCTTGCAAATCTTTTACACCCTGAGAAGTTAGGGAAGTTTCTTTCTGAATCTCTTTGCCCAAGAGGCAGCTATAGACTATGCCCTCTTTTATCTGATAATTCCCTAGGTAGCACATCTTTCCCCCTCCCTCATCTCTCAATGTCATCCCAACATACTATTATACTTAGAGGCAATATATATATAATGAGCTGTCATAAGTTGACTATATCCTGTGGATAGCCTTGGGTTAGGCCAAGCAGGAAAGAAAGTTAATTAGCAAGGTGCATTCAAAAGCCTTGACAAATACTTAACCTATTACTTATACTGCCAAAAATTCTAAGTTTATTTATTTAATACAGTAAATTATATTCTGCCCTGTTCCAGGTCCCTGAGTGGCTTTCAATTCAGTATCCTACAATAATAAATACAAGAATCGTATCAATATACCAATAAAACTTTGATTAAAAAACTACCAATTAAAAGGTATAACAATAACAAAAGGCAACACATGAACAACTACGTTAGTCCCATACATGAAATAAAATGATACTCACTGCCCTTTTAATACAAAAGGTAGTTAAGTGTCCAGTTAAGTGACCAATATATCATAAGTGTACTGTACCCTTGAGTGTCTTTGCAGCTGTACTTCACATACAGGCTCTTGTATCAAGTCACCTGTAAAGCAACATACCTGGTTACAACCAAGGTCTTATGCAGGATCATTGCAACACCACTTTCCCTGCCTTACAATTTTGGCTGCCTTGGAGTTGTGAAACACATGAAACCTGGAGAGCAAATCTCTGATGAAATCACATCTCCATCCTCATTAAGCCAGAATTATATAATGCATGTAAGATTCATGTGTTCATTCTCCTCTGAAGCATGGATAATTATTGTCTGACTACATACTGACCTAGCATTCACCAACAGGAGTCTTTATGCTGGCTCTCAGCAGTGTGGTTTCCTGTATCCAGGGAAATGAAAACTGGGTGGTGTGATGACTCCCCCAGATGCTCCCACAGTCAGTTCAGAGGAGGATGAACCAGTCCCAAGTACATCAGGAGGGGAGTTGGTCAGTGGCTCCAAGAGAGGAGCTGTAAGTCCAAGTGAGGGGGAATGGTTCATGGGAGAGAAACTGAACAAGTAGCCAGCTGAGAGTTATTTGCCTGAAGCACAGCTGCAGCAGAATAGCCCTGAGGCTTCAAGTGGTGAAATCATGCAGCTGCTGCCTATCAGAGATGATCCAAGAACATGTAGGGCAGACAGAGAAAAGACAGGAGCAGCAAAGGTCAGCCTCACTACTCATGAAGAGGCAGCCTTTTCCCTCTTGAGGGGCTGCATTGGAAGCTGGCTATTTAGTACAGAAGATAGATGGAGACTATGCTGGGAATGTGTTTCCCAATCATGATTTTTGCCTTACTTTGGATTAACATTGTGCCTTGACTTTAGATCATGCCTCATGATATTATGGATTTAATTTTGCCAGGTGGATTTGTCTTGTTTGGTAATCTTTCAAGTGCCTTATGGACTCATTGGCCATTGATCTATGACTAGCATTGGTCTGCTTTTGGCTGGACTTAATTGGGATGGTTCTGGGTTTTTGGTGAAGATAATTGCTGGGGAATATTAATAAACCCACTAAACCCCTGTTATATGTGTGTGAGAGTGAACAGGACATCACTGGTAGAAGGGACTAGTATAAAACTGCCAGTTGTCCTCTTTCTGGAATTGCCAGTCCAATGACCTCTTAAATTAACTCAGCCCATCACTGGGGTTACTTGCTCCTTGGCATCATTGTTACCCTGAGACCACATAGAAAGTTTGTTGTTAGCTGCGAAGTTGTGTCCGACCCATCACGACCCTATGGGCAACGTTCCTCCAGGCCTTCCTGTCCTCTACCATCTTCTGGAGTCCATTTAAGCTCACGCCTACTGCTACAGTGACTCCATCAAGCCACCTTATTCTCTGTCGTCCCCTTCTTCTATTGCCCTCAATCTTTCCCAGCATTAGGCTCTTCTCCAGTGAGTCCTTCCTTCTCATTAGGTGGCTAAAGTATTTGAGTTTTAGCTTCAGTATCTGGCCTTCTAAAGAGCAGTCAGGGTTGATCACCTCTAGGACTGACCGGTTTGATCGCCTTGCAGTCCAAGGGACTTGCAGGAGTCTTCTCCAGCACCATAGTTCAAAGGCCTCAATTCTTTGGCGCTCAGCCTTTCTTATGGTCCAACTTTCACTGCCATACATTGCAACTGGGAAGACCATAGCCTTGACTATACGCACTTTTGTTGACAGGGTGATATATCTGCTTTTTAGTGTGCTGTCTAGATTTGCCATGGCTTTCCTCCTGAGGAGCAAGCGTCTTTTAATTTCTTGGCTACAGTCCCCATCTGCAGTGATCTTGGAGCCCAGGAAAATAAAATCTGTCACTACCTCCATTTCTTCCCCATCTATTTGCCAGGAATTGAGAGGGCTGGATGCCATGATCTTGGTTTTCTTAATGTTAAGTTTCAACCCAAGTTTTGCACTCTCCTCCTTCACCCTCAACACGAGGCTTTTCAGTTCTTCTTCACTTTCTGCCATTAGAGTGGTGTCATCTGCATATCTTAGATTGTTGATATTTCTCCCAGCAATCTTAATTCCAACTTTTGATTCATCTAGCTCTGCCTTTCTCATGATGTGCTCTGCATATAAGTTAAATAGGCAGGGTGACAGTATACAGCCTTGCCGGACTCCTTTCCCAATTTTGAACCAATCAGTGGTTCCGTGTCCAGTTCTCACTGTTGCTTCTTGGCCCACATATAGGTTTCTCAAGAGACAAATAAGATGGTCTGGTACTCCCATCTCTTTAAGAACCTGCCATAGTTTGTTATGATCCACACAATCAAAGGCATTAGCATAGTCAATGAAGCAGATGTAGATGTTTTTCTGGAACTCTCTAGCTTTCTCCATGATCCAGCATATGTTGGCAATTTGATCTCTAGTTCCTCTGCCTCTTTGAAATCCTGCCTGTATTTCTGGTAGTTCTCGATCCACATACTGCTGGAGTCTAGCTTATAAGATTTTAAGCTTAACTTTACTAGCATGAGAAATGAGTGCAATGGTGTGATAGTTTGAACATTCTTTGGTACTGCCTTTCTTTGGAATTGGAATGTAAACTGATCTTTTCCAATCCTGTGGCCACTGTTGACTTTTACAAATTTGCTGGCAAATTGAGTGTAGCACTTTTACTGCCTCGTCTTTTAAGATTTTGAATAGCTCAGCTGGAATACTGTCACCTTCACTAGCTTTGTTGTTGCTCAGCTTTTCTAAGGCCCACTTCACTTCACATTCTAGGATGTCTGGCTCGAGGTCAGTGACCACCTCATTGTGATTATCGGGGATGTTAAGCTCGTTCTTGTATAGTTCTTCTGTGTAATTTTGCCATCTCTTCTTAATCTCTTCTGCCTCTCTTAGGTCCCTGCCATTTTGGTCCTTTATCATGCCCATTTTTGCATTAAACGTTCCCTTCATCTCTCCAATTTTCTTGAAAAGATCTCTGGTCCTCACTATTCTATTGTTTTCTTCTATTTCTTTGCATTGTTCATTTAAGAAGGCATTCTTATCTCTTCAAGCTATTCTCTGGCATTCTGCATTCAATTGGGTGTATCTTTCTTTTTCTCCCTTGCCTTTCGCTTCCTTCCTTTCCTCAGCTATTTGCAAAGCTTCCTCGGACAGCCATTTTCCTTTCTTGCATTTCTTTTTCTTTGGGATGGTTTTAGTTGCTACCTGTTGTACAATGTTGCGAACCTCTGTCCATAGTTCTTCAGGCACTCTGTCTATCAGATCTAATTCCTTAAATCTATTTGTCACCTTTGCTGTATATTCAACAGGGATATGATTTAATTCATACCTGAGTGGCCTAGTGCTTTTCCCTACTTTCTTCAGTTTAAGCCTAAACGTTGCAATGAAAAGCTCATGGTCTGAGCCACAGTCAGCTCCTGGTCTTGTTTTTACTGACTGTATAGAGCTTCTCCATCTTTGGTTGCAGAGCATATAGTCAATCTGATTTCTGTGTTGACCGTCTGGTGATGTCCATGTGTAGAGCCATCTCTTGGGTTGTTGGAAAAGAGTGTTTGCTATGACCATCGTATTCTCTTGACAAAATTCTATCAGCCTGTGCCCTGCTTCATTTTGTACTCCAAGGCCAAACTTCCCTGTTATTCCGGTTATCTTTTGGCTTCCTACTTTAGCATCCCCCGTGATGATGACATCATTTTTTGGTGTTAGTCCTATAAGGTGCTGTAGGGCTTCATAGAACCGGTCAATATCATCCTCTTCAGCACTGGTGGTTGGGGCATAGACTTGGACTACTGTGATATTGAAAGGTTTGCCTTGGATTCGAACTGAGATCATTCTGTCATTTTGAGGATTGCATCCCAGTATTGCTTTTCCTACTCTTTTATTGACTATGATGGCTACTCCATTTCTTCTGAGGGATTCTTGCCTGCAGTAGTATTCCTGATGGTCATCTGAATTAAATTCACCCATTCCTGTCCATTTTAGTTCGCGGATACCTAAGATGTCGATGTTCACTCTTGTCATCTCTTGTTTGACCACGTCCAGCTTGCCTTGATTCATGGATCTTACATTACTGGTTCCTATGGAGAAAAAATCTTTACAGCATCGGACTTTCCTTTCACCACCAGACACATCCACAGCTGAGCGTCCTTTCGGCTTTGGCCCAGTCGCTTCATTCTTTCTGGCGCTACTAGTACTAGCCCTCTGCTCTTCCCCAGTAGCATATTGGACGCCTTCCGACCTGAGGGGCTCATCTTCCAGTGTCGTATCGTTTTGCCTTTTGGTACTGTCCATAGGGTTTTCATGGCAAAGATACTGGAGTGGGTTGCCATTTCCTTCTCCAGTGGATCACGTTTTGTCAGAACTCTCTGCTATGACCTTTCCGTCTTGGGTGGCCCTGCACGGCATAGCTCATAGCTTCATTGAATTACGCAAGCCCCTTCACCACATCAAGGCAGTAATCCATGAAGGGGGTGGGTTTTTTTTCTCTTTCTTGTGTCTTCTCTTGTTTTCTCTTCCCCTCAGTACCTTATGCTCACCCTTAATGTTTCTGTTTCTTTACGTCTTTCTTTTCCATGGCCACTTTCTAACCATGTTCTCTCAATCACGTCTTTACTTCTCTTAAAACCCCTATCCCCATAAATCTGTGGCAATCATGTTGATTGGGTACCATATTAGAAAAGGAAAGAAAATAATTTTCCAGCTATTTATACAGTCCCTGATCAGGCATAATAAGCATCTTTCCAAATTAGCAATCTTAAAAGTTTATGAATATGTATTTTGGAACATACATGTGTACTAATTAAGTATCTAGGTACCTGTAAATCTCTTTTTTTCTGCAAAACAAGGACTAAAGAACAAGGAGCAGAGTTCAGCTTTTATCTTGCTTCTCTTTTATGACTGTACTAATCACCTTCAAATGCTCAAATGAATTTTTAACAGCCTCAGAGAAGATGACCATTAATTAGCATTTCACAACTAATCCTATGTGCAGTTTTAAAGAGTTAATGTTATTCATGCAGGCAATAAGATGCTGTTCTGACTGTATATTTGAACAAAGAGCTGCGTGCCTATTTCTGTTAGTCCTAGTATTATATACTAGGAAGAGGCCATCTGGACCACTGAATGCAATCCCTGTACAAAAATGCAAATTAAAAAAAATCCTGATAGATAGTATCAAGGTTCTTTTTGAATGCACCATGTGTTAGGGAATACCACACTTCTGTAGGTAATAGGTTGGTTCCATTACCAACTGTTTTTTATTTCTAACTTCAATTGTTAGAATTTTCTCTAAATTCTGCAAATTTAAAATTACTTTCATCTTTTTTTTCAAATCTGAGAGCAGTTAGTCTTTTCCGTGATAATCGTTTTAGATATTTGAAAAGTGCTATCATATTCGTCACTCTTCCTTTCTCAGTGCTAAAAATGCCCGGCCCTTTCAATCTCTTTTCATAGGACATACTCTGTATTCATTCTGGCTACCCTTCTCTCAACCTGTTCCAATTCTTTGACTCTTTCTTAAAGTATGATGTCCAGAAC
Organism: Vipera ursinii; assembly: GCF_947247035.1. Taxonomy (NCBI): domain Eukaryota; kingdom Metazoa; phylum Chordata; class Lepidosauria; order Squamata; family Viperidae; genus Vipera; species Vipera ursinii. The sequence continues at coordinate 65,847,681 of NC_139515.1, read as the reverse complement.
TGGGCACAATAGCTGAGGTGAAGTCTGACTAATGAAGAATAAATTGGAGCTAGTCCTTCCTGTAATTTGGAAGTCTGCTTCTGCTGATTCAAGCTAGATATTCAATTTGTAATCAAGTGTAATTCTAGTAACTTTCACAAGAACTATTACTGAGCTATGTCTCTTCCCTCTGATGCTTGTAAATTTGATGTCTGGTTCTTAAGTGGGGAAAAAAACTTGGTGTCTTTTCTGTTAAATATTAAATATTTATGTCTGTTTCCTCAGTTCGTGGTCCATACTTTTCTGAATCCTTATTTCCCTTCTGTTTGAAGATACATTTTTTCCTATTCTGATTGTTTAGTACTTCCTCTGTTTGCCAGGATTTATCAAAATTATCAATTTGGGCAACCACATATTCCATCAGTATCCTAAGATAAAATTCAGTATTCTAATGTAGATTTATTATGGTCATGGAGATTTAATTTTTTAAAAGGATATAAATATTCCCTGTATCTTTCTGAAATTTTAATTCTGCGCCTTTATGTCATCTTCACAATTTCCTGGTGGAATATATTCACTATTGTTAGGGAAGAAGGAACCAATTTGTTTTGACTTTTCTTCATGTTTGTCCTCATATTATCCTAATCACATCACAAATATGCCTCAATACTATTTTTCTATGACATGTCCTCATGACATTGCCTTCATTTAAACCATACTTCACATGTAAGGCAGCTTAACATTAGCTTTAACAGTTCAAATTTCAAAATAACAAATCCCCTCTGGAAAGCCAGGGTGCTATAGAGGTTAATGCATCAGGCTACAAAACAGAAGCGGTGAGATCCAGTCTCACCTTAGATATAAAGACAGCTGGTGACTTTGGGGCAAAATCTACACTGCTTCCTCAGCAAAGTGTATGGGACATGCCCAGCAATTATTTGTCACTTTAGATTGCTATAGGCATGTTGTTTCCCTTCCAATACTTGGGCATCATTTTCCAAGACCTCATCTCAGAGATCTTGATCAGCAGAAACTAGTGATGGTGGCAGAGAGACACTACACAAGGAAGGAAGGGAGAGAGACAGACTATCAATGTAAGTCAAAAACAATTAGAACAGCATTCTGAAGCATTCTTTCAGGATAGCATTAAACCCATGTTTAAAAGTACTCTAATAAAGAGCTGAAAGACATTGAAAAGGCTCATTGCTATCTCCTCACAACATGTCAACTGTTTTTCAGTTCGGTGATAGGTTCTGACCTATGGCATGTTGACTTCCCAGTTTTGCTGCTAGGCTGAGAGGAGTGGCAGAAAATGATAAACCACTCTTTTCAATTAGGTCTCCCTTGTGGTGACCTGGAAGGGTGAAGGTGAACTTCGCTCAATAAAAGAATGAATTTCTTGACTTCTTTCCTTAGAGCTTAGTCTAGAAATCCAAAAAGGAAGATGCTATCTGCATCCATGTGATGGGATGCAGAAGAGTAAAGTAAAGATGGTGGTTACAATGGTATGATCAAAGCCCTACCCTTTTTGTATATGTAGCAAGGTTTCTCACAAATGTACAAAGAAGCAGAGAATCACTGGATCTTGACTATTTTATCCCATCATTGTAGATGGTTCCCCCCACCCCCAGTCCCAGTCCTTTGATATGCATTAGAAGGAAGTTTAAGGTTGTTACACAAGAATTCCAATGAATATTTTACTTTCAAATAAAAGTATATACTTGCCTATAAATAGACAATCTAAAAATCTAGAAGTGAATAACTAGCTAAGGCAATTTAAAGTGGCAAAATCCTAGCTGTGTTAGTTTTCGAGGAAGATATAAGAATGGTTGAATTAAATTGTCCACCTCTTCTGCATGGGTGGATGTTCTAAAATAAACTACCCAGATGTTTTCAACAAGGCTTTTAACTGCAGGGAAATGAATTTCTTCCCAGTCTTCTTTAGATACAAAACTACTTTGCTTGCCTTTCTATTAGGCATATATCTTTTGGAAAAAAAATGCTCAGTCCTATTCTTTGAATTCCATATTCTATTCATGACTCTCATTCCACTAGTTTCTATGATACCCATCAGAACATATTTGCCTTCTCATGTTAGGATTTCCAGTTTCCTTTTTTTTCTCTTATCCCAAAATATGTTTGTTGGTTTATGGTTTAGTGTTTCAGAATGGCACTGGTCTCAGCACCCCTTTAAGCAAAGATTTCTGAGCAGCATCTTCTCCTGCTTCAGCCTTCTTCCATTATCATGGGCAGCCATGTTCCTAATGCCCAGTCCTTTCTACCTGACTCTGTAGCAACCCCTTTTGCTTAGGTTTAAAGTTTTGGTCAAACGTTTCCCCCCCTACCTTGATGAAGTATTGTTTGTGATATATGCATTGATCCAGGAATCAATCTCTTTTTTAATGGCACTTTCTTCTTAGCTAGTTACTCAGTTCCAGGAACTTCCTGGCTAGTTACTCAGTTCCAGGAGCCATCAATGGAGCAGATAGGTGAAACAGAACTTGCCTGTAATTGCTTGTAATCCTGTGGCGTATTTGTCTTCTTCTAGCAGTCATTTATCACCATATGGGAAAGTAGAAATAGATAGTCATTGACTGATATGATAACCCTTGATAATTTTTCACTTAGATTTCAATAAACTTACTAGTAAAACAGCACATTTCTTATGAAAATATATCTGATTAAAGTGCAATCTCCCAACCTCATCATTTTTCTTTTCCTCCTTAGGGGGGTGTTCTGATTTTGTTGATCCCTGCAGAGATAAGGGTCCTTCCCATGTTCTGGGAAGGTTGGGATACAAGAACCACCTCAAGTGATTGGAACCTGGGTTTTATACTCAGATGTCTTTGCTGATTGACCAGCTCCAGTGGCAGGGACATCCCCCTAGTACATTTGTTCTTGTCACTTGGCTCATCAGTAATATTTGCACAACTGCACTGTTCCTGCTCACTTGCTTTGGTAGCATACTCCCAGCTGCCTATACACTTTGTGGATGAGAGACTATTCCTTTTGAACAAATTATATCCTTTAGTTGTTATATTCCAGTCATGATAGTCATCCCTACAGATCTCTGTTATACCTATTAAATCATTTTTATACCTCTTAAATATTTGCCTGAGTTCTCAGCCAAGCACAATTTATTTCAGTGTGTAGTAGTCTCCATGATTTTTCTAGCTCCGCATGCTGTATAAACTGGCAGTAATATGAAAAATGATTTTCTCAAAAGAGAATGACCTGCTTTGTGCATTGTGCTAAGCCAAAATGGGCTGGTTCTTAGTTTTGCAAAGTGCATAGTCATTCAGTGTTTTTATAAACCATAATTTATTTATTTTTTCCTAGTAGGTTGACACAGTAAACTAAGCCCTAACCCTAGACTAGCAAAATGCAATTCCTGTTTTGTCACGACAAATAGGCCACATTAGGGCTTAACCTAACTAACGCACAGCATACCTCCCACAGTATCCTGAGCTACAAACTCTAAACCAATTTATATTACAAGCATATTAGTGCTTGTTGTTTGCATGAAGCCATTGTGTTGTATAAACTTCATTGTTTTATAAATTATGGTTAGATTAAATCATTGGTTAGTGAGATAGATAACTTGAGATTGAGTGCATGTGCTTTGGGTGTATATGCTTTGGGCATGTGTGAATCTAGTCAGGGAGTTATCATAATTTAGAAAGAATGGAATAGATAGGGAACTATGGTTCCAACCAATGTTGTTTAGCATCAGAGGGAGGTGATGAGTAAGAAGCAAGCTTTGCATGATGAATAAGAATAATGAAGCCTCTAGGTATCAGGGGTACTATTAACTAGCTGAAAAGAGTAGGGACCAATAAAAGAGAGCTGCAGATCAGCATAACACGTGCACAAGGGCTATGTACTATGTGTAGCTATGTGCGCTGGTAGAAAGAACTCTGTGGGAAACACAGGGAACTTTAAAATGAAATACAGGGTGGAGAATGTTGATGACAACAAAATGACATTGAACAAAAGACAGGTGGAAAATCACAAACTGGTCCAATCTGTATTTTACTGAAGTAAGCTCAAAGGCATGCAAAAGCCACATTGATCGCATAGTGCCGCAATCTTACAAGAAAGCTTGAGCCACACAGGAGTGTCTCTGTGATTTTGGGGAGGGTTCATACACTTCTGAGCCAACATGGGAACAAAATACAGGAATGAAACGTATTCCACCAAACCTCATAACTTGCGAGTTGGACCACTGAGTTGAACACCAAATTTCTCTGTACTGCTCAGATTAATAAGCCCAAAATCAATTCCAGACAACCTGAGACCTAAGCAACTTAAAAAGACTGCATTGCTTTTAGCTTCTAGAAGCTATAGCTCCTGTATCTGAGCTGCAAAACTCTATATGGCCAATAAATTTTATTTAGCATATCTATGTGCCGTGCAATCCCACTGAAGTCAGTCCATGATACCTTAGAACTTTATTTATTTATTTATTTATTTACACTTGTACAAGGCCTGAATTCCAATTACCCTGGGCAGTACAAAAGAAACACGAAAAACAAAAGCAACATTGCAACAAAAGAACAGGCAGCAACAAAACATACATCTGCATCAGAAGGAGTGGGCAGGACAAGAAGTAATGGAAGGAAATTTATCAAAGACAGATCCAACCTAGAATTAAGGAAAAATTTCCTGTCAGTGACAACAATTAATCAGTTGAACAGCTTTCCTCCAGAAGTTGTGGGTTCTCCAACACTGGAGGTTTTTAACTAGAGACAGTACTTGTCTGAAATGTTATAGGGCGGGGTGTGTGTCAAACTGGTGCCCCATGGGATGGGTGTGTCACGCATAGGCCACGCCCACCCTGGCTCCACAAAGGCAAAAAAACATCACAATAAGTCACGTGACATGACCAAGTATGACACACGTGGTATAGGGTTTCCTGCCTGAGTAGGGCATTGAACTAGAAAACCTCCAAAGTCCAAGCTCTGCCATTCTGTTATTCAAATAAAATAAATACATGGATCTGGAGACAGGGGTCTTGTTTCTACTTAGATTTAAGTCCCATTGATTTACTGTGTTATCCTTTTGAGGCAGGAAACATAAAAATCACATATATGCTGTAAAATACATTGGAAGTTGTGTAGACTTTTCATTAAAATCTCAAGCTGGCAGTGGAATGCACAGCCAGTGGGGCATGAGGGGAGAAGCATGGGGAGAGGATAAAAAAGCTCATGAAGTCTGTGCTATATGATTAATATCCAATTTCTGCTTTGCATGGCACTGAATGCAACACAATAATATTCATAGCAGGGTCATGCAGGGTTTACCTAACCTAAACCAGTAAGATGCTTTCTACTAGAAGCTTTGCAGTAGAAAAATCATCTATAAGATGTCCAGTAAGCAAGGTCAAACTTTACATCATAAAGCAGTTAAAAAGTCTAATACAATGTTTCTCAACCTCAGCAGCCCTAGCATGTATGGATTTCACTCCCAGAATTCCTGGTTGGAGTCTGACTGGGGAAGACTGGGAGTTAAAGTCACACATCTTAAAATTATGGAGTTTGAGAAACATTGGTCTAGTAGTTCATGATTACAACAGAATGAGTGCTAGAAATACTGTCAAAAAGACAACTGTAGGGCGCAATTTGAGAATGTGTGCTCACTCACTGACACTAATACAGATCTAATGACCATCAGTGATCATTCCTGAGATGTATCTCAAAAATTTAGCAAGAGAAAATGTTAGTCTTTTTCTACAGTTGTATTATACTCATCTGAAACTGAAACATAAATTTGTATTTTTAAACAAGAAAGAAATATTTTCACCACTGGCACTCTAATACAAAGGAAATGATTATGAGTCTCACTTGCATGGAATTGTGGCACAAACATGTACCAGCAACTGTTGTTGCTGTTGTTATGTCTTCATGACATAACAGTAATCTAATCTGAGACAGCTTCAGCAATACTAGTGTTAAAATAGTGTTCCCTCTTATCCTAGCACAGGTTTTGCCATGGATACAGTCCATTTATACAGTCCTTTTATCACGTTCAGTGACCAAAGCTGAGTATAATTTTAAGACAATGAATTAGAATTAAAACTAAAACTTTATAAAAATGCAACAGTAAGATATTAAAAATAGGCTATAAGGCACATGATGAATGTATTAAGCAAATTACCAATTGCTAAAAAGAGAAACAGTGAAATACTTAAACTTTAATTCAGTAATGACTAAATTTTAAGCTACTTAAGTGATAACTGTAGGAAGGTAAGCATGAATAAATGAATGTAAATGTATTTAGTATCACAAACTATTGCTTAATATTGTAAAGTTATAACATGCAGAGTTTTAACATTCTGCCCTGAGGCTCCATAAGGTTTTTAGCAGGGAAGACTATATTATCACACAATGAACAGGGGTGGCGATCAGGCAGAATTCAGTTACTCTCCCAAAGCTCATCTTTGAGGTGCCTGCCAGGAGAGAAAGAATAAGATTGGCATCTGTTTTGCAATGGCTAGTAGCTTAAAAAAATGTGTAATTAAATCTGTGTGCCAATTTGAATAAAAGAGGTAGCAAAGAAGGACATGTGCTGCTGCTGAGGCAGTGCCTTCTAAAAGACATGGGCATTCATATTTTTATAGGAATCCTGTTGGGTTCCTCCCCCCGCAAAAAAGCCCTGAAGGTAAGACATAAAATCTGGCCAGTGTAACAGCTTTTCTGACCATTGGGCATAGAATGTATAGCCTTTGCAAATAGTAACTATTCTGTGGAAGTGTAATCATGGGACCTAGGGTGGGAGAATCTGCTGGACACCTTTTGGCCACTTTAAGCTGCTTTGGCATGCCAGTTGCCCTCCTGGTCCCCCTGCCTCTTCCATTTTGCCAGTCTGGTGGTTTCAATCTGTTGGTTCCCCATCCATGCCAGGACCATCCCTGCCTTGCTGACCAATGATAGCATCAGAGGGTGCCATGGGGAACTATGAGAGAACAAGCCGGGGGTCTTTCAGCTGCCCTCTCCCTGTATCATTCAAGCTGTTTTTTTTTTGCTACCAGCTTATAGTACAGCAAGTAAAAGTTTGTTTGCTAAAAAAAACCCCCAACAATTGACTGGATTAATGCAATACACACAAACACAATCCTTAGTTAAGAAACAACACTGGCTGGGTATGCATAGTCTAAACAAAACCACAAGCACATTTTGAACTAATAATTCAGTCCAACTTTGTTTTCAAGTAGTCTCTGAACTATGGAAATCAGGATTATTGTTGTAGATATAGTTTTGTATACATGTCAAATGGTGCAGGATCTGCTTCACAATCCTGCTTCCTCTATCATACGAGCTTTCAGCCCTCCTTATAGAAACCATTGATCTGGAGAAATCTAGCCAGGGCATCCATCCATTCAACCTATTAGTATAGGTAAAGGTAAAGGTTCCCCCGCACATGTGTGCTAGTCGTTTCCGACTCTAGGGGCCGGTGCTCATCTCCGTTTCAAAGCCGAAGAGCCAGCGCTTGTCCGAGGACGTCTCCGTGGTCATGTGGCCGGCATGACTAGACGCCAAAGGCACACGGAATGCTGTTACCATCCCACCGTAGTGGTCCCTATTTTTCTACTTGCATTTTTACGTGCTTTCGAACTGCTAGGTTGGCAGAAGCTGGGACAAGTAACAGGCGCTCACTCTGTTACGCGGCACTCGGGATTCGACCTGCCAAACTGCCGACCTTCTGATCGACAAGCTCAGCGTCCTAACCCACTGAGCCATCGCGTCCCTTATTAGTATAGGAAGGGAGTAATAAACTATATGCATGTCTTTGAAAGTATATTCAGCATCTGTGTAGCTTGGTGACTTAACACCAACAAGATTCAAAATGATTTTTAGAGCTATTTATTCCTCCCATAGATCATGAAGCCTCATTTGCAAACCTAAAGAACATGCATTTAGAAAGAACATCACCTGAAAATAAAGTTTGCTAACCAATTCTTTAACAGCTATTAATTTACTCAGCCTCGTCTAAACTTTTGTTCTCTAGATAAGTCGTCTATGCCCCAATACCTGGATGGTGAATGTTATGATTGTTGAAGTCCATCAATCTGAAGGTTACCAGATTGGTGAAATCTTAGTTTATAGAAATTTGCTGCTACTTACTTATTTTATTAAACACTTTGCTATTTACTTATTTTGTAACTTTTGAAAGATTGGGTTATACATTGAAATAATAAACAAGCTATTGTAGTATTAAAGGAAGTGTAGTTCCTTTATCACAGCAGTTCATGGAAGTTAACATCATCGAACACAGTGAGACTTCACTTCTAATTCTATTATCTGTTTTGGATCATGGCTAAGATGACTTAGTGATTATAAATAAGTAAACTTAGGGTATTTTTTAAAAAAAATATCTGTATAGTTCCACAACTGTTATCAATTTAGCTCATTGTTTATATTACCTCATTACCTTGTCCAACATGCTTCCTTGATACTCCATGCCTCTGCCTTACAGCCTATTTTTATGTCAAATGATGATATCCTTACTTAGGCTATTAATTATATAACTGGATTGTCCAATCTTTGCTTTGCATCAAAACAAATAATTTACTACATTCATGATGCCAATGAATGTGAGAGATAGGAAAACATAAAATTAGTTTGTATTCTATTATAGTTAATGCATGCTTCCTTTCCTATCTATACTCAAAGAAGTATATTGAACTCTTTATTTAAAACCTAATCATATTACTAATACTTAATCATAGAACTAGATTTATACATTCTCTAGCTGTGGCACAAATGAAGACTTTATTTCTCAACATTTTTCCATTAAATTTGTGTGTCTTCATACTTGGAAGGTTTCATTGTTCCCAGAATTGCCTCATTAACTTCATAAAGGTTTATCATTTCACACCCCAGAACTATGATGCTAATTAGAAAGGAACTGGCTTTAGTTTAAGGGAAGAATAGTGTCTTCTTTGAGAGAAGGTTTATTCTGTCATTGACAGAGAATACCTTCCAGACAGTAGGAATTATCACCAGGTATGTGTATTTGGAGAATAACTATAAGCAAATGAATCAATCCCAAGGCCAAACACACTAAGATAATAAAATAAACTATTTCAGCATTTAAATAACAAATATTGTAAAATAATATGTCAAGTCTTTACATTATCCTACTAAATTAATCATGACTTGTCTCCTGGCAAGAATGGGTGGAAATACATGGAGGCTCTTTGTATGAAGAAAGTATGTTGGCATAAAGTTTGACTAGCCTTTAATAATCATTTGTGGAGATAGCAGCTGTATAAATATTAATAATACCAATTATTTGTGTAACAAATTTCTGCAGAGCAAAATCCTGAACAAATAAGCTTTTTATATACTTTCACAACATGTGTGCAAAGTTTATCTCATTTTTAAAATAAAATTGGTTCACTTTGTTAGCAGAAAGTAGAGCATTCATCTTCCTAATCCAGCAGCATCTAAATTACAGTGGCTTTCAGGTGAAGAGCTATTTGTTTTTCTACTATTTGAAATTCCATATTGCAGTATGTAATCCCCTCCTCTCTTTGAAATATTTTTCTATTCATTAGAATACTTGCTTCATCTAAACATACAAATTTTCTTTTAAATAAATCCAAAAGAGATGTATAAATGGTAATATTTTACGATTATCTTTTGACCGGTTTTAAATCACTCAGTATTTTTAGTGGGTTAGTTCAAGAATGTAATCCTAATCCTAAATATAAATACTGAGATATTTACTGTAGCTTGGTGGATTAGTATTTTTCTGGCAGACTGTGGTGATAGAGAGGAACACTGCTTAAGGGGTTCCACTGTGCAAGTTATCAGTGAAAAACCGATATCCATTTTATTTATGAAAAAACAGAAATAGGGATATCTTTAGCCAGTCTCTAAGAAATTAACCAATCTTCTGGTTTTCCAAAAGAGTGTTAACATCTAGCCCTGCCAATTAGCATGGTAGTCTAAATAGAATAGAATAGAATAGAATAGAATAGAATAGAATAGAATAGAATAGAATAGAATAGAATAGAATAGAATAGAATAGAGCTGGAAGGGACCTTGGAGGTCTTCTAGTCCAGCCCCCCACTTAAGCAGGAGAACCTATACCATCTCAGACAAGTGACTGTCTAGCCCAGGGGTCAGCAACCTGAAACAGTGAAAGAGCCACTTGGAACCGGTTCCCTCACAAAAGGAAAAACTGGGAGCCGCAAAAAATGCGTGCGCATGTGTGTACATGCGCGCATGTGCAGAACAGGGTTTGACTGAAGAGTGGAGCCAAGGCAAGATATGCACTTACCCTGCATATTTGAATTGATTGGTTGAACTTTTTTAGTCCCACTTTTTTTTTTGGACTGCACATGGCAGAGGACTGGGAGCCACAGGAGACGGCTGAAAGAGCCGCATGCGGCCCCGGAGCCGTGGGTTGCAGACCTGTGGTCTAGCCTCTTCTTAAAAATCTTCAGTGATGGAGTGCCCATGATTTCTGGAGGCAAACTGTTCCACTGGTTAATTGTCCTCACTGTCAAGAAGTTTCTGCTTAATTCTAGGTTGCTTCTCTCTATGTTCAGTTTCCAACCATTGTTTCTTGTCCTGCCCTCTGGTGCTTTGGAGAATAATGTGACCCCCCCTCATCTTTGTTGCAGCCCCTCAAATACTGAAGAATACTGCTAACATGTTGCCCATGTTTCTTCTTTTCTTTAGGCTAGTCAAACCCAAGTTCTGCAGCTGTTCTTCATATGTTTTGGTCTTCAGGCCTTTGATCATCTTAGTTGCTCTTCTCTGAATTTTTTCCAAACTCTCAACATCTTTTATAGTGATATGGTGACCAAAATTAGCTGCAGTATTCCAGGTGTGGTCTTACTAGGGTTTTATAAAGCGATACTAATACTTGGTGTGATCTTGATTCTATGTCTCTGTTTACACAACCCAGGATTGTATTAACTTTTTTGGCTGCTGCTGCACATTGCTGGCTCATAGTCAAGTGATCGTTCACTAGGACTCCAAGGTCCCTCTCACAGTTACTGTTTTTAAGCCAGGTCTCACCCAATCTGTACTTGTACCTTTGATTTTTCCTGCCTAAATGTAAAACTTTGCTTTTCTCCACATTGAAACTCATTTTGTTGAACAGGGCCCATTGTTCAAGTCTGTCAAGATCTTTTTGGATCCTGAGTTTGTCTTCTGGGGTGTTGGCTACTCCTGCCAGTTTGGTGTCATCTGCAAGTTTGATGAGTTCCCCTTCAATTCCCTCGTCTTTTAAGTCACTTATGGAGATATTGAAGAGTACTGGGCCTAAGACGGAACCTTGCGATGCAACCTGGAGGTGGCTGGGTGGCTTGAGGAAACTCTCTTAGTTTTGTTAATCTTTTTATTCTTCTGATTTTTTTTAACCTTAAGCTTTAGTTTTAAATGTAAATCTTAATCTTGTTCTTAATTCTGCTTTAATTCTGCTTTTAGTCATGTTTTATTATGTTGTTCATCTGAAGGGCTTTAAACTAAAAGTGGAAGGAGAGGAAACCAATCTTTTAGACCAAAACCCAAGCATAATTCATAAGAGAACCAACCAAAAAATTAGAAAGTAAGTATGAGAAGGAAGGGGAACTCAGGAACTCAGCAGAGACAAGGAAGGGGAACTCAGGAACTCAGCAGAGACAAATGCAAGATCAGTCATAATGAGCTTAGATATCTATACATTAATGCTCAGAGTTTGGGTAACAAACAGGGAAAATGTGAAGTCCTAGTACATAAAGGCAAGTAAGATATTGTTGCTAATACCGAAACCTGATATGATGAAATCCATTCCTGGAATATAGTACTTACATAGAAGAATGTAAGTTGTTCAAAAGAAACAGAATTAACTCGAAAGGGAAGGGGGAAGAATTGCATTTTATGTAAAGAAATACTACACCTCAAGAGAAATGCACAATACTAGGGATGAAAGCATTCTTGAAAGTATTGGGGTGAATTTCAGATGAAAAATAAATGGCATTGCTACAGGGGTGTACTACAGACACCCAAACAAGCAGAGGAAATAGATGACCTCTTTTCTAATCAATTAGCTGGGATGTGCAGGAAACATATCACTGTAATGTGGAACTTTAACTACCCTGAAATCAACAGGGAAACAAACTCTTAATCAACAGTGACAAACTGATGGACAAGAAGGACAAGTATAAAAAATAGAAAGAGGAACACATAATCAAAACACAATACCAATAAATAGTCCAGAACTGCAGGGACGGAGTCAGGAAGGTCAAGGTTCAGAATGAACTAAGACTTGAAAAAATGCCAAAAATAACAACAAAAAAAGTTTCTTTCAATATATAAGGAACAAAGGAAAAAGTGAAAGAAATGATCAGTTGACTAATGGGAGAAGATGGCAAGAAGGTAGCGAGTGGCAGGGAGAAAGTGGAGCTGTTTAATTCCTTTTTTGCATCTGTCTTTAAACAAAACAGCCAAATCCATTAAAAGCAGCACAGTGGGAAACAAACATCAATGCAGATGAAAAGAGGTAAGAAATTGGTTTAAAAAACACCTATCCACTTTAGACTAGTTGAAATCACTAGCACCTGATGGTTTACATCCCTTTTCTGAAAGAGCTGTCAGATGAAATCTCAGAACGACTGAATAAAATCTTTCAGAGTTCCCAGAGCTACCAGAGAACTAGAAAAGAGCTGATGTGATTCCATTCTTCAAGAAGGAGAAAAAAGTGGATCCAGGAAACTACTGACCAATCACCATCAACAATCGGGAAAATCTTAGAAAAAATAATCAAGTGGCAGATTTGTGAGCACCTAGATATGAACAAAGTGATCACTAGAAGCCAGCATGGGTTTATTAAAAACTGATCATGCCAGACAAACCTCATTGCTTTCTTGATAAAATGACTAAATTAGTTGATCAAGGAAATAGCAATAGTACTTAGACTTATATACCACACCATAGTAGTAGTAGTAATAGTAACAACAACAACAACAATGTTAGAAGTTACCTTGGAGGTCATCTAGTCCAACCCCCTGCTTGGGCAGGAAACCTTATACCATTTCAGACAAATGGCTGTCCAGTCTTTTCTTAAAAACTTCCAGTGTTAGAGCATTCACAGCTTCTGAAGGTAGGTTGTTCCACTGGTTAATTGTTCTAACTGTCAGGAAATTTCTCCTTAGTTCTAGGTTGCTTCTCTCTTTGGTTAGTTTCCCTCCATTGCTTCTTGTCCTGCCTTCAGGTGCTTTGGAGAATAGCTTGACTCCCTCTTCTTTGTGGCAACCCCTGAGATATTGGAACACTGCTATCATGTCATCCCTCATCCTTCTCTTCATTAAACTAGACACAATGTCAGCATACTACCCCCAACAATCTGAGTCCTCATTTTACCAATGAGGATGGAAGTGAGTCAACCCTGAGCCCTGTCAGGATCAAACTACAGATTGTGGGTAGAATTTTCCTGCAATACTGCATTCTAACCACTGCGCCACCAAGGTTCCTGGTATTGTGGATCCAGTTTACTTGGACTTCAGAAAGGCATTTTGTCAGGGAGATAAATCAAAACCTCCCTATACGAGGGTGATGAACCGTGGTTCATTTGATGCATGATGAACATCAGGTAAAATAAAGAAAACCCAAAGCTTATATTCTACTATAAAACTTTTAATTAGAAAGAAACTTATAAAAACAAAGTAAGACTCATGACTACATGCCTATCTCACCAAACAGCACAAAGAAAAGGAAAAGAAGAAAGAAAGTAAACTTTGTGGACATGCGCAGATCATAGTAGATCCAGACATGAAACCAAAACATGGCTGGACATGTGACAATCACCTTGATTACAATGATAAGATTACAATGGAGCTGGCAGAAAAACAAAGTGAGACGTGCGTAGCTGACAAACAGGAAAAAAACACGCAGTGACAACCCCTTTTTTGTCAGTAACGCAGGACTCAGATAAGGCACATCTGTTACAGTGGTAACAGTGAGAGGGATATTGGTCTCCTAATGGACCATCACTTAAATACGAGCCATCAGTGTTCTGCAGCTGCTGAAAAACCCAATGCAGTCCTGGGTTGCATCAACAGAGCAATAGCACCAAGATCATGAGAAATAATAGTGCTGCTCTATACTACAATAGTGAGGCCACACTTGTAATACTGTGTCCTGATTGCCACAATGCAAAAAAAGATGCTGATATCCTAGAAAGAGTGCAGAAAAGACCAACAAAGATGATAAGGGGACCAGAGATTAAACTGTATTAAGATAAGTTAAGGGAACTAGGTATGTCTAGTTTAGCAAAGAAAAGATTAGGGGATGACATGAAAGCTGCCTTCCAGTACTTAACAGGCTGTCATAAAGAAGAGGGGGTTGACTTATTCCCCAAAGCACATGAGGGTAGGACAAGCAGCAAAAGGTGGAAAGAGAGATCCAGTCTGGAACTATGGAGAGATTTCCTGACAGTGAGAAGGATTAACCAATGGAACAGCTTGCATCCCAGAGTTGTGGGGGCTTTATCCCTATACGTGTCTACTAGAACTTGACACCTCTCATTGTGATTGCCAATTTTCAGTTCAAAAGTTTTAGAAATGTAGAATCCAAATTGTTTTCACCTGTCTTTCCTATAGATCTGAAAAAGCAAAGACAATTGCTGTATTAGAAAAAGAATTTAGGTTGTGAGCACCAACAGGATCTGGTTAAATTACCAGATACCATTTACCCTGAAAGGTTTTCAAACATTACCAATAAACTAGATACATTACTCATTTAATCACCCAGCAGGCAAATAGAGCATTTATGCCGTTCAGTTTAATTTTTTAACACAAGTAATCCTGAATGTTAGATGCTGTCATATACTTATGGAATCCATATCTTCCCTTGGGGAGGCTTAAACCCTGATTCCTGTTGCATCGTATTGCTTAGTTTGCTGAGGTATTTGCGCCATTCATATTATTCTGATTTTGAGTAATCAATCTGGTACAGCAGATAACTTTTATACGGTGCTTTTTTTTCATTGGCAGGTACAGCTGTTACTCTGTGTGGCTAAATTTTGTACTTCAGCTTGTCAAGTCCACCAAACTGCTCTTTAGGAAACAAATTAATAATGAATTATTTTTTGCCCTTAGCTTTATCCAGACTGTGCCAATATGATTTTTGTGTTAATGTTTTGCTTATTAGCTATGTTGTTTTGCACTGGTCAGTTGCTGTAATAAAAATTGATTAACTAAAATGGGTCTGCTAGAAACTAGGTTGTTTTATAGGCAGTATGATAATAAGATTCTAGGCTACATCATAAAACTTTACTGAAATCTCACTTATAATTTGAAATATCACTTTTCTTCTTCTTGAAAGAGGTTTCAGTTTTATATTGTCTTTTTGGGGGGGATATGCATAAGGATCTTTCCTGCTCAGGACAAAAATGCCTGTTTTATTGGAAAGTGTTGAATTAGTTAATGTTCTAATAGGAAAATTCAGATTGGTTGAAATGTTCTGAATGGAACAAAACTCAAAATAATAGAATGTTCCAGCAATAGGAAACAATGGATACTTATTTCACATAGAAAGCAAAAAATAGAATAATAGGGTTGGAAGAGACTTTGGAGGTCTTCTAGTCCAACTCCCTGTCCATGGCAGATTCTCCCGGTCCATTCCAGACCTTCTTTGGGGTTGATGGGATGGATACATGTTGTTGTGACTCAGGGCCAGCCTGTGGGTCCGACAGCCGGGTCCGATGTATCGGAGGACTCAGATGTGGGGGAGGAGGGAAACGAACCGGCTGATGATGATTTGGAGACTTTGCAGAGTCCTCAGCCGGGAACCTCTTCTCAGCTGTGTGAGCCCGAGAGTGCGGAGGATGATGACCCACAGCTGGCCCTGTTCAAGGACGCCTGACGCAGGAGGCAGACGAGCAGGGACAAACAAAGAAAGGCTATGGGACTCCTCGGGAGGAGGCACAGGGAGACCACGCCCTGAGCTCTCTATAAAAGAAGTGTTTGGGGAGGGGCTGGTTGCTGAAAGCAACTTTTCCGTTTGAGAAGTCAAGCTCTTGTATTCTTGTAACAGTGTAATTAAAACTTGGCAGAAGCCTTTTGGTCTTGGACGCTTTCCAGACTCTTCTTTTGATTAGGGGTGCGAGAAGAGGGCTGGTTCAGAACACATGTATTTTATTTTCTGGGGATATTTGCTTCCTATCCTGCCAGCTTGGACCATATAAAGTGTTACGTAAACATGGTACAAATTCTGTCTGCTTTTAGATTCATTTTCCTATGAAAGCTTTTTCTAAAATGAAACTTCTTTCAGCAAATTAAGTGAGAATGTCCCCTCCCCCCAAAAAAACCCACCTCCAACCTTCAGGAAAACTTTTCTGCCTGGCACTAGACACTTGGCAATTTTTGACAGGAAACAGACTATTCTAAATGATATTATGTGAACTGCAAAAGACATACAGCTATAAGTGAGAGCTACAGCTATAAGTGAGAGCTTGTTTGTCTTTTTGTTGTTAGTTGAGAAGTCGTGTCTGACCCATCGCGACCCCATGGACAACATTCCTCCAGGCCTTGCCAGACTCCTTTCCCAATTTTGAACCAGTCAGTGGTTCCGTGTCCAGTTCTCACTGTTGCTTCTTGACCCGCATATAGATTTCTCAAGAGACAAATAAGATGATCTGGTACTCCCATGTCTTTAAGAACTTGCCACAGTTTGTTGTGATCCACAATTAAAGGCTTTATCATAGTCAGTGAAGCAGAAGTAGATGTTTTTCTAGAACTCCCTAGCTTTCTCCATGATCCAGCATAGGCTGGCAATTTGATTTCTAGTTCCTCTGCCTCTTCGAAATCCTGCATGTACTTCTGGTAGTTCTTGATCCACATACTGCTGGAGTCTAGCTTTTAGGATTTTAAGCATAACTTTACTATCATGTGAAATGAGTGCAATGGTGTTATAGTTTGAACATTCTTTGGCATTGCCTTTCTTTGGAATTGGGATGTAAACTGATCTTTTCCAATCCTGTGGCCACTGTTGAGTTTTCCAAATTTGCTGGCAAATTGAGTGTAGCACTTTTACTGCATCATTTTTTAAGATTTTGAATAGCTCAACTGGAATACTGTCACCTCCACTAGCTTTGTTGTTGCTCAGCTTTTCTAAGGCCCACTTCACTTCACATTCTAGGATGTCTGGCTCAAGGTCAGTGACCACCTCATCGTGGTTATCAGAGATATTAAGCTCATTCTTGTATAGTCCTTCTGTGTAATTTTGCCACGTCTTCTTAATCTCTTCTGCCTCTATTAGGTCCCGGCCAAGGCCAAAGGCCAAACTTGCCTGTTATTCCGGTTATCGTTTGGCTTCCTACTTTAGCATTCCAATACCCCATGATGATAAGGACATCATTTTTTGGTGTTAGTTCTATAAGGTGCTGTAGGGCTTCATAGAACCGGTCAATTTCATCCTCTTCAGCATTGGTGGTTGGGGCATAGACTTGGACTACTGTGATATTGAATGGTTTGCCTTGGATTCGAACTGAGATCATTGTGTCATTTTGGGGATTGTATCCCAGTATTGCTTTTCCTACTATTTTATTGAAGGCTACTCCATTTCTTCTGAAGGATTCTTGCCTGCAGTAGTATACCTGATGGTCATCTGAATTAAATTCACCCATTCCTGTCCATTTTAGTTTGCTGATTCCTAAGGTGTCGATGTTCAGTCTTGTCATCTCTTGTCTGACCACTTCCAGCTTTCCTTGATTCATGGATCTTACATTCCAGGTTCCTATGGAGAAAAAATCTTTACAGCATCGGACTTTCCTTTCACCACCAGACACATGCACAGCTGAGCGTCCTTTCGGCTTTGGCCCAGTCACTTTATTCTTTCTGGTACTACTAGTACTAGCTCTCTGCTCTTCCCCATTAGCATATTGGAAACCTTCCAATCTGAGGGGCTCATCTTCCAGCATCATATCTTTTTGCCTTTTGGTACTGTCCATAGGGTTTTCATGGCAAAGATACTGGAGTGGGTTGCCATTTCCTTCTCCAGTGGATCACTTTTTGTCAGAACTCTCTGCTATGACCTGTCTGTCATTTTGTCAGAACTCTTTGCTATGACCTGAAGCTCATAGCTTCATTGAATTATGCAAGCCTCTTCACCATGACAAGGCAGTAATCCATGAAGGGGTTTTTATCTTTAAGGTGACCCTAATTTTTTCAGTTAAAGATTTTTTTTAAGGCATGATTTAAAAGAAATAAACACAGATGGTTTGTATTATGAACAGTCATTTATGTCATCTTTTCAGATTTGGGTAGGCCCAATACTGAAACAGAGGTTCCCTGATTGCAGATGAAAAGTAAAGTCATCTCTTTTCAGCAGGAAAACTGTCAGTGTTGAGGGAAGATCTTCATCCTCATCAAGACTTGCTGAAAAAAACTGGTGCTTCAGTCAGACAACAGTCAAACAACAAAGCAACAGCAATTAGACTGATAGCATCAAACAGTTTTGCTTCATAGTTGCGCCTAACAATTTGCTAACAGTTTTGTGACCATGAATTTATTTTCTCATCCTCTCCAGATATTACCCTGATTTTTAAATATATATATCCTTAATCAGGATCATTTAAAATCTGCCAAAACCGCTGACCTCCGGGACAAAAAAACCTTTATTAATAACTAAGCTTTTGTCAAACCACTGTTGACATTGTCAAAGTATGAGTTAGCATCTGGAAGCGCTTGTTCTTATAGCTGAATAATAATAATAATAATAATAATAATAATAATAATAATAATAATAATAATAATAATAATAATAATTAATAATTAATAATAATAATAATAATAATAAAGTTGAAAGGGACCTTGGAGGTCATCTAGTGCAACCCTCTGCGCAGGCAGGAAACCCTAAACCATTTCAGACAAATGGCTGTCCAGTCTCTTCTTAAAAACTTCCAGTGTTGGAGCATTCACCACTTCTGGAGGCAGGTTGTTCTAACTGTCAGGAAGTTTCTCCTTAGTTCTAGGTTGCTTCTCTCTTTGGTTAGTTTCCCTCCATTGCTTCTTCTCCTGCCTTCAGGCGCTTTGGAGAATAGCTTGACTCCCTCTTCCTTATGGCAGCCCCTGAGATATTGGAACACTGCTATCATGTCCCCCCTCATCCTTCTCTTCATTAAACTAGACATACCCAATTCCAGCAACCATTCCTCATATGTTTTTGCCTCCAGACCTCTAATCATCTTTGTTGCTCTTCTCTGCACTCTTTCTAGAGTCTCAGCATCTTTTTTACATCGTGGCAACCATAACTGGATGCAGTATTCCAAGTGTGGCCTTACCAAGGCATTGTAAAGTGGTATTAATAGATGTTAATGATGCAGTCATTGAGCGTGTCACAGATTTACCTGCCCCTAGCTCTCCCACAATTAACTGTATTGATCCTGGCTCTGCTGAGCTGGCCAGCATCTGCTTTGATTTTGCCGTTTTTCCCTGCTCCCGCCTGCTCCACCTGCCGGTCACATCCATCCTGCAGTGTCCCACACTCCTCCTGCTGTCCCACCTGCTGTCAGTATGCCACGCAGCCGTGCCAGTTGATGGTCCTCCCGCCATGTGTATTGCACCGGTCACATTGGCCTGCTGTGTTTTCCTTGAGCTTATGATGGGTCCCGTTCGTACTTCCATATCTTCATTCGTTGTGACACCCTGCTGTTTCATGGGTAAGCGACTCAGATCTTTCATTCTCCTATTCACCCAGAAGGGAGGTGGTTGACGGTTTGTTCACTGTTGGCAGTTAGCCAATGAAAGCTAAGTATATTAAAGTTAGTTTATATTTATCCTGGTGTTTGACTATTTCTTTTGTAATGTGGATGTGCCCGGGATTTATATTTTTAATGTAATTAAAGAATCTATCTATCTATCTATCTATCTATCTATCTATCTATCTATCTATCTATCCACACACAGACACACACACACACAGACACAGACACACACACACACCTCTTCCTAACATGGTCTTCACCAGATCTATTATGGTCCTGTCATTCCCATTCCGAAGAGATATTTAAGAGGCTATGACAGTTGAAACCATCTGGAGATTGCCACCTCAAACCATTCTATCAAGTTGTTAGAATAAACAGAAAATTGTTAAAAGGATCCTTTTTCATATAAAGTGTTGATCCAAGGTAACAGTAAAATTGTACTGATCCTGTTTACTTATGTGAAGAAAACAATGGCTGTCTAAAGCAATAATTTGTTTCTTTTGCTAGAAACCATTCTATATGCAACACATTATAGCAGCTTGTCCATTAAGACAAGCCTACACTAGTTAACATTTCTTGAAAGATGAAACAACTTAGTTTTTTGCTTTCATTTTTTTTACGTTTACCAAGGAACTACACATGGATACATCTAAAGCTAGGTAGCATACATTTTGTATAATTGTAAAGGTTTCCCATGTCCAGTCTGACTTTAGGGGGCAATGTTCGTATCCATTTCTTTTTAAAAAATATATTTTATTGATTTTTTAACATAAGGTAAAGGTAAAGGTTTCCCTGCACATGCGTGCTAGTTGTTTCCGACTCTAGGGGCCGGTGCTCATCTTCGTTTCAAAGCCGAAGAGCCAGCGCTTGTCCGAGGACGTCTCCGTGGTCATGTGGCTGGCATGACTGGATGCCAAAGGCGCATGGAACGCTGTTACCATCCCACCGTAGTGGTACCTATTTTTCTACTTGCATTTTTATGTGCTTTTGAACTGCTAGGTTGGCAGAAGCTGGGACGAGTAACAGGTGCTCACTCTGTTACGCGGCACTCAGGATTCGACCCGCCAAACTGCCGACCTTCTGATCGACAGGCTCAGCGTCCTAACCCACTGAGCCACCGCGTCCCTTTTTTTAACAGTCACCTTAATATTTGGTAAACAGCGTGTTGTCTGGATTTATATTTAAAAACAATCAATAACAATTAATTTCTATAATTCCATAATCCACATAGTAGCTTTCTTTGATTTTCTCTTCTTCCAATAATATTCTCTTTTACCAACCTTGAATTAGTACATTACTTATTATTTTGATAGATAAAAATTGAATATAAACATTTTTCTAGTATTTAATGACCCTGTTCCCCCATAGAATACAACCCTTATGAGCTGAGAGCTCATGTTTCCTTGTGAAGTAGCTCTGGAACTCAGGACCCGGGCTTTTCTCTAGCCAGCCCGTGTGGACCCAAGATAGTACTCTGCTTAGAGTCTTGTCTGCCATCGTTTCTGTGGCTATGTCCCCCGCATGGAAGGGAAACTCTGGCAAGTCCTCAATGGACAGAACGCGGGCCGCTGGGACCAAATCTGGCTTGATTTGAGACAGTGGAAGTCTGCTCAGGCCACCTGCATGGCTCATATCCTTGCCGGGTTTTGAATTAGCTTAAAGCTGTATGCCGATAAAAAATGGACCATCTTAACATTCTAGGGAATAAGATGTGGGGTGTCTGTCTGTCTGTAGTAAACAACCCCAATAGCGGTTTATGGTCTGTGAAGACCGTGAAGTCCCTGCCATACAAGTAGTCATGGAAATTTTTTACTCCAGCTACTATGGCCAATGCCTCCTTATCAATTTGTGCATAATTACGCTCTGTGGAGGACAGTGTCCTGGAATAAAAAGCAATCAGGACTTGAGTCCCATCACTCTCCAAATGACTTAGGACAGCCCCCACCTTGTATGGGGATGCATCACACACAAGGCATACCGACATCAATTCCTTAAAGTGAGTGATTGTTGAACTGACGGACAGTAGAGCCTTCAATTCTTGAAACCTGCTTTTGTGAACACTAGTCCACTTCCACACAGTATTTTTGTCCAAGAGCTGGTGTAATGACTCTGCCACTGCAGCCTTGATAGGAAGGAATGCATGGTAAACATTTAGGAGGCCTAGGAATGCCTGAAGCTCTCCCTTCGTTTTGGGGCTGGGTGCCATCTGAATGGCTTTTACTTTTGACTCAGCAGGGTGGATGCCGTCGGCATTGATACGGAAACCCAAGAACTCAGTTGAAGGGACTCCAATACTACACTTATTCTTCTTAAGCTTAAGGCCTGCTTCACACAGCCTTTGGAAGACGGCTCTAAGCCTCCTTGCCAGCACCTCAGTGGACTCACCGGCGATGAGCACATCATTGAAATAGGGGCAAACCCCTGGAATGCCCTTGAGCGTTTGCTCCATAATGCCTTGAAAAGTGCCAGGGGCTACGCTGACCCCAAATTGCAGGTGTTTCACTTTAAACACCCCCTGTGGGTTACAATTGTCTGTGCTGCAGCTGTGACCTTGTCTACAGGAAGCTGTTGGTAGGCCTGAGCCAAATCTAATTTTGCAAAAATTGTACCACCTTGCAAGGACGCCAGGATGGGGCTTACTACTGGTACCAGGTACGCATGCTGTTTGAGTGGATGATTAATTGTGCATTTGTAATTGGCACAGATTCTGACCTCCCTGTTGGCTTTTAGTGGCGTGACAATTGGGATCTCCCATTCACCCCTATCTACAGGCTGAAGTACTCCCTGTTCTATGAGTTTATCTAACTCTGTGTCTATCTTTAAGAGCAAATGGCACTCTACGAGGTTTAATCCTGACCTACACTACAGTAGGATCTAGTTTAAATGTTATTGGTGGGCCCGTGTATATCCACAGACCTGAGTCAAACACATCTGCGAATTCCTCGCATACTGTTGCTAGACTCGCGACTTGCATCCAGTTGATTGTGGTTACTTGGATGCCTAGTGCATCAAACCAATCGAGCCCAATCAGGCTCGTTCACTGACCCTCTACTACGACAATGTCCAGGTGCCCAGAAAATCCCTTAAATTTGATGACCAGTGTGGCCTCACCTTGACTGTGACTCTGACATTCTGGAAGTCGGTTAGTATAATGTCAGATGGCCTCAGCTTGGCACATCTCTTGCTGCGATTACAGACAAAATTAAATGTCTCAAGTGATATAATTGATACGGCTGAGCTCGTGTCCAGCTCCATCTTGCAAGGGACCTCTTGCAGCTCCACCTGAAGTCTAAACTTTGGTTTAATAGGGCGGCGAGCTCCTGTGCGGCAAATGCTTCTGCGGCTGGAGCAAAACCCTATGCTATACTGCCCCAGGGCCCTGGTACCTCTCCTAAACAGAATGTCTGAGTGGCAATTCGATTGCCGGTCCCTCTGGTGACCTCTGCAGATGGAGGCGATGTGGCTGGTCTTCCTGCAGGCCCAGCACATGGCTGTCTGGAACCTACAGTCCATTCGTTGGTGGCGGCCACTACACCCTGGGCACCTAAGGAAGGGATCTTCCTTGTAAGTTGCCCCTTGTTGCTTGTTGCTGTGACGCTGTTGGTTGTTGTGCCTTTGTAGTTTGTCAACTTCCGTGTTGTTTTCGGGGTCTTCCGCATGTTCGTCATCCTCGTGGTAGACGGCTTTCTCATGCTGTGCTGTTTTGGCGGGCCACATGGCTCGTATGGCCCCGCCGGCAGCTTCGTCTGCCATGATCTCTTTTAGTGCATCTGGGAATGACAGGGTCTCTTTGGCAAAGAGGTTTTGCTGTAAGTCTCAATTCCAGAGGCCGCAGACGAGCTGGTCCCGGAGCCTCTCCTCTATGTTGGAGAACTGGCACAGGCGTACAGCCTGCCTCAACGCCACAATGAATTCAGATGCTGTTTCACCTTGTTGCTGAACCCTTCGTTCGAATGCATGGCGCCAAGCGATTACTGACAGCTTGGGCTGGAAATGGTCACCGAGCTGTTTCTTCAAGTCTGCAAACGTGACAGACTTCAATGGCTTTGGCATGAACAAGTTGTGCGCGATGTCAAAAGTGGCTGGGCTGCACACACACAGGAGTGTAGTGGCCTTCAGCCTGTCCTCGGTGACTTGATTCATGCGGAGATAGTTCTTGACACTGGATAGGTACGAAGACTATCTTTCCGGGTGAGCTATATCAAATTCTTCCAGCTTTCCGACCTTTGCCATTTCTGGTGATCTTCACAGCTGGGGCTCATCGTCTTCTTATCCTGCTCCTCCCTATGCCCAGGGATTGGTCCTCTGGTCATGTGGTCGCTAGCATGGCTGTGCTAGGCTGACCATAGGGGGGGGAATTGCTTTTCCTGCCAGGTGCGTTTGGCCTCTCCCCTAGTGACTCTCAGCTCTGTTGGAGAAGCAGGATCCCACGTTCATTGCCAGTGTTATATACTGGGTTCGTTGCTTAATTGAGGAGACGAGGCAAGTGAGTTCAGCAAGAATCATTCTTTATTTGCTTACAGGAACTGAACTGAGAAACAGGGCTGTGAATGTAGCTATTTATACCCTGGCCTCTAGGTGGCCGCCAAAAGGTTTAAAGTAAGCTATTGCCACCCTAGAAGCAATCAATGGTGGCACTGGAGACGGGTTGTCTGAGGAGCTTGGAGCCATTAGCCAGCTTTTCTGCTTAAACAGCCTTCCAGCAATTAACCCCACGTGATACTCTTTAGTAAGACAAAACCCAACACATTACACCCTTTTTCTAACTTACCCTCTTCCCTGTGCTGACCCACAATTATTTGCTCTAACAGGAGACCTAATATACCAGCCTAAGGAATTTTAGACCCAATGTTAATAACCAACCCTCTTTAAATGATCGGTCTGGAGTTACACCATCAAGGTTTGTATTTTTTCATCTTTTTAACTATGCCATTCCATTCTTTACAAAACCTTGACTTTTCAAGAGCAAATATAAAATAACAAAAATATAAGATTACCCATATTGTATTTGATTCTAGATATTATACTTGATTTTAAAAAGCAATATCCTGTGCACATGTGGTTTCACATCCTAAACTTATTTAAATTTAGAAATATCAACAGGTATAAAATGAAGTTTGTTTCTGCTACCCTGGTTTTAAGTAGATTTGTATGGAAATAAACTTCAACAAAAGAAATAATATATTTTGAAAATAAAATTAAAAAATAAACTTATACAACATTTGATCTTAGCCAAAGAGAAGTAGACAGAAAAATACTTTTTTTCTTTCACCTAAGTAGAAAATGAAGTTGAATGTTGACTTGGATGGCCTTTCGAGCTTTTGTACAGGGTCAGACTATCACATATGTGAAGAAGAAGAGAAAGGAGGAGGGAGGGAGGGAGGGAGAGGAGGAAGAGAAGGGTAGGGTATGGAGAAAAAGAAGGAGAAGGAAAAGGAACTATTTTAATTTGGGAAAGGAGTCATGCAAAATTTAAATATCTGTATCAGAAATCCTCTTGGAATTATATGAAGCTTTTATGTGTGCCAAACTGCAACTTGGTCATTTGTATGTCTTCAAAATTGAATATTCATTAAAGCGTATAAAGCAGATTTATTGGGAACAGGAGAAAAAAAACAGGGAAATTGTTGGTCTCTCAGCTGAAACAACTGCAACAACATTATATAATATCTACAATTAAGGAGTCCATGGGTAAAATATATAATGACTCAGGAGCAATAAATTTGCAATTTTTATATTTTTATACTTGACTTTATAGTTTGAATCTAGAGGTCCCAGATGAACAGATAGATTTTTAAAATAAAATAAATGGTCCAAATAATTCCCAAGCTCACTTGGTTGATTTAACTATGCTTTTAACTTTACAAGAAATATTATATACTATTAATTTTATGAAAACTGGGAAGTCCTCTAGTCTAAATGGATTTTATATAGGAAGCTTAGCTCCTATAACATTTAGATATATTATGAATGCTTTTAAAAGGAGTCCTTCTCTTATCATTTGGTGAGATTATCTTGTTAAATGTAGGTGAAAAAATATTAACTACAACTGATCTATGTAGGTTATAAAAACATACAATCAATCATACATTGTGCATAGTCCTGGATTATAATAAAATTATAATTTAGCCCCCATCCTCAGATTATTACTAATGATATTATTTCTACATCAAATGTGCTGTCAAATTCATCAGGGATATGATTTTTTTCTTCTTCCTGGGGTTTTTCCACAAGTGCAGGCTGCTCTTTTCAGATCAACCAGAAGTTGAATGTTGATCCATTGTTCTGATAGAAATTGATCAACTGGCTTGCCATAAAAGGCTGATGTCATTCACCGGCCTAAAGTCACCCAGCCAGCTTTTATGCCTAAGGCAGGACCAAAACCCTAGTTTAGTCTCCTAGTTTCTAGTTTGATGCCTTCACTACTAGACTAAATCAGGGATATCCATTATTCATCTTAAATTTAACTTGATCTCGGAACATTTGACTTACGGTATCTTAGACGATATATAGGTATTCAAAACATACAAATAGTCTGGAAATGAATACAAACTGATATTTTACGCAGAGGATATTTTTAAAGTATAAATTTCCTATAATAAATTATCAAAATTATTTTACTGATGTTGTAGATATGACATAACAATATGTTACATAACTGCACAAATCGAATCTATTCTCAGTTGCTAAGAACTTTTTATGTGGGATTTGTTTATTGCTTAAAAATTCATAAGTAGCAAAGAAATATGAGAAATAAATGTTAATGGATTTGATATTGAAAACCATATAATTGTCATAGGTTTGAATTTTGCCATGATGCCAAATAAGGCAAAGGTTATTGAAAATACTCATTAATTTATTGAAAAAATAAATATGAAAATGAATTTTATTTCTAGATTGAGATATATATTTAAGTGGACTATCTCCCTTAATTCTACTTAGATATTTCTGAAAAGTCAGTAAGGGGTTGACAAATTTGTTATGGGACACTCAGACCTCATGAAAGCTTTTCTCTTTCTAAGATTACAACTCCCATATGAAAACTTTTAATCATATCACTACATATATATATTTATTTCTGGGATTTTTTCAGAATAAAAACTACTCTGAATATGAACCACTAAAGAAGCAAGTGTGAAATTATTATTTGGGTTTTTTTTTGAAGTCTCAGCAGGTACTGAGGTCTAATTTTAGATTGATTAGGTTGTATTCTGTGAACTAAAGACATTAATCTGGATGTTATTTAGAAGAAGATTTAAATATAAGCCTTATTCTCTTGAGAAATAGACACTCTGATAATTCCTATTTACATACAGTATATAAAAGATTTTTTTTAAAAAATGGTTGAAAAATGGTTAAGTTAAATCAACATAGTGCTAATTACAGTTTTAGAGAAAGTACAGAAAGAATATACTTGCATTAAATTGCTGAATGCCAATATGTTTAGTTAAAATATTTCTCACCTTCTTAATTAGACTAATTTCTAAAAGGGCTTTCCCCCCACCCCAAGGTTTACTGGACATCTTAGTGGATATTCTAAAGGCTTAGTTATCTTTCTTTCGATGATGGAGATATAAGTAAATGTGAAAACATGTTAACACATATGAATTGGATATACCTTCTGGTTATGCCATGTTGGTTTAATATTCTTAATATTAATTTAAATATGTCAAGGTAGTACCTTTAGGCAAATCATTCTCTCTCAGCCCACTCCACCACAATGTTGTTGTAGGAAAAATAAGTGGAGGAAGATGCATCTTTATACTTTATTAGTTGCATGGAAGGTTGCAACTTTGAAGAAGGGTCATAAATAACTTGGGGGGTGGTTCTATTGTAACTTTGAACAGTTTTTAAATGGTGGGTCCTTAAGTGTGAGCTGAACTAAAGGAAAAGATCCAGGACACCAGAACCCAGAGTTGGTTTGAATGAATATTCAGAAGGCCTCAGATTATAGGATTAATAAATGATAGGGCCAATTTCTGCACTTGAGCTGGCATGGACATGCTGCAATGTAATGAAATGGCCACAGTAATCAAGATGGGCTATATTGTATCATTATGATATTCTTTTCAATAATAAAAAGGTAAAGGTTCCCCCGCACATGTGTGCTAGTCGTTTCCAACTCTAGGGGCCGGTGCTCATCTCCATTTCAAAGCCAAAGAGCCAGCACTTGTCCAAGGATGTCTCCGTGGTCATGTGGCCGGCATGAGTAGACACCAAAGGCGCACAGAATGCTGTTACCTTCCCACCATAGTGGTCCCTATTTTTCTACTTGCATTTTTTACGTGTTTTCGAACTGCTAGGTTGGCAGAAGCTGGGACGAGTAACTGGCACTCACTCTGTTACACGGCACTCGGGGTTCAACCCGCCAAACTGCCGACCATTTGATTAACAAGCTCAGCGTCCTAACCCACTGAGCCATCGCGTCCCTATCTTTTCAATAATATAACTGTATTATTTTGCCCTCCTGTTCCACCACCTCTTATTATATTAGACAACAAGTATCAACAATAGAGTCCTTCAAGTTTTTGGGTTCTATAATCTCCCAGGATTTGAAATGGATACCTAACTTTAAATTAAAAAGGCACAACAAAGAATGTTCACCCTATGTCAACTCAGAAAGTTCAGACTGCCCCAGGAGCTTCTGATATAGCTACACAGGAAGTATTGAGTCTGTGATGTCTATAACTGTCTGGTGTGGTATAGCAACCAAACAGGTACAGATTTCAATGAATTGTTAGGTCTGTAGAAAAAACAGCTGCAACAAGTTTGCCTTCCACTTAGGATCTATATACTGCATGGGTGAGAAAAAGGGCTGAGAAAATATCTACAGACCCCTCACATCCTCGACATAAACTGTTTCAAGTCTGCTACACTGCTACAGAGCATTGCATGAAAAAACAACTAGACACAGAGACAGTTGTTTTCCTCATGCCATCACTCTGCTGAACATTTAATTTCCACAATTCTGTCTTATGTCTGAATATATTAACCATGTAGAATGGCTATATTACTTTTATCCTTCTCATCTGTTCTTCTCTCTTGGTATCATTATTGTGATTATTATCCTTTGTTATTATGATTAGTATTACTTTGTTGTTTTACATGTACACCGAGAGCTTATGCACTGGAGACAAATTCTTTGTGTGTTTAATCACACTTAGTCAATAAAGTATTTCTGTTCTGAAGAAAGTAGGGGAAAGCACTAGGCCACTCAGGTATGAATTAAATCACATCCCTGTTGAATATACAGTAGAGGTGACAAATAGATTTAAGGACTTAGATCTGATAGACAGAGTGCCTGAAGAACTATGGACAGAGGTTCGCAACATTGTACAACAGGTAGCAACCAAAAACATCCCAAAGAAAAAGAAATGCAAGAAAGCAAATGGCTGTCTGAGGAAGCTTTGTAAATAGCTGAGGAAAGGAGGGAAGCGAAAGGCAAGGGAGAAAAAGAAAGATACGCCCAATTGAATGCAGAATTCCAGAGAATAGCTAGAAGAGATAAGAATGCCTTCTTAAATGAACAGTGCAAAGAAATAGAAGAAAACAATAGAATAAGGAGGACCAGAGATCTCTTCAAGAAAATTGGAGAGATGAAGGGAACGTTTAATGCAAAAATGGGCATGACAAAGGACCAAAATGGCAGGGACCTAACAGAGGCAGAAGAGATTAAGAAGAGGTGGCAAAATTACACAGAAGAACTATACAAGAATGAGCTTAACGTCCCTGATAATCACAATGAGGTGGTCACTGACCTCGAGCCAGACATCCTAGAATGTGAAGTGGGCCTTAGAAAAGCTGAGCAACAACAAAGCTAGTGGAGGTGACAGTATTCCAGCTGAGCTAGAAATATCAACAACCTAAGATATGCAGATGATACCACTCTAATTGCAGAAAGTGAAGAGGAACTAAAGAGCCTCTTGTTGCGGGTCAAGAAGGAGAGTGCAAAACTTGGGTTGAAAGTTAACATTAAGAAAACCAAGATCATGGCATCTGGCCCTCTCAATTCCTGGCAAATAGATGGGGAAGAAATGGAGGTAGTGACAGATTTTATTTTCCTGGGCTCCAAGATCACCGCAGATGGGGACTGTAGCCAAGAAATTAAAAGACGCTTGCTCCTCAGGAGGAAAGCCATGGCAAATCTGGACAGCACACTAAAAAGCAGAGATATCACCATGTCAACAAAAGTGCGTATAGTCAAGGCTATGGTCTTCCCAGTTGCAATGTATGGCAGTGAAAGTTGGACCATAAAAAAGGCTGAGCGTCAAAGAATTGAGGCCTTTGAACTGTGCTGCTGGAGAAGACTCCTGCAAATCCCTTGGACTGCAAGGCAATCAAACCGGTCAGTCCTAGAGGAGATCAACCCTGACTGCTCTTTAGAAGGCCAGATCCTGAAGCTAAAACTAAATACTTTGGCCACCTAATGAGAAGGAAGGACTCACAATATTCCATAATTATATTTAGTATTGCTGCTACATAATAATAAATGTTGACTTTCAAATGCATATGATGACATCAGACTTCAGCCAAGCAATTTTTTCATATGCTGTCCAAAATTAATATTGCAAAGCAATGTAATATTCTGTAATGCATTCAGAATATGTTCAATTATATAGAAAATATTTATCAATTTTAAATTTCCTTTTCATTCGTTTATAAGGAACAGAAATGCACATCTGGCTTCCTGAATAATTTAAACAAGGTTAAGTGTGAACCAGTTTATAAAGTTTATAAATATAATTTAGAGGCTCATTTGTTACTTTTAAGTGTTGACTTGCAACTAACATGTGTCATTTCCTGATTTTACTGTTCCAAAATGGGAATTGCTTTGTCTATTTTTATGAACCATAAATTTCCCTCTTAACTGTCAACATCTTCAATAAATTCATTAAAATCTTATCCAAACAGATTGTTCAAGGAGATTTTAAAATGTTTTTGCACATTTTATATGCAATAAAAGGGGAATGGAAAGACCTGCTTATATTGAATCTCTGCTAATTTGGTAAGATAGAAGCTCGGGGGTTTTATTATAGTCCAAGAACATATCAAATAGGATGAAACTTTTGATGAATGTGTGCACGTCTAGGAATAATAATATCTAATTAAAGCACAATGATCAGTGGGAGATTCCATCAAATCTGATTGGTACACGGGTTCTCTATATGCAACCAGACTGGATATATGCTTTGTTACTCACTTCACTGTTCTTTGAATTGATCATTACAGGAAAAAAAGTCTTAACATATTTCATCTCTTTCTTCTACATTTTGATGAGGACAAAATGGTGCTGCTATCATCATCACATTGGACAAATCTTCCAGTATGTAGCTTCTTTTGCTTTGGCAGCCTTACAATTGCAGATCAAATAACTAAAGGTCAGAGCAATTTATTGTAAATGAGACTCCTTCCTTTAATGTGGTGAACAATCTACTACCTTGATTGTTTTGCTCCTTACTTCGTATAAACCTTGTGTATGTTCAACCATTCCAATAGGAATAGCAACATGTTTAATAAACCTGAATGACTTATATGGTATGCTGCATATTTCTTTGTTTTTTATGCAATAACTAATAAACGCATAAACTGGTATGAAATTAAACATTATTATTACAGGCTATCATCATGGGTCATCTAGATCATATGATCCATCTAGAAGTCTAAACAGAGGAAGGGAAGAAGGATCCCACAGAGGGTAAGTAGCAAAGCAAAAGTTGCTCACACTCACAGGATAATATTCCATGTAGTTTCACATGCCTTAATCTAGGACTGTGTGTATAAATAGGAAATGTACAAATGTGTACAAATAGGAAAATCATATGTTTCAACATTTTTACATTAAATTTTCACTTTTCTTTTCAGCCTTATGATATTCACATATATTTGTTTTCTATATGTACAGTATATAAATTCAGAAGCAACAGGGGTTTCTCAGTACAATACCTTACTGTATAGGCATAAACTACCCTTCTGGAAAAAAATATTTAGTGCATTGCTAAATATTAACATCTGTTGGAAGGTATTGTGGTTGTCATACAAAAATGGAATAATGCTTAGATACAATGCTGGGATGGTTGAAAACAAAGAAGCTGAGATTCTGTGGCAAAAAAGGGCATCCTTAGCAAGTTGTCAGAATCATTTAAATCTGACATTGTGACAAGTTCAAAAGGTGCAGACCTTGCTTTGTGATGTCATTATGCTTGGTTCAGCATGTACTCCTTTCCCTTTTGTATTCCATTACGCCTGTGAGTAATACAATCAGGGTCTAAGCATTACATAAATTGCTTATTCTAGATGGCATTGCTTTCTCTCTGAAAGGAATGAATAAACAATCCAGAGATGCTTGTAAGTTTGCTTTTGTCATTAGACAATGACATGACCAATCATCCATACTACTTCCTACAGCTAATATAACATGGAGGTATTCTAGCAGTGCTGATCCTTGTATTGGTAACTAAAAGACTGGGCACTTGTAATATTCAAACAACCTTGTAAATGTTCAGAAGTTAGAAGATAATGCAGAAGGCAGTAGTTAGATTGTTGAATGGAATGCTTTGTTACAGAAAATACCAGTCTTGTGCGGAACACCAACAAGCTATGTTCAAGATTTATATAGCCCTAAATAGCTCGGGACTAGGTTATCCAAGAAGTAATCTTCTTCCCAGTTTTAACATTCAAAAAAGGATGCTTTGTTCACTGGCCTGTTAAAATTCAGTCAGCAGCTATATACTTTCTGTTGTGCTCAAAATAAAAATTAACTCCTTACTGACTTGAAGTGGATTGCCAGTTTAGTATATTTCCACTAACAATTAAAGCTTCATTTGTCTGATAAAGCACTTCCCTGAGTATCCCATGGCAACACTACTCTTAACAGTTGTGATATTTCATGCTATTAATTTTTAATTGATTGTTTTTATTGTGTAAGTTGTTGCATTATTTTATTTTGCATGTTCATGATTTCATTTTAAATTATTTGGGGATTTTAGCAAAACATGAATGATATATGCACTTCTAAGTAAATACATTAACAATCTCCACTTCTTTTTCCTAACCTTGCCTCTTGGGTTTTTTAAAATGAACCAGTAAAAGTATATATTAACATAAAATCAAGATATTCTCTTTTTTTAAAAAGCATGGAATGAGGGTTTTATGGATGATTAAACAATGATAATCAAGTGGCCCACTGCCCAATGTTCTCCACAAAATTAAATTCTGTAACTTGGTATTGAACTATTTGTTCATGTGAGCTTCTGATAAAATAGTCTTCTAGGACACTGTGTCTTCTTGTGATGAACTTGGCAGTTACTATTGTTCATCATGAATCACCTTGATGAAATCACTAGCAGAGCATATTCATCCTGTAATTTCCACAATGCCCCTTTATCTCTTTCTTGAGTGGCTGCTTTGTTTATATAGCCTTAGTAAAAGCTAATGAAAAATGAAATATAATTAGAGTGAACTGTTGTGACTTTGTACGCTAATGATGTTTTCTTATGTATTCTGATGTATTCTTTGTGCTAGTTGCTTTATATACAGTATGACACCTGCCAATAAAAGGTGATACACAGTCAGCCAATCAAAACAGTTGACAGATGTCTGTACTTAATCGCTTTATAATTGGTTTCTTCTGTAACCTGGATTGTGTGCATTAACCAGCAAATTCCCCATCAAAAGAGGTCAGCAGAAGCATTCCCTAGATCTCCAATGCCCTTTTCATAATGGAGATTGCTCATTTATACTTTGGGAGGGCAAGGATTTCTTTATGGCCTTTGCAACTGTCATAACATTTATTTTAGATGAAATATACTAGAACAAAACTGTCAGGTTGCCCCTAAGCTATGGGCTAAAATAACAAAAGTTCCAAAGGTGATCCTGTTACAAACCTTTAGCTTTGTTTCCTTTTAAAAAATGAAGTGCATATTACTTTCTTTCCCATCAATAATGAACTCTGTTCCTGCAGCAAAAAAGAACTATTGATTTATTGTCAGAGTCTCCATGTCTGCCCCCTCCCCCTAAAATGGCAGCATTCACTAAATAAAATCCATTTTGTCTAGCACTGTACGCTGGGGTGAATCAAAACACTTTCATGAATATTTTCATCTGTGTTGAAAAGTGTTTCCTTTGAAGTATTTTGGGGGAGACTATATTAAAAGGGTATAATTTCCCCATGCAGTGTAAAACATATTCACTTTAAGTGTATCATTTTAAATGTAATTGTAATTAGATATTTTTTTTTTGTTTTGGATTAGATTGTTGTTTTCAACATTTTTCTAGACTATATAATTTAGCAGCAAGAACCAGTCACATACCAGTTGCTATTAGTTTAGTATGAATGGAATGACATAAAACAGTGTATTGAGAAGAAGGCGGCATTTAAACCTTGGCAACTTTGTGTGAACTCCAACACCCAGAATCCCCAGACAGCAAACTTGCTGACTAGGAAATTCTGAGAGTTGAATTCCACACATATTAAAGTTTCCAAGGTTGAGGAGTACTGCTTTAGTTACAGAGTCAGACACAAAACATTGACTGCAGTATTCTGGTAGCTATTTTCCTAAATATATTTTTTAATTTTTTGCTATAGGAAAGTTAGATAGTTTATATAGATGGCTGGGCAATTGGTATGCATATTTTGCTGGATACTGTGCTGCCAGAGGCAACTATTATGGAACTCATGGATTGCAAAAATAACAAACAAAGAAGACCTAGACCAAAACCCACCAAAAATAACATTTAAAGCCAAGATCACCAAACAGAGGCTGTCATACATTAGTCATGTCATGTGAGTTGATTCACTCAAAAAGTCAATCATGCTGGGAGTCATCAGCAGAAAAAGGAGAAGACCACCCTAGTTATCTGTTGGCTGGACACTATAACGGATGACACTGGGATGACCATAGTGGATCTGAAGGAGGGGGTGCCAGACAGAGAGACATGGAGAGTGGTGATGCATAGAGTGGCCACGGGTCATACATAACTGAATGCCTGACAACAATGACGATAAGCTGATCCAAAGTATAATTTCAGTGTTTGTTCATAATAAAAATATTTACCTTCAAGTTTGAAATTGGGATTCTCCAGTTTGTAAGTTTATTGAGTAGGTAAATCAAAATTTTGAATATACTATTAATCTTTAACACATTTTACAAAACAAAATTATATATAACAGTATATAAAGGAGATTCTTGAGGAATTCTACAATCAGTCTGACAAGATTGAGAAGCAGACTTCAGAAGAATTATTGGATTTGACTTTATTATTGCAGGGTATAACCACAAAATCTTGATAGTTTCTGTTTCCCTCACTCTTATGTTCTGGCAAACCAAGACTAGCCAATCTTGAATTTATTACTCACTCCTCCTGTCATTCTGGGTTAAACTGACATTTTTGCTTTCATCAAGACCATCTCTGTATTCCTCTGCAACTATGAGACATCTTCATAATTCCATTTGTAACATCCCAATGAGAAATGTCAGTGTACCACCAAATAATCAAATTACTAAAAACATTTTTTTAAAAAAAATCCATATTTGGCAAAAACATCATCCACTGCTCTATATTAAAAGTGTTTTCTACTTCCTAATTTTTCTGAGTGTATATCCAAACCATCAATTAATAAGCTGAAATAATGAGGCACATTTTGAATTTTTTTGAAGCCAGATTGTTCAGGGTGGCAAACTGAAGGTAGGATTGTTGCACTCTGCCAGCCAAGCTTGCTGTCAATCTTTTGGTACTCATATTTAATATGGAAATTGGGGGATAAATTAAACAGTTACCAACCTTGAAATCAGACTTAGTGACTGAAGGAGGCATGAAATATTTCTTTAAAAAATTCATGTAGTACCAGGTGAGAAAGGACAAAAAGGTCTTCCTATCTAGTTTGTATATCTTCTGTTCTATTAATGTGTTGTCTTTGCCCTGATAAAAGATTCTAATCTGAAGGATTTTCAGTGGCGTGAGAGTACAGTTGTGCCCTACTTGTTTCTATGAAGATTTGTTTTAATATTTGGGGAAGCAATACTTTTTTAAACAAGTTGATTCCATAATCTAGGAATGAAGAACAACAGAATACGGTCTTATTATATTTCCTCATTATTTCATATGATGCAGAACCCTCAAAATGTTTTACATTTCATCCTGTTAGAAGAAAACTAAATTGAACATATTTTCACAGAATGTTTGCAATGGGCTGCTTTTTCTAAACTTGAAAGAAACATTTTCTATTTCATCTACTCCTGTACTGGATGGTCAGGAAGTACATCAGCTTATATTTTGTTTCTCATGACTGAGCTCTGGTATAGCATGTTTAGGGATGCCATCAATCAATACATCCTAGACATCTGGATCTTAATGTAGAGTGTTCTAAATAGTGGGCTCCTGACTACATAGCAACTTTCTCTGAAAGTTGGAATGATGCTTACACTGGCTTATTTTTGGTCTCTCTGTGTGTGTATACACAAATGAGCAGTGCAGTGGCCTAGAAGTTAAGAATCTCACCTCCCACTCAAAAGGCTGAATCCTAGGCTGTGTCTGATATTTCTCTACCAGGGCTCAAAGAGAAAATATCTGCTGTGAACTTTGCATAGGCATCAGGAATGGCATCTGGCCAGTAAATGCTCAGCTCTATTCAGTCATCCTGATTTCATTGCCATTGTCTTTTTCTTCCAAACCCCTTTCTACGAAACCTCCTCTATGTCAGAGTTGCTCTATATACTTTTGGGCAAATTCTGAAAGAAAGCCAGACATCTTCCTACTCTGTAAATAAAATCATACTTGTAGTGCACATTGGGGACTCAGGCTTAACAGAATTCATTATGCTCTTATATAGCATCAGAGGGTGGGTTAAAGAAGTCAAGTTGTTCATGCATCTTAAAATATACAAAAAAGGACAAGGCTCCATCACATGGTTGTATCCACCAACTTGACTTCTTTGATTCAGCCTGTAGACATTCCTGTAGATTAGCCATTGTTGTTGTTGTTAGCTGCGAATCCTGCCTGTACTTCTGGTAGTTCTCGATCCACATACTGCTGGAGTCTAGCTTGTAGGATTTTAAGCATAACTTTACTAGCATGAGAAATGAGTGCAATGGTGCGATAGTTTGAACATTCTTTGGCACTGCCTTTCTTTGGAATTGGAATGTAAACTGATCTTTTCCAATCCTGTGGCCACTGTTGAGTTTTCCAAATTTGCTGGCAAATTGAATGTAGCACTTTTACTGCATCATCTTTTAAGATTTTGAATAGCTCAGCTGGAATACTGTCACCTCCACTAGCTTTGTTGTTGCTCAGCTTTTCTAAGGCCCACTTCACTTCACATTCTAGGATGTTTGGCTTGAGGTCAGTGACCACCTCATTGCGATTATCAGGGATGTTAAGCTCATTCTTGTATAGTTCTTCTATGTAATTTTGCCACCTCTTCTTAATCTCTTCTGCCTCTGTTAGGTCCCTGCCATTTTGGTCCTTTATCATGCCCATTTTTGCATTAAACGTTCCCTTCATCACTCCAATTTTCTTGAAAAGATCTCTGGTCCTCCCTATTCTATTGTTTTCTTTTATTTCTTTGCACTGTTCATTAAGAAGGCATTCTAATCTCTTTTAGCTATTCTCTGGAATTCTGCATTCAATTGGGCGTATCTTTCTTTTCCCCTTCATGGATTACTGCCTTGTTGTGGCGAAGGGGCTTGCGTAATTCAATGAAGCTATGAGCTATGCCATGCAGGGCCACCCAAGACGGACAGGTCATAGCAGAGAGTTCTGACAAAACATGATCCACTGGAGAAGGAAATTTTGTCAAGAGAATACAATGGTCATAGCAAACACTCTTTTCCAACAACCCAAGAGATGGCTCTACACATCGACATCACCAGACGGTCAACACAGAAATCAGATTGACTATATGCTCTGCAGCCAAAGATGGAGAAGCTCTATGCAGTCAGTAAAAAACAAGACCAGGAGCTGACTGTGGCTCAGACCATGAGCTTCTCCTTGCAAAGTTTAGGCTTAAACTGAAGAAAGTAGGGGAAAGCACTAGGCCACTCAGGTATGAATTAAATCATATCCCTGTCAAATATACAGTAGAGGTGACAAATAGATTTAGTGCCTGAGGAACTATGAACAGAGGTTCACAACATTGTACAACAGGTAGCAACCAAAACCATCTCAAAGAAAAAGAAATGCAAGAAAGCAAAATGGCTGTGAGGAAGCTTTGCAAATAGCTGAGGAAAGGAGAGAAGCAAAAGGCAAGGCAGAAAAAGAAAGATTGTTGTTGTTAGCTGCGAAGTCGTGTCCGACCCATTGCGACCCTATGGACAACATTCCTCCAGGCCTTCCTGTCCTCTACCATCTTCTGGAGTCCATTTAAGCTCACGCCTACTGCTTCAGTGACTCCATCCAGCCACCTCATTCTCTGTCGTCCCCTTCTTCTATTGCCCTTGATGTTTCCCAGCATTAGGCTCTTCTCCAGTGAGTCCTTCCTTCTCATTAGGTGGCCAAAGTATTTGAGTTTTAGCTTCAGGATCTGGCCTTCTAATTTTTGTAACTTTATGTTTTATTCTTGCCCTGTACACCACCCTGAGTCCTTCGGGAGAAGGGCGGTATACAAATATTAATAAACTAAACTAAACTAAAGAGCAGTCAGGATTGATCTCCTCTAGGACTGACCGGTTTGATCGCCTTGCAGTCCAAGGAACTCGCAGGAGTCTTCTCCAGCACCATAGTTCAAAGGCCTCAATTCTTAGGCGCTCAGCCTTTCTTATGGTCCAACTTTCACTGCCATACATTGCAACTGGGAAGACCATAGCCTTGACTATACGCACTTTTGTTGACAGGGTGATGTCTCTGCTTTTTAGTGTGCTGTCTAGATTTGCCATGGCTTTCCTCCCCAGGAGCAAGCGTCTTTTAATTTCTTGGCTACAGTCCCCATCTGCAGTGATCTTGGAGCCCAGGAAAATAAAATCTGTCACTACCTCCATTTCTTCCCCATCTATTTGCCAGGAATTGAGAGGGCCAGATGCCATGATCTTGGTTTTCTTAATGTTAAGTTTCAACCCAAGTTTTGCACTCTCCTTCTTCACCCGCAACAAGAGGCTCTTTAGTTCTTCTTCACTTTCTGCCATTAGAGTGGTATTATCTGCGTATCTTAGGTTGTTGATATTTCTTCCGGCAATCTTAATTCCAACTTTTGATTCATCTAGCCCTGCCTTTCTCATGATGTGCTCTGCATATAAGTTAAATAGGCAGGGCGACAGTATACAGCCTTGCCGGACTCCTTTCCCAATTTTGAACCAATCAGTGGTTCCATGTCCAGTTCTCACTGTTGCTTCTTGACCCGCATATAGGTTTCTCAAGAGACAAATAAGATGGTTTGGTACTCCCATCTCTTTAAGAACTTGCCACAGTTTGTCATGATCCACACAGTCAAAGGCTTTAGCATAGTCAATGAAGCAGAAGTAGATGTTTTTCTGGAACTCCCTAGCTTTCTCCATGATCCAGCGTATGTTGGCAATTTGATCTCTAGTTCCTCTGCCTCTTCGAAATCCTGCCTGTACTTCTGGTAGTTCTCGATCCACATACTGCTGAAGTCTAGCTTGTAGGATTTTAAGCATGACTTTACTAGCATAAGAAATGAGTGCAATGGCGCGATAGTTTGAACATTCTTTGGCACTGCCTTTCTTTGGAATTGGAATGTAAACTGATCTTTTCCAATCCTATGGCCACTGTTGAGTTTTCCAAATTTGCTGGCAAATTGAGTGTAGCACTTTTACTGCACTGTCTTTTAAGATTTTGAATAGCTCAGCTGGAATACTGTCACCTTCACTAGCTTTGTTGTTGCTCAGCTTTTCTAAGGCCCACTTCACTTCACATTCTAGGATGTCTGGCTCGAGGTCAGTGACCACCTCATTGTGATTATCAGGGACGTTAAGCTCATTCTTGTATAGTTCTTCTGTGTAATTTTGCCACCTCTTCTTAATCTCTTCTGCCTCTGTTAGGTCCCTGCCATTTTGGTCCTTTATCATGCCCATTTTTGCATTAAACGTTCCCTTCATCTGTCCAATTTTCTTGAAAAGATCTCTGGTCCTCCCTATTCTATTGTTTTCTTCTATTTCTTTGCACTGTTCATTTAAGAAGGCATTCTTATCTCTTCTAGCTATTCTCTGGAATTCTGCATTCAATTGGGCATATCTATGTTTTTCTCCCTTGCCTTTCGCTTCCCTCCTTTCCTTAGCTATTTGCAAAGCTTCCTCAGACAGCCATTTTGCTTTCTTGCATTTCTTTTTCTTTGGTATGGTTTTGGTTGCTACCTGTTGTACAATGTCGCGAACCTCTGTCCATAGTTCTTCAGGCACTCTGTCTATCAGATCTAATTCCTTAAATCTATTTGTCACCTCTACTGTATATCCAACAGGGATATGATTTAATTCATACCTGAGTGGTCTAGTGCTTTTCCCTACTTTCTTCAGTTTAAGCTTAAACTTTGCAAGGAGAAGCTCATGGTCTGAGCCACAGTCAGCTCCTGGTCTTGTTTTTACTGACTGTATAGAGGTTCTCCATCTTTGGTTGCAGAGCATATAGTCAATCTGATTTCTGTGTTGACCGTCTGGTAATGTCCATGTGTAGAGCCGTCTCTTGGGTTGTTGGAAAAGAGTGTTTGCTATGACCATCGTATTCTCTTGACAAAATTCTATCAGCCTGTGCCCTGCTTCATTTTGTACTCCAAGGCCAAACTTGCCTGTTATTCCAGTTATCTTTTGGCTTCCTACTTTAGCATTCCAATCCCCCATGATGATAAGGACATCATTTTTTGGTGTTAGTTCTATAAGGTGCTGTAGGGCTTCATAGAACCGGTCAATTTCATCCTCTTCAGCACTGGTGGTTGGGGCATAGACTTGGACTACTGTGATATTGAAAGGTTTGCCTTGGATTCAAACTGAGATCATTCTGTCATTTTGGGTATTGTATCCCTGTATTGCTTTTCCTACTCTTATTGACTATGAAGGCTACTCCATTTCTTCTGAGGGATTCCTGCCTGCAGTAGTATATCTGATGGTCATATGAATTAAATTCACCCATTCCTGTCCATTTTAGTTCGCTGATACCTAAGATGTCGATGTTCAGTTTTGTCATCTCTTGTTTGACCATGTCCAGCTTGCCTTGATTCATGGATCTTACATTCCAGGTTCCTATGGAGAAAAAATCTTTACAGCATCGGACTTTCCTTTCACCACCAGACACATCCACAGCTGAGCGTCCTTTCAGCTTTGGCCCAGTCGCTTCATTTTTTCTGGTGCTACTAGTACTAGCCCTCTGCTCTTCCCAAGTAGCATATTGGACGCCTTCCGACCTGAGGGGCTCATCTTCCAGTGTCATATCGTTTTGCCTTTTGGTACTGTCCATAGGGTTTTCATGGCAAAGATACTGGAGTGGGTTGCCATTTCCTTCTCCAGTGGATCATGTTTTGTCAGAACTCTCTGCTATGACCTTTCCATCTTGGGTGGCCCTGCACGGCATAGCTCATAGCTTCATTGAATTATGCAAGCCCCTTCGCCATGACAAGGCAGTAATCCATGAAGGGGAGATTAGCCTTAGGAGCTCCTAAAGACCATTATAGGTACAGAAAGGAACAGGAAGTGCAAGATTGCTTTTCTACGTTTGGCAGGTAAACTGAAGTCTACAAAATGGGGTGAACATACTATAAATACAGATAGATTTTTTTTGCCCTTTTCTTGTCAGGAAAGCAGAGTCTATTTATAGTACTATATGTTGAAGTCTATGACTTGGGGCTAAAGGATGTACGTTCTAGGCTTACTTGGTTCCTGGTGCAGCTTTACATGGTCTTAACAGAGGTACTAAATAAGCTTAAACAAAGTGTTTAGAATCATGCTGTTATATGTAGAAAGGTATGGAAATAAAATGGAGAGTGACTATCTTTCTACTCAAATCTGAATTTATGAGTTACAATTCTTTTCTGAGCTCTTTTGAATGGAACAACTTCCCAGATGCAGGATAAGGTGAATTCTCCACTGATCATATGCATTTATAATAAATACCACCCATCAAAATAATTCTTGAGTATTTCTTTTCCAAATGAAACTTTAAAAGTGGTAGAATGTATGCCACATAAAAAATAAGGGATTGGCTGTTTGTTGTTTATGCTCAGATATTGGTGAGAAAGACTGATTGACTGTTGAGTGTCTATCAGTTCTGTATGTCCTCTTTAAATGAACAAATTTACACAGATGCTTATTTTGATATCCAAAAAGTAAAAACAATGCTGGCCTTTCTAGTTGCTTTTTAAAGTTGAATCAGAAAGAGCTGAGAAACAGAAAATTTGATCATCAGGAAGTAGCTTTTATTTCAGTGTCAGCATAGAGTATACAATATCAAAGATAGACCTAAAAATGGCTTTACTCTTGATGCTCCACAGAGCATGAAAGCAAGACCTCCTCAGTCTTTTGACTTCTTGGGTATCAAACAGCAAATGTCAGAAGTTCTATGCCTCTGTGGAGTTGTGAGTAGATCCCCTGATGAGATAGAATGCTATAAAAAGCACATCTTGAGATAGTGTATCTAAAAGCAGAATATATTAGAACTTTCTTTCTAAGTAGAAGTCAGAAAGGCAAAGTCAGTAGTTGTACATGTAGGTGTTTTCACCCATTTGTACCTGTCAGTGGCACAAATGGGTTCATACAACTTACTAATTCTGTCATTTCCTCATATCTTTGCCTTTATCTTGACTTCCTATCTGAGGCAGTTTAAAAGGTTGACCATAGCTGTTCTAATTTTAAGGTACTGTTTTTCCCCCGTAAGCAGACAAAAATCATGGCATTTTTATCATAGATATAATCTGACATATTTTAGAGCTGTTTTGTTAGCATCACTGCTAAGGATTGACATCATCCCAGAAACTATTTGCAGTTCCCTGCTTATTGGTCCCTAGGTACTGTCCTCAAAAACCATTCTGAGTTAGGAGAAGAAGAAATTACTTCTTGCAAACTGGGCTCTTAAGGTGTCCAAATGAATCCTAGCTCTGAGGCCTAGATCAGTCCTAAAAGACCAGTGGTAGTGATTGAGTGTGAGTGTGTGTGTTTGTGTGTGTGTGTGTGTGTGTGTAAAACCATAAGTCTAACCGTCTGTCAAAATCATCTTTAATTCTAGCAAGGATGTGCCTAACAGGTGGTTTTATCACCAGCTAGTGTTGTTGAAAAGATGTTGGGAAACATCTTTTGTGCCTGGGAAATGAGGACATTGTACTCCATCTGCAGGTCTAAAGAAAACCAATTGGATTGGCAAAGTAAACATCAAAATCTATTCTATCTGACTTTTCTGCTGGCTTACATAAAGGAGGAGAATGCTTCAATGCTTCCTGAGGAATTGCTCAATTGGTTCATTCCTGTCCTTAAAATTCATATTAGTTCTTCTTCTGCATGTTCAGTGGCTTAATAAAAGATACATTTTTATTTTTTAAAAAAATCTGTTTATTAT
Source organism: Vipera ursinii (assembly GCF_947247035.1). Taxonomy (NCBI): domain Eukaryota; kingdom Metazoa; phylum Chordata; class Lepidosauria; order Squamata; family Viperidae; genus Vipera; species Vipera ursinii. Next base: position 65,804,520 of record NC_139515.1, on the reverse strand, counting down.
TTACAATGGAATATTAATTGCTAATGCCCCTAACCATGAGAATGCATATGATGATAAAAAGAATGGAATGACCATACTGCTCTGACTAAGATAATGGATAGTGAACAGGAAATATCATTTCAGTATGTTGCCTTGAATACAAACTGAGTGGCCTTAAGCAATCCACTATCACTGTCATAGCTCTTTTCTTCCCTATCTTTTCCTTATCTCTAGTATAGGGATATAATTCTGTCCTAGTTTACAGAGATTTTTTTTCCAGGATTGTTAAGATAAAATATGTGAAGTGCTTTGAGCCTTTTAGTAAAGAACTACCTGTATGTTATGTTTATAAAATATTTGGAGGAAAGTTTATGAGGCAGTACTTCCAAATAAAATCTCTTTCTGTAAAAGTTCACATCACATGTTATGTAATAAACCAATCTGTTTTCATAATGCAAATCAACTATATTTCATAATCTATGTAATTTTCCCTTTTTTGTCTGCTGCATCTTGAAATACATGGCAGAATAGGCAAAATATTAACCATATTGACCATATTTGGATCTACAACTTTTTAAATACAGATTCAGGACCCATACTGGAGTGATTCCAATAGGCCAAGGATCCTTAGATGGGAACTTTTGGAAATTTGAGAGTATTTAGTCAGTATTTTTATAAAATAGCTGCTGGGAAGGAATTTGCCCAAGGCAAAAGACAAATAGCTCTATGAGGTTGGTTATTTACTTGCAGATGTTTCATAATACAGCTAGGTAACATCTTAAGTGCTAGAAAGGAATGGTGTTTGCTCTCTGTAGCTTTCCCTGTCATTTTTGGTAGGGATGTTATTTTTTCCCTTGGTGGTGCCTATTAGGATATTGTTTACTACTTGATTGTCTAATATACTTCCTAACACTAATCCCTACTTACATGGACATTCACCGCTGGCAATAAGGTCTTCTAATCTTTTTGTTTCCTTTTTAGATTTTTAACTGTATCTTTTATTTTTATTTATCTATCTATCAAAGTTAGATGCTGCCCAGGTCATTCTCACTTGCACCAATTCAAACTATGAAAAGGATAACACTACAATACATCAAAAACATCTCAGAAACAATCAGCAGATTATTGCAACCACATGACATACTGATCTCCTCCAAAACATCTTAAATGAGCCAAAAGATCCAGTAGCCTCAGAAGAAGAAAAAATAGGAGTCATCTATTACATACAGTGTAAGGACTATATAAGACATGTAGGACTGACAGAGAGGACTAGCAGAACTATCCATGAATACCAACTGGCAGTCAGAAGACACAATAAAAAATCCTTAATTCATAACAATGGACAGATTTGATCATAGTTTCAACTGAGAAACTGTGAGCAATCTAGAGCGACTAAATCCAAAAGTGTCAGGGAATTCCTGGAAGCTGGCAGTCAGACAATTCAGCCTCCAACAGGCACAGAGAGATAAACCACATATGTACCCCATTCAAAAGAGACAATAAAAAAGCAAAATAAAAAATCAGAAACACCTCCTTGCCAGCAATCAACACCCAGGAAGGATTATCACCAGGAACAATGTCAGACTAGCAATAAACAATACCATAATCAAGGAATTACCCTAGAGAAAATGACATCCCTACTGATATTTATTGGACAAGCTTGTGTGTAAATAGAGAACAATGTCCTCTCCTAGTCAGGTAATAAAACTTCTGCAAGCAAACAACCAACTTTGAAAGCACTAAAGACTCCACAGTTCAGCCCTGAGCTACAAATAATTTCCCTATTGATACAAACAAGTAGAGATTCTCCATAGTGCCTCTCACCCTCTGGATGCTCTGTACCACTCTAACTTTCTGTCTTCATGGCAGACTGTTGCACTTTCCAACAATGTTTACAGTTCTATGCCACATTTGTTTTGTAAAAATGCAAATGGACTTTATATGGTTTCATGCACCAACATTGGTTCCATCAGTGCATACCACTGACAAAATGAGAGCTCTCTCTCTCTATGAACTGAATCAACATTTAGTCTAGATCAGGGGTGTCGAACTTGCAATGTCACATGACATGTCGCGAAGTATCGTGACTTTTTTTCCATTGCCAGGCACGCTGGCTGAAGAATTCTGGGAATTGAAGTCCACACGTTATAAAAGGGCCAAGTTTGAAGACCCCTGCCTTAGCACAATGAATGGGTAGAAAAGGGTATGGATGATAGGCTTCTCATTCCCATAACAGCCTAATATACTGAGTAGCAATGACCACACTAATAGAAAGAAAGATCACACTACAAGTTTTATTAAATTTTAGGTGGAAATTCTCATCCCAACCCAATAAGTTCAATTGAAAAATTCTCGTGGATTTTTATGGCTCATCATTAGTGATAGGGCGGATGATTTAGTGACAAAAATAATCTTAGTGCTGCAAATATTTCCAGTGATTAAAATGTCTACAAAGCATTTCACAGATGCAAAATTTTAGAAAAAATATTCATTCATTTATTTTTGTATTCATCCTAATGTTTCTAACCAAAATTGCTCCACTTAAATGGAACTGATAATACTGCATTAAATCTAACAGTGAAGACACCATTATAAATCATAACACACACAAGCATATATACACACACACTCACAAAACAGCTCAGACACTGTATGCAAATTAGAAACCTAGCAGAAACCACTGACTCCTGAATGTGAAGGAATCTTTAGTTAATAGTACAATGTGGGTGTTGAAAAGTGTCTTAAAGGAAGCCTTTATAACAGTGGGAAGGCCATGACTTCTTGAGTAAAGAGACAAATGGAGAACAGGATTTCAGCTAATGATCAAAGAGAGTACGAATAACTTCAGATTAAGAGACATTCTTAAATGAGAGGTATACCAAAGGCCACACTCCAAAAAGTTGATGACACCAGACCAAATGAATGAATTAGGTATAATTAAAATTTGATATGCTTTAAATTAATGAAATATTGTGATTATTATTACTGGGGCTGTTTTGCTTTTGTGCACACACATCATTTAACTGTGGAATTCACTTCCAGCCACACTGGTAATTGTGATTAATTTGGATAGCTTAATGGCTTAAGGCTGTTTACTACCTCCTGAATCATACATGTATATTAAATGCTTAGCAGCTGGGAAATGACAGAAGAAGGGGGTTTAAACCCTTCAGGCAAGCTTATGAACTTCCCAAATCCATCCATTTGGCCACTGAATGATACACAAATTTATACCCAAAGGCCTCTGGTTTGATCCAGCAAGATTCTTTTTGTGTTCTTCTTGTGTTATGCTGCGGGGAACTGACAACATTTGCCTTATTTTCTAGCAATAGCAATAGCATTTAGACTTATATATTGCTTCATAGTGCTTTACAGCCCTCTTTAAGCAGTTTACAGAGTCAACATACATGCTCGAAAGGATGGAAGTCTGAGTCAACTTTGAGCTGGTCAGAATAAAACTGCTGGCAGTGAGCTAAATTAGCCTGCAATACTGCATTCTAACCACTGCACCACCACAGCTCCTTTTTTATTTAAATAAATAAATAAATAAATAAATAAATAAATTTTATTTCAATTTATTTACATTTTTTAAAAAATTAATTTTGTTTTATTTATTATTTATTCCCAGCAGTGTTCTCTGCCCAAGAGCATCACCACTGACAAAGTATGCATAATTTTGCATCCATTCCAGGGTATTATGTCCATTTGCTCAGAAGGTTCTATACAAAATCATTTTTAAGGGTAATAATAATAATAATAATAATAATAATAATAATAATAATAATAATAATAATAATAATAATAATAATAAAGTTGGAAGGGACCTTGGACGTCATCTAGTCGAACCCCCTGCTCAGGCAGGAAACCTTATACCATTTCAGGCAATGGCTGTCCAGTCTCTTCTTAAAAACTTCCAGTGTTGGAGCATTCACCACCTCTGGAGGCAGGTTGTTCCACTGGTTAATTGTTCTAACTGTCAGGAAGTTTCTCCTTAGTTCTAGGTTGCTTCTCTCCTTGACTAGTTTCCATCCATTGTTTCTTGTCTTGCCTTCAGATGCTTTAGAGAATAGCTTGACTCCCTCTTCTTTGTGGCAGCCCCTGAGATATTGGAACACTGCTATCATGTCACCCCTCGCCCTTCTCTTCATTAAACTAGACATACCCAATTCCAGCAACCGTTCCCTATATGTTTTAGCCTCCAGTCCCCCAATCATCTTTGTTGCTCTTCTCTGTACCCTTTCTAGAGTCTCGACATCTTTTTTACATCGTGGTGACCAAAACTGGATGCAGTATTCCAGGTGTGGCCTCCTTACCAAAGCATTGTAAAGTGGTCATTACCTCTGGCCTCAAAAGGCAAAAAAATAAATTAAAAAACATGTTTCTGGCAGAAACTGGCCCTACATTTGAAATACTGATTCCCCAGAGATCCAGAAGGATTCCTTCAGCTCCTTCCCCTTTCAATCTACAAGGGGAGGAGAGGAGCAATTTTCTTTTCTCTCTCCCTTCAATAAGAACAGCATAAAGCACAGCTATGATATAAGAAGAACAGCTTTATTACTTGCTTTAGGAAAGCAATAACCATGCAGATATTCAGACAGTTTTATATGGGTACAAGAATAACTTTAAAGAAAAATAAGCGATTGAACTCAGTGGGGTGAATTTCTGCAGAGAGACTTTGCTCAGAGCGAGGCATCCATTCTCTTTCACACCCAACAGAGAAGACTTCTTAAAGTGCAACCCCATTTTAAAAACACAGTAGATATTGCAACAAACCAATTCTCCTTCATCCCTAACAGGAAATCCAACCTCTGTGGAATGACTTCTGCCACTCTCTTCCTTGCTAATTGATTTTACCTCCTGGCTTAGTCTCCAATCCACTTTTCCTTCTCACAGTTCTCCCAGCCTCAGTCCTGCCCCCTGCCAATTCATGCTGTGATTTTCTTACTGATGAAACTGTAGGCCACAGGCATCCTTACAAAGGGCAAGGTGTGGGATCCAATGTCACACTACAGATAGTCCTCCTCAACTCATGACCACAACTGAGCCCATACTTTCTGCTGCTCAGTGACACATCTGTTAATGGAATGTTTATTTTTTTTATTTATTTTATTTTATTACATTTATATACCGCCCTTTCCCGAAGGACTCAGGGCGGTTTACAGGGTGATTAAAAAACCAAGATACAAAAGTTAAAAACAAATTTAAAAAAAAAATATTTGTCCCTGCATAAATAAAACCCCAGTTAAAATAAGATTAATCCTCAGCCTGGGCCAGAGAGCTCGAAGAGCCAGGTCTTCAGGCCCCGGCGGAATGAACGGAGGTCATGTTCCCCATTTTACAAACTTTCTTGCCATAGCTGTTAGGTGAATCACTGCAGTTGTTAAGTTAGTGACATGGTTGTCAAATGAATCTGGCTTCAGCATTGACTTTGCTTGTGAGAAGACCACAAAAGTTGATCACATGATCACAGGACACTGTAACAGTCATAAAAATGAGTCAGTTGCTATTTATTTATTTTTTATTTTAATTCCATTTATATCCCGCCCTTCTCCGAAGACTCAGGGCGGCTTACAAGCTTAGCAGTAGCCTTCATTCTATGTATATGCCTGCTTATTAGGGCTTTCACACACACCCCAAGCGGCATTATTACAAAGTCAGCTTAATTGCCCCCAACAATCTGGGTCCTCATTTTACCTACCTCGGAAGGATGGAAGGCTGAGTCAACCTTGAGCCTGGTGGGATGCGAACCTGCACTAATTGCAGGCAGCTGGTGTTACTTAAGGAGGCATTAGCCCACTGCTCCACCAAGGCTATGTGTCTGAATTTTGATCACATGACCACGGGGAGGCTGCAATGGTCATAAGTGTGAAAAATGGTCATGTCACTTTGTAATTTTGAATGGTCTGAACTGTTATAAGTTGAAGGCTACCTGTATACATTACAACTCAGACTCTCTACATCACACACAAGAACATAAGGGATGGACTTTATAATGGGAGATATATTTCATTCTGTGTCATGCCTCCTCCTATCAGTCAGGGATACCTGTCAATATATACATCCCCAAAGACTCAAATTACATTTAATGGTGATTTTACTAATATTCAGAAAGGGACACAGCAAGATGGTTCTCTGTTCCCTTTATTCTTTATTTTTAAAGATTTGAATGGAGACATAACCAAAATGAGAAGATAATGGGTCTAAAAATTGAAAATGAGACCTCTAAATTGAAAGCTTTTGTTGATGACTTGGTTTTGATTTTACAGGATGCCCTGAAAGGGGTTGAATCTTTGAAGAAAAATTTGAAAGATTTTGATGTGTTATCAGGTTTTAAGATTAATAACAAAAAAAAGTTAAAAGTATGGCTACGCAGGATCAAGATGTTTTGATGATCTGGTTTTAAAATTTAGAAAAAGGTTAAATATTTGTGGGATACTTTGCGTGATATGAATTGTATGTTGTTTCAAAATAACTATGTTAAAGTATGGAAAGAAGTTAAAAATATATACCAATATGGGAAAAAATACTATTATATTTCTATTTATGTTAGAAAAAATTTCTGTAATGAAAATAAATGTTTTACCTAGAACGTTATTTCTATTTCAGACAATACGTATATTGATGATTGATGTACTGTTGAAGCAGATATTCAAAATATATTTCTAAAATTGTTTGCAGGGCAAGAAACCAAGAATTAAATATAAACTCCTACAGAGTGAAAAAGAAAGAGGGGGCTTGCGAATGCCAAATTTGAAATTATATTTTGCAGGTAGTTGTTTTGTTTGGATGATTTAAAATGGATGATTTTAAGAAACAGGTTACTGGATTTGGAAGGACATGATTTAAGATTTGAATGCAATGTCTATTGGTGCTACAACAAAGTTAAGGTGAATGTGGATTTTAAAAATAATTTTATTAGATGTGCTGTATTGAAAATTTGGAATAGGTATAAAGCAAAATTATCTCCTAAAATCCCTTTATGGTTGTCACCCCAAGTGACCTTTTTTAAGAAGGGAAATAATATCTAAACAAAAATGGTTAACTTATGTTGATTTTTTTTCTCAAGGAGAAACCAATTGGAAACCATTTTTGGACTTTTTGCAAGAAACTGCAAAAAATGAAAAGTTGATTTTGAGATTTAATATTAGAATTATATGGAATTATGGAAATAATGTAGACAAATTAATCTTAAAGTAAGAGTTTGATTTATTTTTACTTATATCTGTAGAAAAGAAAATAGAAAGACATTCATTTTCTATTTTTTCTTTTTCCCCTCTTCCTTTCTTGCACTTGCACTTTTTTTCTTTCCTGAGCCTTTTCTTTTTTAAAATCTTTTTTAATGTTTATCTTTTAACTTCATATTTTTTTAAAAAAATCAATAAATCAACAACATCAATATGTAAAATCAATATAGAGTATATATGAAATACACAGAATCCCAACTGCCAGAATGTTCCATGGCCAAAGCAAATGGCTTTGTTCTTGCTTATTCATTAATGCTTCTTCTTTATCTCTTAACTTAAAGTTTTATCTGTTTATTTTTTTATACTGCCTTTAAGTAGGGAATCCATTTTCTTTCCTTCCTACTCCTCTCCAGGTTCAGATTCTGTACATCTCTTTCTTGTTCTCCATTTGTATGTCTTGTCCCATAGAGCTCCATAGCTATTTATAAGTAAAGGTAAAGGTAAAGGTTCCCCCGCACATGCATGCTAGTTGTTTCCAACTCTAGGGGCCGGTGCTCATCTCCGTTTCAAAGCCGAAGAGCCAGCGTTTGTCCAAGGATGTCTCCATGGTCATGTGGCCGGCATGACTAGACGCCAAAAGCGCACGGAACCCTGTTACCTTCCCACCGTAGTGGTCCCTATTTTTCTACTTGCATTTTTATGTGCTTTCGAACTGCTGGGTTGGCAGAAGCTGGGACGAGTAACAGGCACTCACTCTGTTACGTGGCACTCAGGATTCGACCCGCCAAACTGCCGACCTTCTGATCAACAAGCTCAGCATCCTAACCCACTACTTGTCCCTAAATCTGAGTTTCACTTCCTCCTTCTGATTTCCTTACTGATTCCACACTATATAACAAGAGGCTTTTTATCTTTTTCCTTAATATCTACATCTTTTTACCTTAGCATCTTGGAGGGCTGCATTACTCTGCTTTTGACTTCTTTCAGTTACAGACCTGCTTAACCCAACTCCCTAGCATACAAGTTAATATTACTTCAATATTACTTACTTGGCAACATTCTACCAGTTCAACCAGATTTATGTATTTCCCAAGTTGGTTACACATTAGCCGATACTATGATCTGAGACTTTCAATTGATGTGAAATGATTTGCAAAATGCCACTGATGCTTAAAAAAAGTACGGTATTAATATAAAATATTAAAGGACATTTTTCTCTGAAACCAGCATGGAGCCATTTAAAAGGAAAGTGAATATATGTCAGGGTTGTTGAAAATAGATTGTCCTTTGAGTTTCAAAATTGATAGCAGTCATAGCGAAGACTCCAGGTAAAATTTGGTTTAGCTTTCCTTCCGAATGAAAAGTGGAATAAAAAATAACATTTTTCCTTCCAGTACAACAATTGAGAAGTTCAGACTACACCTATGAAAACTGAGAGTAGAGAAACAATGTTGTAATCATTGTGACGCCTATACATGTTCTTATATTAGCCTATAGTGATCAAAATGAGCTCCGGACGGCGCCCGATCTTCGCTCCTTTCGCCGCGATCTGAAAACATACTTGTTCGAGCAAGCCGGCCTGGCCTGAGGGGGGATTGGTGGGGTTTTTTACTATTTTTATTGGGGTTTTTTAGTATGTATTAACTGTATTTTTAATTGGGCATGTATTTAATTATCTTTTATCTTTTGTAAATCTCTGTGTTTTATTCTTGCCCTGTACACCGCCCTGAGTCCTTCGGGAGAAGGGCGGTATAGAAATATTAATAAATTAAATTAAATTAAATTAAATTAAAATTGAAGCAAGCTCCTTGGAGGTGAATTAAAGAAAAGCTGTCCTATGGAGTTGGAGCAAGTCCAAATATACTTATAAAAGGTAAAGGTAAAGGTTCCCCCCGCACATGCGTGCTAGTCGTTTCCGACTCTAGGGGCCGGTGCTCATCTCCGTTTCAAAGCCAAAGAGCCAGCGTTTGTCCGAGGACGTCTCCGTGGTCATGTGGCCGGCATGACTAGATGCCAAAGGCGCACGGAGCGCTTTTACCTTCCCACCGGAGTGGTCCCTATTTTTCTACTTGCATTTTTTACGTGCTTTCGAACTGCTAGGTGGGCAGAAGCTGGGACTCGGGATTCGACCCGCCAAACTGCCGACCTTCTGATCGACAAGCTCAGCATCATAACCCACTGAGCCACCGCGTCCCTTAAATATACTTATAGACCATCATAAACTTTACACAAATTTATACGGAACACAGGAAAAAAAATCAGATTCTAAGCCAGGAAGACAGTATTATTTTCCACCATTTGAAATTGCTTTAAATAGACTCAAAAGGATAATTGCAAGCTTTATAAACTGTGCTGACAATGCATGGAGAATGGAGCCCAAGGGGTTATAGTCCTTAACTTATAACGATATCCTCACGGATCAAAGCTATAGGGAAAATGATTGCCTCTGGTTTAACCAATTATAAATTGTTATTAACCTATGCTTGTGCATTTATAAAAAAAAAGAACTTATGGATTAAATGGGTGGGGGATAGCTCTGTGATTAAGCTACTGAAGTAAAACTGACCTGATTATTTAGGGGCAAGCGCATGAATAATAATTAGGCATGATTGATTGAATACTACTCATGTGATTAATATATTTGAAGATTTATCACATATGGTGTCAATAGACACTCTGGTGGCTTTTTAATTCTAAGCCTGGTAATAGTAACTAAAAGTGTATCTAGTACTCTTTAGGAAACTGCAGCTATGCTAAGAAACTTTACAGCACCTTGTTTTCTATTAAGTATATAACATTTATTTAAATAACCTGAGTATAATGTTATCTTCTTTAAACAAGAACATTGTGTTACCAGGTCAATTAAAACTTAGTGAATCAGATATAGAGTCTGGGGGCGGAAGATCCATACTTCTTTTCTCAATACAGAAAGAATGTGAAGAACAAGTGTATCTGACATACTTAGACAACAATTGGAGTTCCTAAATCTATTCTCTAGACATTTTAGACAACTATTTGCCTATCTTACAAATTTGGTATTATAATCATATTCAGCTCTTAGCTGAATTCAAACCTATAAACTCTTATAACTCTACTAGCCCAAATAATCTGAAAGTATGTCTCTCTAGCAAAATATAATGAGTTTAATATATATGACAATTCAAATAACTTAGTGTAAGCGTTTGCAGTGATTTATGTACATTTTTTTACCATTCTGTATTGTAGTTAGCTGGAACAAGAGGTATTCATTCTCATGTAGCCATGTTGATGTGCGGATGAAGAAAAAGTGAGACATTTTTGAATGGCTAAAGCTAGGGAATATTACAGCAACTACACAATAAAAATGAAAAACAAGAGCACATTTAGATCAACAGCTGACCAGCTCACCTCAGTAGAGGATGCCAATATGATAACAAAAAATGACAGAAGAATAGCCTTAGCTTTTGAGGAAATTAGTGAAATATCAACAGAAACAAAGCAACTACAAAGGCAGTGCTCTCAGAACTGAAAACAAACATCATAAAGAAAAAGTTATCAACCATAAGTATCTTACAACAAAAACTTGAATTACCCTGTCATTCTCTGCTAATCATGCAGTGGAGATTTGAATACTCAGTCTAGTTTGGTGATAAAAACAGGGAAGGTTTAAACTGCACACAACATCTTTCCAAGCTCTATGGCCTTCTTTGGGAGTCCTGAGTCAAAATACAGAACTCTTGATGAATTGGGAAGAGTTTTTTTTTAGTGATTGCACTGGTTTCCAGAATCTCCTTCTCATACAGTTGGGCTGGGCACTGATTTTATTGTCTTTTGGTGCCAGGTAATAATAATTTTGTTCACCTAGACCAGGGGTCGGCAACCTCGGCTCTTTTATGACTCGTGGACTTCAACTCCCAGAATTCCTGAGCCAGCTGTGCTGGCTCAGGAATTCTGGGAGTTGAAGTCCACGAGTCATAAAAGAGCCGAGGTTGCCGACCCCTGACCTAGACAATGCCTAAACATTTCATTCTAAGTGCTACAAGATAACCTGCTAGTCAGTAGCTAACACCATTTTTATGTATTGTTTTGTTATGGAATAAAAAGACCTCCTTTATTATGTTATATTGTTGTAAGAGTTTCCGTTATTAAGATAGTGGCCTGCATTGGGGAATCCAACATACTCTATAGAATTTGAAATGAGAGCTTCTTCTTTACCTGCTGCTTCCATGGCTGGAGAGAGGTTTACAGTGTAAAATGGGGCTTACAAAACAGCACATTGTTGGGAACCCTGTAATGAAGAGCTTATATTAAGCTGCTTTGCAAGACAGGAGCAAGAGCTTTGAAGCCCATTGTGACAACAATGTTCACAAAGCAACTCTGTAAGTTAATATACTTTTTTTTTTTTAAAAAAAACAACCCTACAGCATTATTAAGAGCTTGATTATTTCAGGTTTATTTCTATCATTTTATGTTCCATCAACATTTTGAATGAAGCAGAATTTAGGATTCACCCCTGAGAAAATCTACCTGTTATTATGAGTATGACTATTATGGTTCATTGCACAGTCAGCAAGATGTTTGACTGGATTAGGCATCCACCTATGGAGTCCTTTCCAAGAACCTAGGATAGGCATATGTTGTTGTTTGATGGTACTAAAGCAATTGTCGTAGGCTTCAAGCTGTCACAAGTAAAGCTGCATTTTGCAATTGCCTGATGGGAATTCTGTTAATAATGGTACTCAGGATGTTTTGGGATTGCACCCAAGGTAGTGGTGGGATTCAAATGTGTAAACAATATGGTTTTCTGTGTGGATGCTGTTTCTGGAAGTCCATTCTGAGCCCGGGCAACAAAAAATTAGCTACTGGTTCTGCCGAAGTGTTGTGAACTGGCTGAATCCCACCACTGACCTAAGGTGCCTATCATTATTGGCACTACCTTTGCTTTCTTTTGCCACAATTGCTCTACTTCTATTTGTAGGTCATTGTATTTTTTAATTTTCTCCCCTTCTTTTTTCTTCTATTCTGCTGTCTAAAGTTACTGCAAAGTCCACTATTCAGACTTTTTGTTCTTTTTATCAATAAATGTTACATAAGGGTGTTGTGTGGCAGATGCTTCTTTCCTTGAATTCTAAAATCCCAGAGTACTTTAACATCTTCATTTTTTATTACTTTATCTATTTTGCGATCCCACCAGTTCTTGCTTGCAGGCAAATAATATTTCTTGCAGACCTTCCAAAGCACCATTGCTGCTGCTTTGTTATGCCATTGTTTATAGATGAAATGGGATCTACTTCTCAATTCTGGCTTTGTATGCATTTATTGGGTTTGTTTCTTGTAGTGAACAGTATTGGCATCTTTAAATACTTGTGCTAGCTGTTTCTTTGGAACAGGTTTTAATGCAGACAGCTTTATTCTGCTGTTTTTGTGCTGTTCTAAATATTCAATTATCCTTTCTTTCAATTCACCTTGTGTTTTTTTATTTAGAAGCCTTCATTCTTTCTGAGGAGAAGATAGAAGAAAGGGTGCCAGGCTTGGGAATGAAAACAATTCAATAGTGTTTCTGGCTTCCTCTTCTGCTGGCTCCCCTTGGGTTAGTTCTACCACCTGAATTACTTCTGGCAAGGCTTTGATTTCTATGGCCTGGGTGGACCTTTGCATTTCTTCCAATTCTGCTTCTGTGAATGCTTTATTTCACATTATAACTTTAACTTTTAACTTTTATTAAATTTGTATACCGCCCTTCTCCCGAAGGACTCAGGGCGGTTAACAGGGCATATATAAATAACAATACAAAAATTAAAAAGGAATTAAACAAATGCCCAATTAAAAATTACAATAGCAATAAAAGCAATAAAAGACCCATTAAAAACCCTAACGTTCCCCCCATCAGGCCAGACCAGCTAGTTCAAATAAGTGGGTCTTCAGACCGCGCCGGAAGGAGCGAAGGTCTGATGCCATCCGGAGCTCAACCGGCAGTTGGTTCCATAGCACCAGAGCGCCCACAGAGAAGGCCCTCCCCCTGGGGGCCACCAGTCGACATTCCCTGACCGGAGGCACCCTGAGGAGGCCCTCTCTGTGGGCACGCACAGGGCGGAGGGGAGTTGATGCCGGCAGCAGGTGGTCCTCGAGGTACCCCGGACCCATGCCATGTAAGGACTTGAAGATCAGTGTAGATCTGTGTAGATCTGCTAGCTTCTGTTCTGATAGTTCTGATTCTGGATGTTCTTTCTAGAACTAGTGCATTCTTTTCAGATATCCTCTTGTTGTATTTTATTTGTAATAACAGATTATTTTTTGTCCTTATTGTTGTTGTTGTTATTATTATTATTATAGGAATTTTTGATTAAACAATCCTGCAATCTTATTGTGAAACTCATGGCCACCTGAGGCTTAGCTGAACACAGTATGTGGAAATGCACATAGTTCTGTTAATGGAAACTTTCCACTTGCCCTTTGCACACTTTAATTATGACTTTGTGGCAGGATTTCATGCCGTCACGGTAATTGTGTGCTGAGCTCCTCCTGAGGAAAAGATTGTGCAAACCTACAAGAAGTACACAAAGGCTTTGTATTTCTGGGAAACTGATGAATTTTTCCTTTGGGGAGAGTGAACATGTTGCTTATTTTCAATAAAATTATACACCTGAATAATTGCTTAGCTAAGTGTTGTTAGGGACATTTTTTGGGGGGTTAGAGAGGAGGGAGGGTTCTTTTCTTGGTTGTTTGGACGAGGGGGGCAGTCCAACTACCTCTGTTCAGGCTAGTGCTGAGGTGGATCGCGGGGGGGAGGAGCGGGGGTCGGCTGCTTCTGGGGCTCCAGGGCCAGTCGTGGGACTATCCATCCCCACGACGATAGGGAATGGCAGCAGGTGTAGGAACAGAGGGCCGTATCGGTCTCAGGGAAGGCCTCTCCGCTGCTTACAAGCGGTGAGGCACTCCGACCCTCTGGTTCCACCCCGAGGTCCCGGGAGTGAGGACGTGCAGTCTCCTGAGCTCCGGCTGGTGTACTTGAATGCCAGGTCGGTCGCTAACAAGGCTCCTCTCGTCCGTGACTTGGTCGAGGGTGAGCAGGCGGACCTGGCTTGCATCACGGAAACTTGGTTGGGCCCAGAGGGCGGCATTCCTCTGGTTGATCTTTGCCCACCAGGTTTCCGGGTGCTGCACCGGCCTCGGCCTCAGGGTAGGGGTGGGGGAGTGGCTGTTGTTATGAGGGAGACCTTGTGTCCACGGGAGGCCACCATTCCCCAGATAGTCGGGTGTGAGTCTCTCTTTTTGAGATGCGGCCCTGGTGCGCAGTTGGGCTTGCTGCTGGTGTACCTTTCGCCTAGTCACGCAGCAGCAGCCCTGCCTGAGCTGCTCGATGTCCTCTCTGGGCTGGTGGTTGAGTTCCCGAAACTTATAGTTTTGGGGGACTTCAACCTACCATCGCTGGGAGGATCATCTGAGTTGGCTCGGGAGTTCATGGCTTCCATGACGGCCATGGACCTGACGCAAGTAATTTTGGGACCGACTCATGAAGGAGGCCACACCCTTGACCTAGTTTTCTTGTCTGGACGGTGGTTAGATGATCTTGGTGGGGGCTCTCCAATTATTATGCCCCTGTCATGGACCGATCATCATCTCCTGCGGCTGGTCTTCCGTTTTGCCACCCCCCGCCGTGGGTGTTTGGAACCAATTAAATGGTACCGCCCCAGACGCTAAATGGATCCCCAGAGGTTCCAGGCGGCGCTGGGGTCCCCACCTGCCTCCCTTGCTCACAGCTCGGCAGATGCCTTAGTGGAAGCCTGGGAAAGGACAGCCACTGAGGCTCTTGACCGAGTTGTACCCCTGCGGCCCCTGACCCGGTGCAGATCCCGTCGAGCTCCATGGTTCTCTGCGGAGCTCCGGGAGATGAAGCGTCGGAGACGGGGCCTAGAGAGCGGTTGGAGGTCCAGCCGATCCGAATCCGACTGATTGCGACTAAGAGCATACATTAGGTCTTATCTCGCTGCGATAAGGGAGGCGAGGTCTAACCACTTCGCCACCCTTATCGCGTCCGCAGATAATCGCCCGGCCGCCCTGTTTAGGGTGACTCGCTCCCTCCTAAATCAGGAGGTGAGGGAGGATCCCTTGCAGGGTCGTGCCGAGGAGTTTAACCAACATCTGTCGGACAAAATCGCTCGGATTCGGACCGGTCTGGACTCTGACTGGGCAGAGTCTGACGATCAGGACACGGGCGGTCTTGTCGATATCACCTGGGAGGAGTTTGATTCTGTGACTCCGGAGGAAGTGGACAGGATCATGGGGAGGCTGAGCACCACCACATGTTTATTGGACCTGTGCCCTTCCTGGCTGGTCTATGCAGCCCGGGAGAGGACACGCAGCTGGTTCCAGGCAGTTATATCGGCTTCTCTGAGTGAGGGTATCTTCCCCGCCGTCTTGAAGGAGGCGGTGGTGAGGCCTCTCCTCAAGAAGCCTGCCTTGGACCCAGCTGTATTGAACAACTTTCGTCCTGTCTTCAACCTTCGCTTTCTTGCGAAGGTTGTTGAGAGTGTGGTGGCGCATCAGCTCCCTCTGGTCCTGGATGAAGCGGATTATCTAGACCCGTACCAATCGGGTTTCAGGCCCGGGTACAACACAGAGACGGCATTGGTCGCGCTGGTGAATGATCTCTGGAGGGCTCGGGACAGGGGGCATTCCTCTGTTCTAGTCCTATTAGACCTCTCGGCGGCTTTCAATACCATCGACCATGGTATCTTGCTGCGGCGTCTCAGGGGACTGGGAGTGGGAGGCACAGTTTTACAGTGGTTCTCCTCCTATCTCCAAGGACGTTCGCAGTCGGTGTTGGCAGGGGGGCAGAGGTCGACCACGAGGTCTCTCATTTGTGGAGTTCCTCAGGGGTCGGTCCTCTCGCCTCTCCTGTTCAACATCTACATGAAACCGCTGGGTGAGATCATTCGTGGCTTTGGAGTTGGGTATCATCAGTACGCTGATGATACCCAACTTTTCTTTTCGACCCCAAACCACCCCAGTGATGCCCTCAACGTGATGTCCCGTTGCCTGGAGGCGGTTCGGGTTTGGATGGGGAGGAACAGACTTCAACTCAACCCCGACAAGACTGAGTGGCTTTGCATACCTTCATCCCGGGTCTATTCGGACATTCCACCTCTGGCTATGGGGGGTGAACTATTACCCCCGTAGATAGGGCTCACAACTTGGGAGTCCTCCTAGATTCACGGCTCACCTTGGAAGACCATATAGGAGCTGTGACTAGGGGGGCCTTCGCCCAGGTTCGCCTGGTGCGCCAGTTGCGGCCCTATCTTAGCCGGGATGATTTGTGCATGGTCACTCATGCGCTCGTGTCCTCTCGTCTGGACTACTGCAACGCTCTCTACATGGGGCTGCCCTTGAGGACCACCCGGAAGCTCCAACTGGTACAGAATGCAGCCGCGAGAGTTGTGTTGGGAGTCTCCCGATACTCCCACGTTACACCTCTGCTCCGTGAGCTGCATTGGTTGCCAGTTGTCTTCCGGGTGAGATTCAAGGTACTGGTAACGGTGTTTAAAGCCCTCCATGGCATGGGGCCGGAGTACCTTAGGGAACATCTGCTGCCGGCATCAAGCTCCCTGCGCCCTGTGCGTTCCCACAGAGAGGGCCTCCTCAGGGTGCCACCGATCAGAGAATGTCGATTGGTGGCCCCCAGGGGGAGATCCTTCTCTGTGGGCGCTCCGGAGCTGTGGAATCAGCTACCGGTAGAGCTCCGGATGGCGCCCGATCTTCGCTCCTTTCGTCGCGATCTCAAGACGTTTTTGTTTGTACAAGCTGGCCTAGCCTGATGGGGATCGGTGGGGTTGTTTTATCTTTGGTCTCTTAATTTTATCTTGGGGTTTTTAGAATTGTACTCCTATTGTTTTAACTAGGGCAACTGTTTAATCTCTTTTTAATGTTTGTATTTGGTATTTTATTCTGCCCTGTGAACCGCCCTGAGTCCTCAGGGAGAAGGGCGGTATATAAATGTTATTAAATTAAATTAAATTAAATTAAATTTTCTATCCTTTAAGTTATAGGTGAAGAATGTTCAGGTAGTCATTGACTTACAACCACAATGGAGTCCGGAATGTTGGTTATTAGTCATTGTACGGTAGTTGTAAGTTGAGGTACTAAATTATACAACTTCTTATGATGGTTGCAAAGCAAGTGTGTAAGTGACTCATGTAGTCATTAAATGAACCACATGCTCATTGACTAAGTCCAGCTTATCCACTGGGCAGTGTTTGCCATTTTCTGCCAAAAATGGCAAAAAACATAGCAACCACAGTCACGTGACCACGGAACATTGCAACCAGTCTTAAATGCAGGTTAGTTGCCAAATACCTGAAATGTGATAATAGGACTGCAGTAGTGGGGGCAGTAATCATAACTTCGAGGATAGGTCGTAGATAGCTTTATGAAAGTTCATTGTAACTTCAAACAATCATGGCATGGGTCTGGATTATTTATGGGAGTACCTTTTGCCGGCATTAACTTCCCATCATCCTGTGCGCTCCCACAGAGAGGGCCTCCTCAGGGTGCCGTCGGTTAGGGAATGTCGACTGGCAGCCCCCAGGGGGAGAGCATTCTCTGTGGGCACGCCTGCCCTCTGGAATCAGCTCCCTGTTGAGCTCTGGATGGCTCCCGACCTTCGCTCTTTCTGCCATGACCTGAAGACTTGGCTATTTGAACTTGCCGGCCTGGACTGAGGGACTGGGATTTTAGATTTTAAATTTTACATTTTAGAACATGTTTTATTGTTTAGGGCTACTTGGTTTAATTTATTTTAATTTTTGTATATTATTTGTTGTATATAGTGTTTTAATTGCCCTGTACACCACCCCAAGTCCTTCGGGAGAGGGGCGGTATATAAATCCAAATAATAAATAAATGAATAAATAAATAAGTGACTGGTCATAAGTCAAGAACTACCTATATAGCCTTCCAAAGTTTGTTCCAGTGAATTCCCCATCATTCCTTACAATTATCTATGTATTATGCAATAGCACTTAGTCTTATATACCACTTTACAGTATTTTACAACCCTCTCTAAATGGTTTACAGAGTCAGCATATTATGTCCAAATTTTTTTACTGACCACAGAAGGGTGGAAGACTGAATCAACCTTGAGCCAATGAGACTTGAACTGCCAAACTGCTGGCAATTGACACGCAGCAGAATTAGCCTGCAATACTGCATTCTAACCATTGTGACATCATGGCTTTTGGTGGCTCCGAGTCATCCAGTCCATGATTGTCCCACAGGGGCTTTATCAAAAGGTACCTGGACTTTGTTTTTCCTTGAAGATATTTTGCTTCTCATCAAAGAAGCCTCTTCAGATGAGAAATGAAATGTCTTCAAGGAAAAACAAAGTCCAGTTGCCTTTTAACCACCACCAGCCCCTCTGGGACTCCTTAAAATTGACAATATTGGTTGGGATCATGGGAACTGGAATGGAATGAAAACATCTATAAAGTTAGAAGTTGCATAAATTTTGCATTTGATTATGTGAGAAACATTATTTCAACCTTTTCCCCAACTAATGCTGTGTGCTGTTTTCCCCAACTAATGATGTTTATTTAGTGTTCCAGAGGCAAATAAGAAAAAATTAACAGTTCAGTAAAAGCTACAATATATCCTTTTCTTTGGAGAATCATCTTGTGTTGTCTTTTATCTAAATTTAGGAGATGTTCTTTTTAAGAGATTTACATTTATACTTTGAGAGAGTTATATTGCAAGAAATGGCAGATGCTGTTATCCTTTTCTGCATCCAAAGAAAGCTGATATCTTTATCTCTGTATCTTTCTCTGTATGAAATAATGCATTCTGAGCAAATAAATAATGCCACTTAGATGCTGGGAATATGTGCTTCCAAGAGTGACTGCATAATTTTCTCTATCCATTACATTGTTGGAAATTGAGCTAGAGAATCCATGATTCCCAATCTTCCTAAAAAATTTAGGACACCAATTTTTTCTATCACTTCCAACAAACAAAAGAATAAGCAGAAAAATTCAGCACCATCCTGTCTAATGATACCACCATGTTAGCATCACAGTCCCTACAGCCCTCTAAGGCTGAAATAATCATTATGAAAATGCAACCTCAAGCAAAAAGGTAAGAGTCTTCATCTTCACTTTATCTGAAATAAATCTTTTCATAGGCTATAGCAAAGATTGCCTGAAATAGACATTGCTATATGCTGGAAGAGATGAGGAAGGGAGGACAAGAAAGACAGCAAGTTAGCTATTTTACAATAAGGATCTGTTGGAAGTCAGCATCCACCCACCCTAGAGAAGAAAATATTTTGGAGAGGATATTAAAAATGACAGAATATTATATTTCCCCAAAGGAACAATGAAAAATCTTAGGAAAAGACAGCCCCAAGTCTCCCTCCCCCAAGCAGAAACCAAGCAGGCTTTTAGAAATGCAGATCTGATAATCCTTTCAGAAAGAATGGCATCAGGAAGTTTAGAGTTGATGGGATTAGAAAGACAAAGATCCCTAGAACCAACAACCCCTCACCCAAAAAATCCAACACAGGACATAGCCATCAGCTACAGCCCCAGGGAAGCAGGATATGACATTTAGGACATAATAGGATTAACCCACCACCATCAGAATACCAGAAAGGCACACTGAACCTCATGCCACAGGATCAACTCCAAACACAAAAGGCCAAGTGGTCAGCTTTCCCAGAGCCACATTTCTGTCTAGCTCTGCTCTTCAATAAATTACAACCTTCTTTCTAAAGCAGTCTACATTTTGTTTATGCCCAGCTTGGACTGGACCCTGATGAAGATTTTTCTTTCAACAGATCGAAACAAAGAAAGAGTTAGGATTGAAACTGTGCAACATGAAAAGCATGGCTATGCAGTTTTGAAGGTCTGTGTATCTTGTTTGTCAGTATTCTTCTTCTAAATGAGGAATTGTCACTAAATATCTATTTCTGTAGTAAAGACTACCAATTCAAGTCTATTAAGCTTCTTACGTTAATGAGCAACACTCTCTTTTGCAAACTCTCTTTTATTATAAGTGTCCACAGAGGAACAAGGCATGAAGTGTCAAAATAGAGGACATGACACAAAGTCCACCTCTTATTGTAAGTACTTATATTCAACATTACACTGTAAATGCAAAAGGGTAGAGCTTGCATTGTAATGTCATCAAACCCATTTTGTTGTCTTTATGGTTAGGAATGGAGGCCTATATGTTTCATGTCTTAAATTAGACTTGTTACAGTTATATAGCATCTTTTTTAAGTATATAGACTTCCCCTTCCTACTACAATATAGATTTTTTAAAAAAAGAATATGGACCTCCTTTCCTCTCCTCTCTTGTCCTCTCCTCTCCTTGCCTCAATTCTATCCTGCTGGATTAAAAGATTTGGGTTTGGGTTAGCATACTCTTTTAAATCAGAATTTAGGTCAAATTCTGATCAAGGAAGAGTTTTTGAAGCACAGTTCTTAAGTAAGTCTTGTTGCATATTATTTTAATCTTTGTTCAGTATATAGTGCAAACCTATCTAAAATGCAGGGCATGGGAAATGGTCTAAGAGCAAATACTAAAGTAGAAATGACAACAACAGATTATGGTAGATGAATGCAAGATGGATGTTGCATGAAGAGCAGAGACGGTTGGTAGTTGTCCTCCCCCTACTATCAGATTGCAATATTATATCCTATATTAATAAAGATAGTTTTAGCCTTCCTATGGAATTGAGTTCTTGTTTTGATCTATATAAGGGAATCATAACATCAATCTTGCAAAACTGATTGCACTTTAGTTCTCCCTCATATATTAGGGAGGTATCTGACTGTTTTCATATATGTTCTGCTTATTTTGGGCAGAAGGCATATTTTTTCCCTCGTCACTTTCATAATGGATCTCACCTATCTCTGTCAAAGTAAAGCTCCCTTACTCTCTAAATACTGGGAGATTTCAAGCCAAAGCTAGGATAGCCCAGTCTAGAATGGTTAGGATTTCCTGGACCCAAATGACCATGGATTTCTCCCAGCCACTATCTGGCCTCATCCATGAAGTATCGTGTGTGTTGAATTTGGTTTTCCAGTGATCTTTTTTTCTGGTGGCCTGTTTGTGGAAGACCCTATGTGATTTCCGTTATCATTAAGAAATTACCCGCCTGTCAGTTTTAGTCTTACGGTAGTTTAAAGTTTACAGTAGTAGAAGGCCAGTTCAAATTTCTGACCTAGGAAGCTGATGAATACAAATGGCTGCTTGAATGTTTATGGAGAATTTCCTACATCAGATTAATCAATGAAATATACAGATAGTCCAAGTATCTGGCATTTTTTCTTCTATGCATCCTCTTCAGCTGAAGCCAAATCAGTCTATTGCTTTATTAGATATCTAAAAAGAAAGGGAAGCAGCTATAGTGAGAGTAGAAAATTCCTCAGACAGGTCAGGATGTATACAGAGGGAAGTTCAACTGAAGGTCTATTTGAACTCCTACTTTGCCATAGTAGGGGTACATATTTCTCTTCTTTACTGCATCCAAACAGAAGGTAGTTTTGCTCTTCTATATTATGTATAATCTTCTCTGTAAAGATTATGAAAACAGAACATAGATCGCCTGTGAATAATGTGCATAATTCTTTGTACACAAAATTGATTATAGCCATTTCAGTGTGGACTTGGAAGGTTAAAGGGACATAGCTATATATATAGAATGTATGTATGTATGTATGCACACACACACACAAAGAGAGACACATACACACACAGAGACATATGTGTGTGTGTGTCTCTGTGTGTCTCTGTGTGTGTGTGTCTGTGTGTGTCTCTCTGTGTGTGTGTCTGTGTGTCTCTGTGTGTGACTGTGTCTGTGTCTGTGTCTCTGTGTGTCTCTGTGTGTGTCTCTGTGTTTATGTGTCTGTCTGTCTGTCTGTCTGTCTGTCTGTCTCTCTCTCTCTCTCTCTCTCTCTCTCTCTCTGTGTGTGAGTGTGTGTTTAGCAGGAAGTTGAGGAGCTCCGCCAGGTGCCATGGGTCTGGTGGTAGGGCATGGCTTGGAGGAGGGAAGAAAAATGAGAAAGAAGCCGATAGAAGGGAGGAAGAGAGAAGGCTTTGTGGAGCTTGCCATTCTGAGCCAGCTGATCGAAGAGAGAGTGAGAAACTGGGGTTTTCGTGTTTGCTTTTTTTGCTTCGTTACAGGCAAGCCAGACAAAAGGGGAGGGATAGAGAGTGAGAGTAGTTGTTGGAGCTATTTGCTTGAAGCAGGCCAGGGGGGAGAGAGAAGGGGGGGCAAGGAAAGGTGAAGTTTTATTGTTTCTTTCTCTTTTTTTTGCAGGCAGGCCAGACAAAGAGAGGGAGAAAGAGTAGTTTGGGGAGTTTTATTTCCTTTCCCTCATTGGAGTAAGCTAGGGAGAGGGAGAATTAGGAAAGAGTTTGACAAACATCTTTTAGTGGGAGGTAAGGGTTTTTTTATAGGATCAGCTGGGGGAGATAAAAAGGGATTACATGGAGTGAGGTCAGAGAGGGATGAGGAGAGTGGACAAGGGAGGCTCTGCCAGCACCAGAGATTGACTGCCATCGTTCTAGGCAAGTTGTTGTCATCAAAGACTGATTAACATCATTCTGGGCAAGTTGTTACCACCAGAGACTGACTACCATTTAGGCAAGTTGCTGTCACCAGAAACTGACTGCCATCATTCTAGGCAAGTTGCTGTCACAAAGCCTCTTTCATGGAGAAACTGAATGCCATCTATCCAGACATTCAATTCATGGCAGAGGAAGAGGTGAACAACACCTTACTCTTCCTAGACATACTAGTATGTCGTGAGCATAACAACATGCTGGTCACCAGCATTTACCATAAAGCCACCCACATGGACAGGATATTCCACAGCGACAGTATTCATCCCACTGCCCACAAAATTGGCTGTATCCACACCTTGTTTAACAGAGTGAATACACACTGCAGCACAGCAACTGAAAAAGCCAAAGAACATGCATACCTATATCAGGTATGCATATAGAATGGGTACTCCATTGATTTCATTCGATGCTACCATCAGCAACCGGCGCCACCTGCTACAGACAATAGGACAACAAGCACCACCACTTGGACCACACTTCCTTACATCCACTGGGTGTCAGAGATGGTGGCAAGAATACTATCTGAGCACAACATCAGAGTGGCTCACAAAACAAATCAGACTCTATGGACATGGGTAATGCACCCTAAGGAACCTTTACCTGTGAGTGAGATGTCATCAGTGTTATATCAAATTAACTGTAGCAACTGCGCATGCAATTATGAAGGTGAGACCACGGAATGCCTTAGAATGAATCTCCATGAACATGAATTGGCTATCAAACACCAGGAGCAGTGTTCCCAAGTATGGGCTCACACCATAAAACATAACCACACGTTCAACTTCATGGAAGCCAGGGTCATTGCCCATGATATAACCAAGTGTGGCTGTCTGTTAAAAGAGGCATGGCTATCCAACCAGTATTCCATTAACCGGCACATTGAGTTGTTACTGGCCTATCAGATGCTGCTCCAGCAGACATTGGCAAGCAGGAAAACTATGAGAACAAAACAGCCACAGACCCTAACTGACACGAACAGGCGAATGGAAGATCATAACCCCGCCTCAACTGACACAGTGCTCCAGTAGATGAGGAGAAGGCAGACAACGCCTACATACATACATACACACATACATACATACATACATACATACATACATACATACATACATGGAATGCGTTCTCCCTGCCTAAAGGAGGCAATAAGATCTTAACTTTCATATTTGAAAGTCCTAATTCAGCAGTCGATTTAATCCCTCTATTTACATATAAGATGTTGTGGCTTCATCTTTTTATGATATCATAGAATACAGTTTGAATTTGCTTGACATTTTAAATTTTGATGATATATGCAAAAAAATTTCTGACCTCTTTTTTATATTTTTCTTTTCTCTGTTAAAATACAGAAAGTATAGTTAAGCACACAAGATTGTATTACTATATTTATTCAGGGGAAGTTGCCAATCCTCCCTAGATTATGTTAGATGTCAAATTAAGTTATCACTTGATAAATTCTCATCTAGTTCCACACACTGCCTCTAGCCCATGTATAGAAGTAGACTTGCAACTATCTATAGATATATTTGACAGTCATGTCTTGATAGAGCAATTAAATAATACAATCTAATGTGCACACAAGATCTCAATATCATAGCAGCTGTTATGAATTTACAAGGAGCTCATTTACAATTACAGATTGACTTACAACCATTCATTCAGTGACCGTTTGAAGTTACAATGGCACTAAAAATGTGATTTATGACTGTTTTTCACATTTCCAGTATCCCCATGGTCATGTGATTAAAATACAGAAACTTAGCAACTGGCATGCATTTATGAAGTTTGCAATGTTCTAATAAGCAAAGTCAATGGGAAAACCAGATTCACTTAACCATGTTACTAATTTAACAATTGCAGTGATTCATTTAGCAACTGTAGCAAGAAACATAGCATTGGGCAAAAGTCATTTAACAATTGTCTTGCTTAGCAATGGAAATTTTGGGCTCAGTTTTGTGGTTGTCAGTTGAGGACTACCTATAGACCTTTATCCATTCCAGGGCTTGTTGTTGTTGTTGTTGTTAGTTGCGAAGTCGTGTCCGACCCATCGTGACCCTATGGACAATGTTCCTCCAGGCCTTCCTGTCCTCTACCATCTTCTGGAGTCCCTCTAAGCTCACGCCTACTGCTTCAGTGACTCCATCCAGCCACCTCATTCTCTGTCGTCCCCTTCTTCTATTGCCCTCAATCTTTCCCAGCATTAGGCTCTTCTCCAGTGAGTCCTTCCTTCTCATTAGGTGGCCAAAGTATTTGAGTTTTAGCTTCAGGATCTGGCCTTCTAAAGAGCAGTCAGGGTTGATCTCCTCTAGGACTGACCGGTTTGTTCGCCTTGCAGTCCAAGGGACTCGCAGGAGTCTTCTCCAGCACCACAGTTCAAAGGCCTCAATTCTTTGGCGCTCAGCCTTTCTTATGGTCCAACTTTCACAGCCATACATTGCAACTGGGAAGACCATAGCCTTGACTATACGCACTTTTGTTGACAGGGTGATGTCTCTGCTTTTTAGTGTGCTGTCTAGATTTGTCATGGCTTATGCAACCATTATTTCTTTCTATGCATATGTGGATATATCCATAGAAATCTATATAACAACATATAAAATAATGGTTCACACATCAGATTTTAAGCTTGCCTGTTTTTACTTTTTATATATACTAGAACAATTTCAAAGTTTCATATATACCTGCATTATTTCAATATCAAGCATTTCAGCTTACATTTCAGGCATGAAATGTAAAGTGGTACTTTAAGAAACAAAACAAACAAAATCCTTAACAATGGATCTTGATAATCTGTTTATGATCTGTGGGTCTTCTGAAATGCTTTCCCAAATGCTCTATTCAGGGTTAATTCCCCAGAATGTACATTCTTGGTATGATTTCTATAAAAGTAGCATCATTCTGGATTGTAAGACTTCTACATTTTAAAGTGAATAAGCTGTATATGTTTTATAACTTCACATATATGAATCCCTCATGTTATATACAGTATGTATTCTTAATGCAATGTGAGAATAATGATTCTGGGTGCTCTCAGCGAAGATTTCATTCTTTCACCTTTTAAACTCTTAGATATTATTCTTTTTTTGCTTGTCTGGAGATCAAACTAATAAAATTAGAACAATATTTTTATTAGGAATATAATATTCACAATACAATCTTATACTGGAAAATACATCTCTTTGCATTCCTCTTAACATAGTTTGTGTAGGATTGAAAACTTTATCAATTTATTTCTTAATTAAAAGCTTACTTTTGATAAATAAAAAACTTGTTTTCCATCAATTCAGTAATGAAACAAATAACATAAATGCTAATTTACAAAACTTGTATAAGAATAAAAAAAGCTTGTGAAGGTTTTCCCCCCGCCCTTTAAAATGATTTCTTTTGCCGAAATGAAAATATGATCCCAGGAACAATATGATAGCATCTCCTATTTCAAAGACAGGAAGTAGTTTGCCTTGCAGGGATGGTTCATTTTCCCTCCAATTGCCACAATTTTTTTTCAAGAGTTATGGGAATTTCAGCATCAAAGGCAGAGAGAGGCAGTCTTTCAGAGATTTAATGGTACCTGCTAGGGCAGGCAGATTGACAGCCTTTCCACTCTTCACTTAGTTACAGTATTTTTAGCCATTTTTGAAGGAATTATTGTTAGAGAGGAAAAAATGAAATACCATTCCTGCCTTTCTCTGGCCAGGATCTGGGAAGCTCAGGATCAGCGTTGAATTATCTTGAGGCAGAGAGCCTTCATCCTGAGTCACAAGAAGAACTCAAATTGTTGAATTTTCAGTCAGAGTTCATGAAGTTGTGTTTGTCTGAAGAATAACTTTTCTTAAAAAGAAGGGATTATTGAAGAATAGAGCCCTACCTTCTCTTCTTAAGTGTTATTTATTTATTTATTTATTTATTTATTTATTATTGGGACTTATATGCCGCCCTATCTCCCGAAGTACTCAGGGTGGCTAACAACAATAAAATACAATAATACAGAAGTTAAAAGAAAAATAAATTAATGGCCCCTGTAGAATAAATTAAAATTAAAATTAAAATAAGTTAAAAATTAAAGTTAAAAATTAAAAACATAATTAAAATCCCTGTCAGTCCAGGTCAGCCTGATGGAAAAGGAGTGTTTTGAGGCCGCGGCGAAAGGACCAGAGATCTGGAGCCATCTGAAGCTCAGGGGGGAGCTGGTTCCATAGGGCTGGCGCTCCCACAGAGAAGGCCCTCCCCCTGGGGGTCACCAGCTGACATTGTCTAGCTGACGGTACCCTGAGGTCCCGCCCTCTCTGTGTGAGCGCACTGGGCGATGGGAAGTCGCCGGCAGCAGATGTTCTTGCAAGTATCCCAGGCCTAAGCCATGTAGGGCTTTAAAGGTAAGTACCAGCACCTTAAATCTCACCCGGAGGACAACCGGTAACCAATGCAGCTCACGCAGGAGGGGTGTAATATGGGAGTATCGGGGTGCTCCCATCACTACCCGCGCGGCCGCATTCTGCACCAGCTGAAGCCTCCGGGTGGTCTTCAAGGGCAGCCCCATGTAGAGAGCATTGCAGTAATCTATACGGGAGGTAACGAGTGCGTGGGTGACTGTACGTAGGGCATCTCAGTCCAGAAAGGGGCGCAACTGGCATACCAGGTGAACCTCAGCTGTGAATAGCCAGTGTGGGGGACAATGTCTCTTTATAGCTTTTGCATTTATGACTTTACCTTTTTTGCTGAAATCATAGTTTGTTAGTCTTCCAGTGACCAGAACTCTGCTTTGATTTCCTGAATGAACCTTATACATACACGAACTGTGTCCTGTGAACCTATTATGAACATCTGTCTTTCTGCATCATGATCCTCCCTACTGAACAGTTCAGCCATTAGTAGGCTAAATTAACAGTCCCTAATTAGGACAACATCTTAACATTAAAAGGAAAAAAAGTGAGCAAAACCTCTGCAGATTCCTTCCTTCTGCAATGTTGGTAGAAATACTTTTTTTAAGATTCTGAAAATTCTGAAGGTAGAATGCTCCTCTTCATCCTATGTGTGTGCACATGTGCAGTGAATGCACATTTGTGTGTGTATTCTCACTGTTTGTTGTTCAATGACATCAAAGATCAAACAGGTATGTTTTGAGAAATTCAAAGTAGTAGAATAGTTCTCGGAATTATATTTCTGTTTATGAGTTTTTCTGTCTTGAAGTATTGATCCATCCGATATTTTTCAGTAAGGATCTATTCTTTGGATACCTGTCTTCATGCCTAGGGTAATTCTTGTCCCTCAGTAAAAAGGTCTGCTATAAGTTCTTTACTGATACAGCCTCGGATTTTCCTATCACTGGTTATAGGAATGCTGTCAGAACTGATGCCTGCTCAGTTTATTTACCATAGGATCGCTCATTTTAAATTTAAGTTAAACAATAAAATGTGATAAATCTTCTGAACTTTTTGCAGAAAGGAAAGAAGGCTCTATGACAATAGACTGAAGAATTCATAAGAAAATCTGTCTCCAATTAGCCTTATAAAATAAATTCCACAACATTTATCAGAAAATGATGTTACCACCCTGCTAGAAACAAATAGAATTAAATGTGGATATATATATTTTCTTTTATCAGGCAACTTGGTTTGATGATGACAGTGTAAGCAAGGAAACATTGCATAGTTTCATTAACTTTGCTGATCTATATGCAATTTCCA
The DNA here is from genome assembly GCF_947247035.1 of Vipera ursinii. Taxonomy (NCBI): domain Eukaryota; kingdom Metazoa; phylum Chordata; class Lepidosauria; order Squamata; family Viperidae; genus Vipera; species Vipera ursinii. The sequence goes on along the minus strand of NC_139515.1, from coordinate 65,776,076 downwards.
TTTAACCCTGGAGATTAGGTTAGTACTTAAATACAAATTTGGTTAGTATTTTTCCCCTTTCTATTTTTAACAAAATGATTGACTACATCTGATTCACACATGGCAATACCATGCAGATAGCTTTTTTCAGCAATATGTCTGCTTGATGTTTTGATGTTATGTAGTAATGAAATGGTAAGAACACAACTTAGCTTTCTCTTTCTGAAGGTTAATAAAATGAAAGGCACAAACTGAAGATAGGAAGACAGAAGCATAATTAATAATGTGCTCATTTTAGGTTTTGTAACAACAAGAAGAAAAATGTGAAGAAACTATTTATTCCTTAAATTGGCCCAGTTTCCATTCATGGTTATTGTTTGCAATATACTTTATGTGAATATATCATTGTGACTCCACAGTAAACAGCAATAAAAACCAAGTGTAAAAAAAGCCTCCAGAAAGGAATAAGAGGGATATATTTCATGCTGTTGTGTGCAACTAAAAGAGTCAAGAAGGCAACAGATGAAAGATGAATGACTGTATTTTTGTGTTGAAATTAAGGCAAATGCCTAGGCATTATTCACAGTCAGAGATGTATTGCATAGTGAGAGTTCGAGATCAGCTGATCATGGAGAGTGAGGTAGTTATACCAGAGGTAATAATAGGGCAGTGCATCTATCAAAAACAATTTGGAAGAAGTTTTTGAAGCACCCATGATTTTCAAACTTTTGCACAAGCCTAAAAAAGATGCTGCTGTTTTAAGAGTCACATTAAAGGTATAGCTACTTTAATGATTCAATTATAGGCTGACATTTCACACTGAAATAGTGCTGCTTGCCATGATGCTTTCTGGGAGATAACTTAAATGCAAGTCAATTCTCCTGAACTTTTACCAGGGATGGTATATGACTGGATTGGGATAATGTCGGCAAATGGAACTGTGACTTATGAGCATAATCCTGTGGAATTTTTATTCTTCCCATAGTTGTTGAACTCTGGGATGCTTCAGATTTCATCCTGACAATCATGTACTTAGATATCCTTATGAAACCACTGCTTATGATACTGAACTTTTTTGATCTATACTTCTGAGATAGATGAGATTGCAGATGTCAAGTAATTATTTAGATGCTGTAGTTGTCTGGATCAGAGTCCGTAAACTGAAGAGAATCTAGACAACAAGGATGCTCTGTGGGTTAAGGATTTCTCTCTTCAGGAACTGGGTAACCTATCTTAAAAGTTTGAGAATTGCATAGTATTGAACTATTGGAGTTGGACTGAGAAAAATAAGGTTCAAATCTCTGCTCACCCACAGAGGCTATTGGTGTTTTAGACCCAATCATTGTCTCTCAGTCCATCCAACATCACAGAATTATTAGTATGAGAATTTAATGTAATACAGTTGCACATGTATACCATCTTGAGTTGTTAGAAAAAGAGGGGATACAATTACAATGAATAAATAACCTGGGAATGAACCTTAATTAATCTTTGTCACTGGATATATAGTTTGGTACTGCTCAGCCACCTTCAGGCTGGATAATCAACCCCAGCTCTGCTCAAATTAATGTTCAGCTTCAATTCTTATAATTTATTGCCATTGAAATTATAGGAACAGCATCCCAGAATCATAGCACTGAAGAGGTTATTTTTTTTTAATTCCATTTATATCCCGCCATTCTCCAAAGACTCAGGGCGGCTTACAAGCTTAGCAGTAGCCTTCATTCTATGTATATGCCTGCTTATTAGGGCTTTCACACACACCCCAAACGGCATTATTACAAAGTCAGTTTAATTGCCCCCAACAATCCGGGTCCTCATTTTACCTACCTCGGAAGGATGGAAGGCTGAGTCAACCTTGAGCCTGGTGGGATGCGAACCTGCACTAATTGCAGGCAGCTGGTGTTTTATTTATTTATTTAACTCATCATGCCCATGGTTGTTCTCTGTACAGAAATCTAAAATCCATGAAATGGCCATACATTTTCTTGAATCTGAAGGAGAGTTCTCTACACTTTTTGTACTGTCAAACAGCTCTTACTGTTAGACATTTTTCTGACATTCTATTTGATTTTATCTTCCTATAGCTTAAATCAATTATTACATGTTCTGCTATGTAGGTTAATACCATAGAGAACAGGCCTTGGTCTCTTTCTGTGTCATATTTTCAGGTATTGGAAGAGTGTTATTACAGCATAGCACTTTCAATCTTCTGTTCTCAAAGATACATTGTGTCACTTACTTCTGAAGAGTCCTGTGATTATGAAGAAGAGGTCATGTCTTGTCAGGTTTAGGACCCCTGGAAAACTGTGTAATGAGTATCGGATGCTAGAGAAGAACTCTATATGGCTATTTTTGCTTCTGGGGAGACAGCTGGAGATGAAAATAATAAGAACCCACATCTCTTCATAGGTCTGAAATACAAAGATTGTTAGCTGAAAAGACTGAGATGTTTGTTGTAAGTAGCTAAAGGTGACAAGAGGTTAGAGTAGGATTGTCTTGGCTTACTAATGAAGCAGTACCTTGGGAAAGAGACCCAGTTCAGCTGACCTAATCAAGGCCCACTCTCTTGCAACTGAAATTCCTTTTTTGTGCTTTGTAATCCATAACTCTTGACATGTGTGCCTGAATACCAGACCATTCTATGAACTTCTTTATTTGCCTGCCTCTTAAATTTAACTGAAGAATCTAAATGCAATTCAGGTATTGATAGTGACATTTTATTGAAAAACTACTAAATGTATTACAGTCTTGATCAGCTTCCTTCTTCAGAAAACTATATGAGAATTATATCCACAAAGGCAATAAAACTAGACAAATTTTTGTACTCACTTTTTATAGGATTTAGTCTTCTGATGATTTTCACTGTCCTTCTCTGAAACTACTCCAGATTTTCTCTGAATTCTTAAACTATATGCTCAAAACTGGGCACAACTGTGATGGAATCTGTCCAATGCAGAATAAAGCCAGATTACTACTTTTTGTGATTTGGAAGCTCTGTTGATGGAGCCTAAAAACGACATTGCCTGTTTTAGTCACATCACGCTGTTAACTCACATTCACTGGTGTTGATTGCTGTTCTTTTTCCACAAACTTAGCACATCTTGAGGTGTTAACTTGGAGAAGGCTTATCTGGCTGCAATCATTCATGGTCTGATAAATTTATGACTTGATTATTGACATGTCCTCTGCAAAGAAGGACTCTTGAAGATGATTCAGATACAGCTAATGTAGGTAATTAGATTGCTGCTTTAGTAGCAACATATAAAATTATTTCTACATACTAATGTATATCATTCATTTTAGAACATTGCAGCCTTTCCATATACTTACAATCTGGTTAAAAGTACAAATGGATATTTTGGGATTAAGTATTCCCTAGTGAAGTATTAAAAATCCTGAGAATGGCTCTCAACTTTGTACCTTGGAATTGATATATTAATTGGTAATATAAGTAAGGCTCTTTTCAGCTGAACCACTCCTATAAACTGCTGTTGCTAATACCTAGATTAACTTAATATCTTCACAAAGTTATGACCTACTATTTGCCCAAGACTTTGGATTGAACTGATTATAATGTTGCATTTGGCCTGTTTATTACACTATTTATTTAAGTTCTGAATTGATGGATTCCTTTCATTTATTTATATATAAAATGTATCTAGCAGCTCAGAACAAAAATGTATACATGCAATAATGTGTAGAAAAGACACTATAAGATTACTTATAGCAGAGTCCCTAGAATCTATGCATAATCATAATCCCATACATGCTGAGCTCAGTTAACAGTCTGATTTTAACACTTGTGGAAAATAGCAGATTTTTCCCCAAGTTTCCCAGAAGGCTACTGTCATTAATAGATGGATTGTGTACTGTCATAAGATCAATGAACACAGAATACATTTACAAAGAAGTTAACAATATTGGTCAAACTGAATATTGTTTGTACAGTACAAATGCTGATTTTCAGATATTGAGAGTTTTTTTATTCCAGTAATTTGAAAAGCTCAGTAAATATGTTCCAGCCTGATAGAAAAAAAAATCCATATATCTTAATGGCTACAGAAAGCTGATCCAAATGATAAACTCAATACAAAAGTGTCTGATTGTATCTACTCAACAATATCACATAGGATTGAATTTTTGATTTTTTAAAATAAGTATTATTTTGGAAGGATTATTGCAATATATAACTAAATATGATGAACTAGCTCAGTTATTTAGCTACACTACTATAAAATACAAGCTGAGAATTGAACCTTACATTTTTTTTAAAAAAGCATGTCTTTATTGCCATATTGTATTATCCAAGCTTTTCAGTGGGGATTTACAATTTCAATAAGGCCAGAGCCAATGATTTCTGTTTATTTTTCAGCTGTTTTCATGGCATGTGGTGTTAGAAGGAAAGGAAGGTTGCTGACATGTCACAACCAAGGAAATAAAAAAGCAGCGATAAAGAACTTATTAGATTGCAGTAGGAGAAATTGTTTCATCTTGGAGCTTACAAAATCCAGCCGTGTTAAATTATATCCCTGCATTTTAAATCACCCTCTATTCTCTAATAACAATAAACCACCTCTCCAGATGAATATGTTTGGCAGAAGATATGCTTTTATTTATTGAAAGTCTGTGGTAGATCCATTTGAAGAGTGATGACTCTCCATAGCCATTTCAAATTCAATTTGTCCCACACTGAGAGATAAATATTTTTACTTAAGTTTAACTCCTCACTTAAGCACTGCAATGTTGAAATTTCTCATAAAAAATACTTAGCTCTAAATGTGCTTCTTGTATTCTGGATAGACAAGGGGCATAACTGGTTGATAAAGAAGGAACCCTAAAGATAATTAGCCCTTTTTGTAGATCAACATGGAGATTTCACAATATAACCTGCTATTGTGGCAAGCATGGCTTATTATAATGATCAGTTGCAATGCAAAGAGAATCAAACCCATATGTCTATACATAAATGTTGGGTTCAAACATGATGTGACTACATACAAGGAAATCTTAAGTTTGGAGAGGAACGTATGGTGTTTGAAGCCGTACAATTTTTTACGAGAAGAGAAGATTGTTCAAACCTGGTTTCAATATGGTCAATTACGAGCCAGATGGAAAGAAGACCAGAAAATTGGTTTCTCAATGACTGATGAAAATCTGGTAAAGCAAATTAGAAATCAGGGTCCAGCACATATCAAACGGATATATCTTGCATTGATAGAAATTGACTCAGAAACAGAACTTGTTAAAGATTGTATGATAAAGTGGGCTCAGAATATTCAAGAAGTTATCACAATGGATACTTGGGAAAAGATCTGGGTGAGGAACGTAAAATTTACGCAAGCCCAAAATTTAAGAGAGAACTTTTATAAAATGTTTTATAGGTGGCATTTAGATCCTAAAAAGCTTGCAAGTATGTATCCGAATTATCAACCTAAATGTTGGAGGTGTGGTGGCGAAGACGCAATGTACTTTCATATATGGTGGACCTGTAAAAAGGTTAAAGCTTTTTGGATTAAAATCTGGTGGAATATGCAGAAGATATTTAAGCAAAGGATAACGTTTTGTCCGCAATTGTTTTTATTGGGCATAATTATGGATACTACTGTTGTGGACACTAAGTTGATGTTGAACTTAATTACGGCAGCAAGACTTTTAGTAGGTCAGTATTGGAAGAAGGAGGAACTGCCGACTATAGAAGAATGGACTCTAAAAGTTTCTGACCTGGCGGAAATGGCAAAGATTTCGGCTTATTTGAAAGACCATTCGCAACAACGTTATATTATGGAGTGGAAAAAGTGGATTGATTATATCCAGAACAAATATGGGACTAAAAAGTTTCATTTAGCATTTGTATAAGTTTTGATGTGATATTAGTATTGCTTGTAGTCATTTTACATGAGCTAGATTGCAATAGACTTAATAGTTTATTGTTGTTAACATATGGTTGTTTATGATTGTTTTTACCCTTATACCTTGTATTTAGCTCTGGGAAGTCGGGGAGGGGGGAAGGGGAGGGGGCAGGGTTAGGGAGGGCTAGGAAGGGTTGGGTGGGGGGAGGGGGGAGGGATTGTTAAAGATAAAATGTATTGAAAAACTTTTCAATAAATAAAAACATATGTCTATGGAGATTCTCAGTCATCCAGGTCATGGTTGCTCCAAAAGTGCTTTTTCAAGAGGCACCTGGACTTATTTGTTTTTCCTTGAAGTTTTGCTTCTCATCCAAGAAGCTTCTTCAGTTCTGTGAAACAAAGAAGACCAGTTGTCTCTTGGAAGAGCATTTTTGGGACAATCAAACCCATAGGTTCCCCTGTATTGCTGAGGAGTCCCTGAGCATGTCCAAGGATGAATAGTAATCAGTGTTGATGTCACCCATCTCTCATGTCATATATGCCAATATTTCTCAATATATTGAGAAAGTACAGATTAAACATGTACAATAATGGCATTACTAGTATGACATTGTCCATTTGAAGGCTCCAAACCATGACTCACAGAGATCTAAAACCCACCAGACCACTGTTTTATGGTCTCCTCACAGAGAGCCTCTGTATGATCTGCTTGTGGAGATCCTAAATCTTTCCCTTGATCTTGAAAGGAATTTCAAAGCACCACCTTTTGTGTGCCATTGCTTCCTCAGAAATTCTCATTGTGCTTTCAATCTATTGTGTTTCTGTTTTATGTTATTGTTATGTACCTTGAGTGCTAGTCTATTTATAAAAGTAAACATATTATCCTACATAACCTATTATTACATAAATACATTCTATTTATTTCTAATCAAGAAACACATTATACTTAAGGCTACTGTAGCTGACCACCAAAAATTCAGCTCTATATAGTAAGTATTGCCACTTAGTAGTCATCTGGAGTAGGCATCTACATAGATATAGTAGCCCTAATAACATTGGAATAAAGAATAATGAAGCATTTCAGCCTTTAAATCCAGCAGCAAACTCTGTTTTCCCCTCCCGCCTCTCTCTTTCTCTGCTCTGGGCCATAGAGCATTCGACAGTATTTCCTTTTTTAAGGTACAAGTTGTAAGACAAGTTTTTTTAAAAATCATTTCTGGAAGATCTATATTCATTTTTGTTTTTTGCACTGGAGATCTCATTTTAAAAATAAGTGTTATTCTGGATTCTGCCTATAGACTTTGTGGGAGACTCTAGCCAGAGATTTACTGGAATTAAAATCGAGCAGAAGCCCTCTTGCTGCCATATGATGGAAGTCTAGAAATTATCCAGCCAAATTGTTCAGCTAAGTCAGAATTATGTTCAACCTCTAATTAAGTCTATTCTCTAAAAGCTATGAATTGCATTCATAAGCCTTTCCAGTTGTACTTTAAAACTAAATTGTTTGTGCATTTCATATTCTCTTTTTCCTGAATCTAGCATTTTCTTCTGACCTTCCCTGAACATAATAAAATCTATCGGCTTTAGACTAAACGTTCTGCAGCTCCCTGACACTGAATGTTCTCAATCAGCATCCCACTTGGTAACTTCAGACAGGCTGCAGAGTGATTTTCAAAGGCATGATGCATCTTTAGCCATTTCCTGAGTGTTTGCTTACACAAGCATTTTGCAGCATTTCAGGGCTGTTCTATAATGAATGCAACAATTTAGGCAATGGTGTTTATGCACATAAATGAAAGCCCAGCACAATCCTTTGTTGTAGTTCTTATCAGTGTCCTTTATCTATCATAAAGTATCCCACAAATGGATTTTGAATTGAAATATAAAAATTACTTTAAAAAATGCTTTCCAGAGTATTGTCGTGAAGTCAGATTAGGTTATGAGTTTAGTGAGTTTGAATCTTGGTTCTGGATCTTCCTAATCCATCACAATACCTTTTGAGAACTTTAACTATTTAGTGATTCTATGACAGAATCATTTAATGCTTAGTTAACATGGCAGAATCATTTAACAGTTAGTTAACATATAACTAATTGCCTGATGAAATTATGGGGTTGCATGCTCAAGATAATGTTATACTGGCAAACTAGCAAAGCACAGTTGCATAAAGTAAGCATATGTGTGACTTATCTAGTTGCTTTGGGGAGAAATTTGGCACAAATTCAGCAAAGCACTTACACCTACATGAAATTAAAGATATTGTACTATTTATCACTCAAAGTGGCCATTCATATAAAAACATCTATTCCCAATATTTTAACAGCTCAATCTACTACTTCTGAAGGTCAGACAAGAATAACAAAAGCAACAACAAGCAATAAATAAAAGAGCAGTGCTTAACAGTGACAAAACAATGTAAAAGCCATGGGGAAAAGGACATATAACTTTGATTTACAAATAAGGAAATAATCCAAAGAAATTTCAGTCATATAGATCTATTTCTTTATTGAATTCAGATTATAAGCTATTTTCCACAGCATTAACTAGACACATAAGGAAGTGCATTTTGAAAACCATACATACAGATCATAAAGGTTACATTCCAAACAGGAAGATGAAAAAGGCAGCCATACATTTTAAGCTAATACATTAGTATATAATATTAAAAAATAAAAACAAAACCAATGATAACAGGTAGAACAAACAGCCTTACTCCTGACAGTGACATCGAAGAAGTGGTAGATAGCTTCTTCCTTTTAGAATCAACCATCAACAGTAAAGGAACAAGTAGTCAAGAAATACAGTACATACTAATACATGGTAAAGCAACCATCAATGTTCTATCTCAGGCCTAACAGACAGACAGACAGACAGAGTTCGAGGCTTTGCTTGCTTTAAAAAATATTTATCACTGACAGGTAAAGCAGATGCACATCGTCTCAAATAATCCCAAACCACTTGGAAACTGACAAGCAAGGTCCCAGAAAGCAAAAGAACCAAGCAACAGGCAGAAGCATAGTCAGGGCACATTCCAGAGGTTGTAGAGTCATTGTAGATTGTCAGCCAGTCCAGGTTCAAAAGCACAGGCAATCTTTTCCACAGGCAAGATTTCAGGATGCTACAAAGGTCCTAGATAATCACAAGTATCCATAGGCAGGGGATCAAGTGATGTTATTTACATTATGGCATCACTGCATAGATAATACATTTGTATAATTTCACAATAATGTCATGATATACATTATGTCACCTGCCATGGCTTCTACTGGAAGCCCTTCTTTGGGTTCACATCCCAAAAGTGTTTATTGCTGGAGTCCCAAATTATTTAATTGGTGAGCACAATTTTGAATGCGGGTGAAGATTCGTTCTCTGAGCTTGTGGGTTGGTCTTTGAACATTTTTTTTATCAGGCAAGGTAATAACTTCAGTAGAGTGTAAGGGATGTCAGTGTTCTTCTAAACTCTGCTAAACTCCACTGAAGATGTTACCTACGTAATGAAGATGTTCCGAATGTAATGAAATGTTTGGAAACCCACCCACAAGCTCGAAAAATGAACCTTCACCCTCATTCTACACCCAAGCTACAGATATTCGCCACTATTGCAAACAATTTGGATGCTGAAAAAATGATATGGGTTTTTTCACAAAAATACTGTCACATATTGTGAGTGGCTGGGACAAAATAATTATTTAATAAAAGATAATCTGTTAAGGTTGCTTACAATCATCCTCTCTGACTTCCCTCTTTTACCTTTGTCCCTTCTAAGCAGTTAGGCACAGTTCAAAACAAAGCACTGACTTATAGTTCCAAAATATATATTTTTAAAAAATTCTGAGAATATCTTTGGAAACTTTCTTATAAGTCAAAATTCTGCCTCAGGCTGGATCTCTGCTTTGTAACATGAGAGTTTCCTATTTATCATTTCTCAGTTTTTTTAATTAAAATAATTTTACGGTTTTAGCTTTCTCCAAAACTTCAAGACCATATTCACGGGAAAGAGGGACTTCTCCCAACAGGTCTGTGAGGTAGCACAGACAAAGTGAATGTGACTGGCCCAAAGTCACTAAGTAAGTTTTTGTGGTTGAAGAAAGAGTTGAAAAATTGATTTCCTGACATTGACTCAGCACTGTAATACGGTATGTATACTGTTTATCAAACCAGATGCACCATGATGACGTTCTTGCAAAGTGTGATGGCATCCACAAGGAGAGACAAGAATCACGATAATAGATTACCCAGCAAATGTTATTCTGCAGTCATACTGGGAAAAAAGTCCTCCTTGCTATTATTTATATATTATGTCATTGTTTTTCCATCCAATGCAATTGATAGCAAGTTGGCAGGCTTCTCACAGGTTTGCATTGTTTGTTTTTGGTTTTGTTCCAAGTAAAACTGCCTTTTGCAATTAATGAGGATTCTGTCAATGCCAATGGTGTTCAAGTGGTGCTCCAGATATTTTTGAATTGCACCCAAGGTGTCTATGGCTATTGGGACCACGTTTACTTTCTTGTTCCACAGTTGTTTGACTTCTGTTTGTGGGTTTTTATATTTTGTGATTTCCTCCTGTTCTTTCTTTTCTATCCTGCTGCCTCCAGGTTTTGCAATATCCACTATCCAGACATTTTTGTCTTTCTTATCAGTAATTAAGTCTGGAATCTTGAGCTTGTTTTTTGAATTGTAAAATCCCAGAGCACTTGGCTTCTTCATTTTCAATTCTTTTTCTATTTTATTGTCCCACCAGATTTTGCTTGCAGGCCAATAATACTTCTTGCAACTCTTCCAATGCAACTTTATCATTATTTTGTCACATTATTGTTTGTAATGGGTCTGTGTGATCTTCTTGCAGCATTTAACTAGACAATCTACTGTTTCTTCAGCTTCTTTGCAGAAATGACATTTGTCCTCTGTTGCTGTCTCCTCAATTCTGCTTTTGCCTGCATTCGTCCTTTAGATTTGGTCTCGTGCAGCATTCAGTAAGTCTTCATGGCGTACTATTTTTGGTGCACCTTCTTCCAGTGATGGGATTCAAATATATGAACAACCAGTTTTCTGTGTGGATGCCGCTTCTGGAAGTCCATTCTGGGCCTGGGCAACAAAAAATTAACTACCAGTTTTGATGAACTGGTGAGAACTGGCTGAATCCCACCACTCCCTTCTTCCCTGTCCCTCAGATATTCTGTCAATGCCTTTTTCTTCTTCTTAACTACCTAGTATAATTGCAACATTTCACAGCCATCTATGTTCAGGCAAATGTCATTTCTTGTAGATATTCCAATGTATTATTATTATTATTGTGGTTGGTAACACAGCCAGACAGATGTCTAGACTGGCTTTGGTTTTTCTGATTATTATTTTGAATTTTTTTAAAACCATGTTCACTGCCATGAGTTGTCTCAGCAGGATAGGAAACCATATAAATTGAACAAACTAAAAAGAAAAAGAAAAAAGTAAAATAAGCTATTTTAACAAGTACACAGAAAGTGGCCCAAGTATGTAATGAGAAATGCTATTTCCTTAGGGACTAAGCATACCAAAGAAGGAAAAACTAGAAGGAATATGAAAGTCATTTATTGCAAAACACTACAGGATTCATACAGAACTCCAGTTAAACCTCATTTATCTAAATGGTTTGGGAGAGATTGCCAAATAATGTTAGATAAATTAGAGCGCTAAGCACAGAAGAAATTTAGATTTGGTAGGTGGGGGAATTTGATATTAATTGGGAAAAATGCATACAAAAGTTTATTTTTATTTCTGAATTACAAGAATGTAACACAACATGCTTCTTCCTTTTTGAGACACGACTCTGAGAGGCCTTGTGTATTGTTCCGGACACTGTTCCATCTGGATATGTTTAGTTTTGTAAAGCCCACCATAACATTCAAGGCTTGCCCATGTCCCTTACATGCTGTCAGCCTTCCCTGGTAAATCAGACAGGAAACAAGGCCAAATGAACTAATTCTACGTAAAAGGTCCTTTCTGAGTTTATTTGCCCATTATGCAGTTGCAAGCTGTATCCTCCCTTATCTGATCATTCCCTAGGCATCATCTCTTCTTCCTCTCTGTCTCCCCAAAGTCATTCCCACATACATACATGCTACTTCCAAACCAGCTTTCATGCCATAAATCTGAAAAAGAGAGCTGTATTTAATATCTCCATGCTGTGGATTTAGTTCCATACATTGCAGGTTCTAATTTTCTCTCCTTACTACTCTCCACCTATTTAAAATCCTCTTCCTCCTCCCCCATTCTGTAGAGCAGAATTCTCAAATTCCACAATCCAGTTTGGAATTGAGAACCTAGATAATGAGATGTCAACATTTGTGGCATATTGGCATTCTTGCAGCCAATCACCCCTTAGATTTATTAGGCAAACCATTTTCCAAAGCAAGAATGCCATTTTTGGTTTGATTTTATTATGGGAATGTGTGATTTTCAAGCAGCTAATCAATTGTTCACTACGTTACATAGGGAGAAACACACACCCCCACCCAGTTTTGCCTGTCCTCAAAATGAAGTATGTATGTACAGTTATATCAACCCAAAGTTCAGTCAATACATTAATGACATCATCAAATCTGAGTCCAGAAAATGGGTCATTATTTTCAATCTTTTTAAAGGATTGTTTTTAAAATTCATGATGACAATAATGTTGTTGATGATGATTAAACATTCAGTTCTCAAGTGATTAAGGCAGATTTCTGAGAGAAGTGGTCATTAGACCATAAAATGATGCTTTCTATGAAATTAAGTTCTTCCAAATAGTTTAATAGGAGAAAATATCCTTGTGTTTGGAACTGTATAGGTATGCTCATATACACATAAAAATGACTGTTATTTATTTTTCCTTAGTTTCCACTGTTGTTAATTTTCAGAATAGTAACTATTGAACACCATATTATTACAGCATAAATTCTTGTGAACTCTCGCTTTAAATAAATATGCTGAGTGAATATTGTGGCTACTAAAAAACCCATATTTAGTTTATTTTAATAATCTGGATGCTTAGTACAGCAATCCAAGTGTATTGCAATGCATAGCCCAAAGTTTTGACAATGGGTTTTCTGATCAGTTAATGTAATATATAAAATATGCATATTTCATGCAATAGCCTTTTAGCTTTTTGTTTACTTCTATGTAAGTATATGATGGTCCAATCCATATAGACTCCATTCATAATTAATTATCTTGTTTAGGCAAGAAATAACAACCCTTCATTGGTGGAAATAAACAAAACAAAAATGACATAGGAGTAAACACAACAAGGAGTATGTGTAACTGAATAATTTGTATGGGAGTAATTTTTTCTTGTTAAATAGCTATAAACAATAAAGGGTTTTCATGTATCACATTTTAGAGTGGTCAATTCAGGGTGATATGGAAGAGGTTACTATTTTGTCTTCCAAATTTGGTCCATTCAAATACATCCTTACTAACATACAGAAACATTTTTATTTATGCATTTTAGCTCATGATATACAAAGCAACCTTTACCTATCTATTCAAAAATAAATCTCACTGGGTTCAGTCCCATGTATATAAGAGTAAAACATCAAGCTGCATAAGTCTAATTAAACTAGTCCTGTCGGCATAGAGGGAAGAAGAAAATAGCAAGTTTTATAATTTAGTTTTCTAAGTTTGCACAAGACCTTGAACCATAAACTGACTATAGAAACTGTGTTTCAGTAATATGCTGGGTGCTATCTAACAAAATGAAATTCAATGGTGAAAAAAGTAAGGTCCTACATTTAGGCAAGAAAAACCAAATGTACAGGTATAGTATAGGTGGTACCTTGCTCAATAGTAGTAACTGTGAGAGAGATCTCAGAGTCCTAGTGGACAATCACTTAAATATCAGCCAGCAGTGTGCTGCAGCTGCCAAAAAAGCCAACACAGTGCTAGGCTGCATTAACAGAAGGATAGACTCAGGATCACATGAAGTATTAATACCATTTTACAATGCCTTGATAAGGCCGCACTTGGAATACTGCATCCAGTTTTGGTCACCACGATGTAAAAAAGATGTTGAGACTCTAAAAAGAGTACAGAGAAGAGCAACAAAGATGATCAGAGGACTGGAGGCTAAAACATATAAGGAACGGCTGCTGGAATTGGGTACGTCTAGTTTAAGGAAAAGAAGGACTAGGGGTGATATGATAGCAGTATTCCATATCTCAGGGGTTGCCACAAAGAAGAGGAAGTCAAGCTATTCTCCAAAAGGCCTGAAGGCAGGACAAGAAGCAATGGATGGAAACTAACCAAAGAGAGAAACAACTTAGAAGTAAGGAGAAATTTCCTGACAGTTAGAACAACCAGTGGAACAACCTGCCTCCAGAAGCAATGAATGCTCCAACACTGGAAGTTTTTAAGAGAGACTGGAAATGGTATAGGGTTTCCTGCCTGAGCAGGGGGTTGGACTAGATGACCTGTAAGGTCCCTTCCATCATCATCATCATCATCATCATCATCATCGTTGTTGTTTTTGTTGTTGTTATTATTATTATTATTATTATTATTATTATTATTATTATTATTATTATTATTATTATTATTGGTTTGTGTTCAGTATGTTGTACAATAGTGGTTTTTGGATGCATTTTTTAAAAATTTGGATGATTATTTCATGTTTACTTACAGAAAGGTGGAAGAAAAAGTATTTATGTGTTTTTCTCTCTCAAGTGTCAAAATAATTTGTCCAGCCTTAGTAAGCAGAAAAATTATTATGTTATGATTACTGCTCATTTGATCCTGGAAGGATAGAGACACTCCAGCTAGGATGCTACAATAATCACTGTAAATATATGTGAAGTTTTGGATCTAGCAACTCATTTTACAGCAATTTTCCTCTATGTATAATTCATGCAGGAACCCACAAATAAGGTTCTTTCGAGTAAAAAGCCTCTGGGAACTGTATCAGCTAAAACTTTCAATAGCTGCTACATGACCTCCAAACAGAGGCCTTCTCTCAGCTGCTTGCCCAATCAAATCTTCTTTTCAAATCTGCCTAATATCATCTTGCATTTGGAACGAGCGAGTCACTATGCAGTTTGTATGAAAACTAAGGTGATGAGTGGACAGAAAATGGGAACATGGAGGTGAATTTTCCTTGGGTAGTTATGGTAACTGTCAGAATTATTAGATGGAGCTATTCATTTATGTTGCCATTTTCATGCCAAATTTCATGCCATGCCAAATTTCATCGGTGTGATTTTTGTAAGAGTAAAAAAGGGAGAGGGGTTGGATTGGCATGTGACCTATGAATTGTCACTGCTGCCCTAGGGTTTTTCTAGAAATTTGATAGGACAAAAAGCTGATGGAGTTCTAATGAACCCTCATTTTATGCTTAATCTATCTATATGTATAAAGTTACTATTGCAAAAAAGAAAAACCTCATAATGACTTGGGTGATTTAATATGAAATAGTTAAAGATTGGCATTTGTAAAATGGAAGTCTACTCTTGAAATTGCCAACACTGCAGGTAGCTTTGTCAATCTTATTCAGCAGTGGGATGATTATCAGCTAACCAGAGATAGAAAGATGTGCCAGAATCGCTTCTGGCTCTCTTCCTCTTTTTCAAAACTCACCCCAAGCAGGTTTTGCTGGTGATCTAAGGTAGACAACTTTAGCTGGAACTCATTTTCTGTCCTGCTGACATAACTGTTCTACATCGGGAAGATGCTTTCCTGGCAGAAGCTGCCATTCTTCTGGTGAGACACATCATCCGTCAGACAGAACATCAAACCATTTACAATGAAGGCCAAACCTATTAAAATGAGATCCATTTGGGGAATATTGCACAAAAAAGGCTGGTCTTTAACATTAAGAGCAGCAGCCTACTTCCTGCACTCAGCATTTCCATTTGAAAACAAGCCTGCTAAATGACTCTTCTGCTAGCATTCTCATTTGCATCCCCAAGAGAAGGCATACAGTCCATGCCAGGGCATTTACTGTATCTCTTGACTGCAGCCTCATCAATTTTTCTTCTTGTCAGGGAAGGAAAAAAGTTAACCAAACACATTAGTAATTCTGATTAACTGCAAATGGCTTAAGCCCAGAGGTGTCCCCATGGTGCAATTACCAGTCTCCCCCTTCACAGTAATACAAGAAATATTGGTTTATGTTCATGTAAGGCTATGATTCTGCAATGACTCAGTTCTCAGTATCCAAATATTTGCAGCTAGACAGGCTCTCACACTAGGAGGAAAAAGCCTCTTAACTTTATGGAGCAATCCATAAAAGTGTAATCCCAGAAATTTTTTTGTTTTATTGGGAAAAAAATATGAAAAAATCAGGAAAAATATGGTCTTTTGTTTCTTAATGCACAATTTGACTTGAAACCATAGCACAGTTGTAACATAATGTACAAACAACATTTCAAGCATTTAGTTTCATTTGGAAGAAGAGAACCTTGTCTGATTGCTTGGTGGCCCCCACGTTTGCTTACTTCTGAAGCACCGCATTACTGCTGTGAAATGAGGACCATCAAGGGAAAAGGTCACTGTTGAAAACAATTTCTACATCTATGCTGTATAAAAGTGTAAAAGTCAGCACTGACTGAAGAAGCAGCAGCCAGAGACTGGCTGAAATTCATTGCTGCTAGCTCTAGTCACACCAGAGACACAACATAGGGATAACTACCCAAAGGAAAACCTAGAGTTCCTTTCCAGGGTGATCTGCTTCCCTTGGAAGTCTCCTTATCAGAAAATGAAGCTAAACCCTGAGATGTGGACCTGGCTATATTGATGCTTGAGATCAAAAGTTCTGCATACTCAAGAAGAGAAATCAAACACCATTAAGCTCAGAAGAGTTTGGGAGAGTGAGGAATAGATTGGACAGTTGTGGAAGGCAACCACACGCAACTATTGAATGGACTTGTGGACTGAGACAATGTAGATGTAGGTCACCATGTGCTTATTTTCTTCAAATTCAAAGTATAGCACATATCTGAATTTGATCTTTACTGTCTTGTACCCTAACCAAAGCTTAAACTGTGAATCTGTATGATTCACTTACCTATCTTAAACATTATTCAATTGACTCAACTTGCTAGGTTTCATGATACACTGAATAATAAATTAATCACCTGTGTTATGTACTGGGCTCATATTAATACCACGTGGGTTGCTGGAGCAGCTAACGGCTCTCCAGCAACCCAGACTACAAGTCTCCAGCGCTACAATTGGCTATCCCTAGGCGGCAATGGTTGTTTCAAACCTATTGGCTGCTGCCTAGGGGCTAGACTATATATTGCGGCTAGTTGCAGCCATTTGCTCAGTACAGATTCTGCACGAAATAAAATATGAGTTTCCCTGTACTCAGCTACCTCGTCTTCATTCCTGTGCCAAAGAATCTGCTATTTAACAACCTGGATTGAACAAAGAGAACATGTATGTTAAAATGTAGTCAGCTATTTAAATGTAGTCAGATAGTTTGAGATTCAATGTGTTGTTCAAACACAATCGCACCATAAACTACAGCTTGGCTTTAGACTCTATTTTCAAATACCTGAGAGTTTCTATCCTAGCAGAAGGAGTGTTTTATTGCTTCTCAGGCAGGACACAGAGGCAAACATGCCTCTCCAAGGTAAATCTGGAGCATTGGATGAGGTGAATGAAGGAATTGAAGCTTGAGAAATGAAAATGGAATAGGTGGCAGTAACATTTTTTTTCCTGTTCTAGGCTTACTTTTCTCCTTTGTTCTTGAGGGCAATAGGGGCATTTCCCTTTTTTCAGGGATGCTGGATGGCCAGTTCCTCAGTCAGTAAAACTATGTGTGCAAGGATTTTTATATTCGTATTCCATGGCTTCTTGCAGAATGATTGCAGAGTCATCATTCCAAATAGTTTTAGAATCCTCCCTGGAATTTGAGCTATCATCAACAGAGATGGATGACTTCCCAGTTGGGAATCCTCTTGTAGAACTCGGAACCAGTTTAAAGAGGACTTTTAATCATCATCTCTGTTTCATACTGAATAAAGGAACAGCAAGAGTGAATGATGGGACTTTTGTGGCAGAGAATTGTTTTGGTGATGCACTAAATCATAGATGCCACCTCACAGAGACTGGTACTCATATAAGAGCAATAATGCAGGGCATGAAGCCATAATTATTCAAAATTTACTGCTGTTTTTTATGTGTGACTTCAATTTTCTCAGCAGAAGAATGCAACCCTAATCAAGAGGCAACCCAAACTTTTTAAGTTCATGACAAGATAAAAATATTATTTCTCAATAATTTAATTCTGACTTTTCTTCTAACTTAGTAGCAGAAAATGCAAAGTACTTCTGTAGCTGCCATACACCAAATAAATAAATAAGGAGCATAAAGTAGCTAAACAAAACAGAAACAGGAAGCTTGCTTATTTTCTCATCATATGAAAATGCAAGTGAAAGATAAACTCTAATACTAGAGTCCACTTCACTGAAGATGTTACCTAGCCTGGTAACAAAATGTTCAAAAAACAACCCACAAGCTTGGAGAAAGAACCTTCACTCTCAAGTATTATTATCAACAGAATGTTGACTGATTGCTAACCATAATATTTAAGGGGTGCACCATTTGCTTCTAAATAGCTGACAAATACTTTTTGTAATGTATTGGCCATTGGCCATCAAGAGCCTTGGTGGAGCAGTGGGCTAATGCCTCCTTAAGTAACACCAGCTGCCTGCAATTAGTGCAGGTTCGCATCCCACCAGGCTCAAGGTTGACTCAGCCTTCCATCCTTCCGAGGTAGGTAAAATGAGGACCCAGATTGTTGGGGGCAATTAAGCTGACTTTGTAATAATGCCGCTTGGGGTGTGTGTGAAAGCCCTAATAAGCAGGCATATACATAGAATGAAGGCTACTGCTAAGCTTGTAAGCTGCCCTGAGTCTTCGGAGAAGGGCGGGATATAAATGGAATTAAAATAAAAAATAAAAATAAATTTCTGTTAAAATCACTTGTTTAATGTCTGACCTACTTTTCTGTGTTCTGTAAGGTTGCTGTTACTGAGCCAGACTTGCTGTCTCCAGGCTGATAATTAGGTTTGGGGCGGAAAACTGTTACTTTAAACCTATTGGCCACTGCCTAGAGGCCAATGGTATAAATAGCTGCCCAGCAGCCATTAGCTTGCTTCTGTTCTGTTTTGAGTTAATAAACTTGTTTGCTGTTTCAACACCTTGTCTCGCTTAATGCCTAAGAACTGAAGTTATAACACTTTTCTTCTCCTTCTTGGTATGCTGCACTATTCAACCAGAAAATATCTTGCCCATTTCATATACCTATATATTTGCTTTTGCTAATTTTTGGAAAGACACTATTTCTTCTAGTTTTAGATTTTACCTGATGTGTGCAACTGTTCTTAGTGGTGGACTATATTAGGGTTTTTTTTACATTTTATTATTATGCAGTAGCTTCCTAATAAAGTAGTTTTGTGAATAATTCCAAACTTCTACCATTAAGGTAGCCTGCTGTTCTTTTCCTAGAGAATGGTATGTATTTTAAGTGGAAGAATATTCACTATGGTAATTCTGCAAGGCAATCAAAGAGAATGCCAGCTAAAGGGTAATGTTATCATGCTCTGACTATCAGGACAGATGTCTCATTTTCATTTCATTGCTCCTTTCCCTTTCTATTTTTCTCAATATCTTCCTTTGATACAGGTTAAATTCCAAAATCACTGTTTTAAGAGACATATAGGATTTGTCAATTATGCCAAACCTAAAGTTAGCTAAGAATCTCAATAAAAAAGTCCAGTCAAGTTCTTATAATGGTGAACTTGCTTCAGATAATTGAAAGAATTAATGGTTATGTTTCAGGGCCATGTGTCATACCAGACGTGGTTTTAAAATTACAATAGTACTATTCAAAATGAAAGGATCAAAGAGAAAATTACACTTTGAATAAAATACTACTGAATACAATATCAAATCAAATACCAAAAATAAAAAAAGCATCAGGTATCTTACACCTGATATAATATGGAAAACGTGCTAGTCGTTTCCAACTCTAGGGGCCGGTGCTCATCTCCATTTCAAAGCCAAAGAGTCAGCATTTGTCCGAGGATGTCTCCGTGGTCATGTGGCTGGCATGACTAGATGCCAGAGGCGCACGGAACGCTGTTGCCTTCCCACCGTAGTGGTCCCTATTTTTCTACTTGCATTTTTACGTGCTTTCGAACTGCTAGGTTGGCAGAAGCTGGGATGAGTAACAGGCGCTCACTCTGTTATGCGGCACTTGGGATTCGACCCACCAAACTGCCGACCTTCTGATCGACAAGCTCAGCGTCCTAACCCACTGAGCCACTGCGTCCCTGATATAATATGAGCACTATATAAATGCAATAAATAAATAATAAATAAATTGAGATTTTCCAAGATGGCCTGTGACATGTGACACTTAAAACAGAAAACTGATTATGACCTTCTAAGATATTTAAAGCGCAGTTAAGAATTTGATATCTTTTAATACCCCTGAATATTTGCTGATTTCAGTAGTTGCCTTGCCTAGTATTAAAATACTTGACCTCTGCTTACTTATCTCTATACTGATTGCTTTATTGCCCATTCTTTCAGTTTGGAGAAATGCTTTAGTAGTTGTTTTGTGTTTGTTTTTGTTAGGAAAATCTAACTTGGCTGTGGCAGCCAACATCCCTAATTTTCTGGTAACCTCTTTCAATTTCAATTCCCTTGTCAAGTTCCATGTTTCAGGGAGCAAGAACAACATGGATTTCAAGAAGGTCTTTCTAATACTACTCTGGCTATATACAGATTAAGGGGATCTGCAAGAGGGATTTGCCACCCTCTGTTACAGTGAGTTAATTAAGATGGAATCTCTTTGTTACTCCGTTCTCCACTTCTCTGAACACCTTTCTGCGGTAGACATACAACTGACATTTTTCTAGTTTTTCTGAAATCTCTCATACTCTTAAACATTAATTGGTATTAACTCACTGCCAATTCATCCATGTAGCTTTCTGCAAATGTGGTTCTGTGGTGGGAAGAAGGAATAATCCTGAGGAGCAAGAGGAAGAACTGCTACCAAGACAGTGGTCTTATAAAAGAAATCTGAGTCTAGGGCAGAACTGAAATGTGGGTATCTCAGACAAGACTTTCAGTTACAGTTCTGGCCTGGACTCAGATTTCTTTTATCCAACTGTGATCTTGGTAGCAGCTTTTCCTCCTGTTCCTCAAAGTTATTCTTCTTCCTTTACAAGTTCAGATTTTTTACTGACATTCTTCAACAAATGCTGTAAAAGATGATTATGGTTAAATCAGTTTTACCATAGCTTTTTAAGTTGCATGAAATGTAGCCCTATGTTTCATACTAGCCTTTCTTTTCCACTGCTCAAGCACTGAAGACCTTCCATTGAGGACTGTTATGATTCTTACATGCCTTAACAGCATTTGCACTGTCAATATTTCAGAAGTCTACAAAGAAATCTTAGAACAGGAATCTCACACTTTAAAAACTAGGGTAGTTTAAGAAGCCATTTTTAGGCATCACAATTTCTGTTAAACACTCTTTAGGAGTCAGCAATCAATTCTCACTAGTGAACACTTTAAAAGGAGAAAAAAAAACCCTTTCAGACTTTCTGCTCTAGACAGCATATATTACAAAATTTGCTTAGCAATATTCATTCATTGGGCAAAACCACTGAGAAGCAAAAGTGGTCCCTGCTAATAAAGTGCATAGGCAGTGCTAGTCCATGGCTATATAACATCTCTAGGTTTCTATGACTGGGTTCAGGACAACTTACCAAGGCCAATTCGCCATGGCCAACTCACCGCAACCAACTTGTGATGGCCAACTCACCACAGAACAACTTATTGCGGGACAGCTCAACATTTCATTCAGTTACTTTTACTATTGGTCAAAATTATTGTAACTCTTATATTTCTTGACTGACTTTATTTTATTATTATTGGCCATGGTTCCATCAAAATTAATTTGGCTTTTGTATTTGTTGAATTGTCCTCCAACAAGCTTTCCCATGGCAAATTGTCCTGCATGAGTTGGCCACAGTGAGTTGGCCATGGTGAATTCCCCATTCCAGCTGTAACTGATGATGCCACCTCCTAC
Source organism: Vipera ursinii (assembly GCF_947247035.1). Lineage (NCBI taxonomy): Eukaryota > Metazoa > Chordata > Lepidosauria > Squamata > Viperidae > Vipera > Vipera ursinii. Next base: position 65,754,185 of record NC_139515.1, on the reverse strand, counting down.
CAATATGAAAATTTTTATTTTTAGAATGATTCAGAAAGAGTATGGTATTAGTATTTCTATGCTTTGGCACCCTAGACCATTGCCTACTAAGTCTTACTCTAAAGCCAGTTATACATATAGGAGAGTGATCATGTATTTTAGGATATTTCAATTTATAGAAAGACTATAGGTAGTCCATGCTTATGACTATTCATTTAGTGACCATTTGAAGTTATGAAAGTACTGAAAAAAATGACTTACAGCCAGTGCTCACACCATGTGAGGATTGTTCCTGCAGTCATGTGATTGTGCTTGGGTGCTCAGCAGCCATTGCAGATTTATATTGATAGCAGCTTCCCACAGTTACGTGATAACCATTTACAGCCTTCCAGCCAGCCTCCCATAAGCAAAGATGGTTAAGAAGCCAGTAGGAGATTGCAACTTGCACTCATATAATGTTTCATTTAATGAGTTTCATTTGGTGATGGAATTGCCAGCCCCAGTTAGGTCCATTAACTTACATCTTTTCTTTTAAAGAATATGATTATAGCTCCTTTAACTTCCTCATTTCTCAATTTTGCAATAATAATAATAATAATAATAATAATAATAATAATAATAATAATAATAATAATGTTGCAAGGGACCTTGGAGGTCATCTAGTTCAACCCCCTGCTTAGGCAGGAAACCCTATACCATTTCAGACAAATGGATGTCCAGTCTTTGGACAGTGTTGGAGCATTCACAGCTTCTAGAGGCAGGTTGTTCCACTGATTAATTGTTCTCACTGTCAGGAAATTTCTCCTTAGTTCTAGGTTGCTTCTCTCTTTGGTTAGTTTCCATCCATTGCTTCTTGTCCTTTAATATGTGTATCTGCTTGTGGGAAGTGACACATTATGAATATCATGTTAATTTGAATTTTAAATGCCTCTTATCTTAACTCAGGCAGACAAAGCCCACTTATTCCTCAAGCTGACCAGGATAAATGCAGTTTATTTTGCACTTTGGTCAGCATTCATTAAATCCTTAGACCCTATATGTAAAAGTAGAGGAAAAGAAGCAAGCAATTGGCATTTAGCTTCTGCCTTATTTTAGGATAAAATGTACATTACATTAAATGTGTTATTTACAGCAGCTTCAAAGTTTTCTAAACAATAGTTACATGTATAACTTTGATTTCCCAATAGTTACATTGCATATGGAGGAAAATCTTAACCTTCCTTTCCTTTCTACAGCTCTATTAAAAACAAACAAAAACCTTAAGAAAGCTTTACTACAATTATCAAAATCAACAAAGCTAATGTAAATGCCAGTAAGTGTTGTCTTTCTTATCATTATTTGCATATGGAGTGTTTTTCCACGGAGATTTTGGCAGAAAGGGATGACATGCATTGCTGTTCCAATAAAAATCAGTCTTAGTATGAATTATAATAATTTTTTAAACAATGTGATTGGGATCTTATACAAGCAGATGGTACAACAAGATGTATCCTTATTTCACAATACACTTCCAGCTGCACACTCCTCTTCATTCCATCCACCCTCAAATTTCCCAGAGTTCTTTGTTATGTCATAATCATCATGTCTACTATTGTGTAGGCTTGCTCCTTGCTGGGGTATCTTTTGCAGGTTACCCCCTACCACCTCCCCAAGTTTCTGTTTGCACACATTCACACACTATATGACAACGTGAGAGTTATTTTGACTAGGCTGGTATCTCCTACTACAGTGTTTCTCAACCCTGGTGGTTTGAAAACATGTGGACTTCACCTCCCAGAATTCTCCAGCCAGCATAGCTGGTGCATGGATACATTACAAACAAACTCTGCACACTTATTAAAAGCATAATATAAGTCCCTTTCGATATTGTATCAGGATCAAAGGTCTTTGCTGCTATGAGATTAGTTATAAAGAGGCACTTTCCCTAGATTTGTGCCTTATGATTTATGTATCCATTACTGAAAATGAGCTGCCACACTGAAAACATTTGATCTTCCTAGCATGCTAAATCCTAAAATAATAGTAATGGAATTAAAAGGCACCACAGGTGTCATGCCTCTAAACTGGGACAAGAAATGCTATGCTTTAAATCAGGAATAGATTTTGCAGCCTCTCTTTAAAATGTATTTTAAATATGCACGTAAAATGTTTTTTTTTTAAATAAACTGCCAAAAAGTATGAATGTAGTGAGGATACAGTTGCAAGCTTACGCATTATGCACTTGACTCTTTTCCCCTGCTGAAAATTCTGCATTTTCTTGCTGCCTTCTAATGTAGAAAGTGACAGTTCATGATCTCAGGCCTAGAAGAAACTTAATCATGATCAATTATTTTAATTCTCCAGTTATGAGCAGCAGGTATTATTCTGTCAATCCAAAGATAGTTTATTAGCAATAAACCTCCCCAATATCAGCACTCCCAGTAATTGAATAGGCTATTGCTTTCAAGACATGAAAACATTTCTGTAATGAATGTGGTAAATCCCATTCCAAGAGATTCAGGCATTAAGCTGAAGTAAAACCAGATTTGAAGTATCCCCCCCTGCCTCCCCCAAAAAAGGGGGAATTAACCCATTTCCCATTTTTGTTTTTGCTTTTTTTCCCATTGGAATTCTTCCCATGGAGCTGAATGAAAGTTGAAAAACAGAAGCCCCAACTCATACAAGAGATTTGATTTGGAGGTCAGGAAGCTTAATGCCATATATTGAATCTATATGACTTTATATGAATTATACATGTACTGTATTCATTTGCTTTTGGGGGAGTCTGTGACCTGAGTTCAGTGACTTTGTGTGTTGTATTTGCAGGAGATCTGCATTGCGGAAGCAGCTGGTTGAGAAAAAGCATTTCAGAAGTAAATGTTCATGACTACTACCTTTTTCTTTTTCTCCTTTTGTGCCTTTCACCTTTCTTCCACTTCTTTGACCTTGATATATATAGGCAATGGCTTGAAATCTTAAACAATCCAGGATTCTTTTGGTTGCCCTTTACACATGTCTTTCTGACAACCAAGCTATTGAAGGAAGGAGGATTGTCACATGACTCTTCCTCAGAACTTCAGGAATGAGAGGGATTTCTCCAGTGTAAAGTGATTGATGGCAGCAGAAAAACCCAGCCAGTAGTTTGGATTATTATGTTTGGCAAAGAAATTAGGGTTGGGGTTAGGTTTTCTTGGGCTTTATGTTTAGACTTAGTGTGAGTGTATGGAAAAAATGGATAAAGTAAATACTTTTAATGACACAATACTAATGCCCATAATGCCAGTTCAAGAATTTTCCCTAGTCAAAATTGCAGCGTTTACTCATACTTCTTACATGAACTAAAATCTACAATTGTCACAAAACCTCAACCTAACATTCATCTATATACTCAATTTAACAAAAAATCTGAATGGTCTAACTAACTCAATGCAAAATTCACCCAACTGGTAAATTAATAATATGCTCTAATCCAAATCTACACACACAATCACAACCACAACATAAACCTAAGGCTATGATTAACATAAAATCTCATCTTTATGCTAGCTCTCACACTACACTTATAACAGCAGACTAACCTAGCCCCAAATCTAACATTTCTCTCTTCAAGTTAGTTTTTGTGGATGGTTTAGATCACGGGTATCAAACTTGCTGCGTCACATGAGGTATCACAAATGTATTGTGACTTTTTTGCATTGCCAGAGCTACGGTGGGCATGGCATCCACATGATGCAACCAGCCCATGAGCCGGCAGTTTGACACCCCTGGTTTAGATGATTTTTTTACACACCTATGTTAAATTAATATAATAAGGATGTGGTTCCCTGTTTGTCCCACACATAATGTTTTCTGCTTTCCATTGGCTCTTAAAAAGTTTCTGTTTCATTTTACACTAGTGATATCCTTCTCTTTTTGACAAATAATTGTCTGAAAAGTGGCTGGTATTGCTAAAAATAAAGCTTTAGCAACCATCACGCTAAAGTGAAAATTACAATTTTTGGAAAACAGCCAAAGTAGGTCATAATGGCTTGTTCAAAGATATTTCATAGAACTGTATACATGATTTAGAAATTGGACATGTGTTTTTAATGAGACAATGCCTTGCATGTTTATGAAGATTGCATTATGGTAGTATCAAAGAAAATAGAGCTTATTTTACATTTGCATTTTATGAAAGGGAGTCGCTTGTTGAGCCAATTTCAAACTCTGCTAGAACAAGGATTTATTTCAATGCTTGGGGCTGAAATTTGTGATTTGCAAATCATTGTATGATGGCTCTGGAAATTTTACAGAAAGATGTTTTGTCAATGATGATTGGTGCTTCCATAAGGAGTTCCTGCTTTTTTTGTTCAAACTGAGCTCAGCCTCCTTTCACTGATCCTTTACATTTATAAATTTGATTAAATATAATAAACATCTCACAGAGGGATAAGAAGTCTTTGCTACTGAAGCGTTGTAAGACTTGGACACCAGTGCTCACTGATCAACTGCATTCATATTCTTTTCCATCTGTGGGTAAATCTGGGTTGAATCACTGTAGTGAGCTAAGAGACTGGAATGCTCATGCAGTTTAGGAATGTCTGATGAGCCATCATAGTCTTCATAGCAAAATAGCTGAGAATAGATCAGCAGAAGATAGTTATATAATCTCATAAAAATTGTGCCAGCATGAACCTGCAGCTTTAAGTTTTCAAACTATGTCAGAGACAGTGATTTATGGGAGATACAATTAAAATGCAGGGACATTAAGATTCTGCATTCTTCTACCCCCAGATTAAATACCTGCCTCAATATTTGCTTTATTGTCCATTATCATCTTCTGCTCAGTACTTAAAATTCAGAAGATGCTTTTCATTCAAAACAATGATACTAATCAGTCCAAATAAACTAGCAGATGTTTGTTTATTTATATCTCATTTTTATTATTTTTACCAATAACTCAAGGCACTGAACATATCCAACACACACCTTCCTCATTTTATTTTCCTCACAGCACTTGTGTAATGAGAATTGGGCTGAGAGAGATTGATTGGCTCAGGGTCACCCAGCTGACTATCATGGACAAGGTGGGACTTGAACTCACAGTCTCCTACTTTTTAGCCCAGTGCTTTAACCAATACACACCAACACACATACACAGACACTCACAGTTACTGGATTTATGACTTCAGTAAACAGTGACATAGGCTGGGAAAATGGGAGGGTTTCGGAGTTTTAAAAGGATACTACTAAAATTTTATCTAAGAACTGAGTTTAATCAAAGAAAGCTTATGAAAATGACTAAAGAAAATAGAAATTTAAAAATTATGCTGAGAACAACACAATAAAATATTTCCAAAGCTCACCAAATGGACTAAAAAGCTTTCAGATTGTATTGCATATTTCTAGCGGAAACATTGTTGATACTCACCTGAACATTTATCCATGTAGGAGAAGTAATGCTTGAGCATCCTGCTCTATTTGGGTTTCAGTAACACTGGAAATTAGCAATAGACAACTACCATTTGCTCTGCTCTTAAATCAATTTAATTCCAATTAACTTACTCTTTTTCCAACTCTGATCTTTCCCTATTGCAGGAACTGAGTCATTCTTTTAGTGTTGTGGTCAGAAGCTGCTTGTAGAGTAAAAGATTTGGCTTCTAACTTCAAGGTTTTGTTTTTTAAATTTTAAATTATTGTTGCTTGTGGGGCAACAGAAAGATTTCTAGATATCATTTTGCCTGTAAGGAAAGATTTGGAATAGTTTTCGGTGCAGTGATGTTTCTAAGAGAGTTATATGCAATTTTTTTCTTTTGCTTCTTTTTATGATTTTTTTGAGCAGGGGAACTTTTCTCTGTTTTAGAGTATGATTTTGCCTACAGAGACACTGGCATAGCTAATACATGCCAATATGTCAGAATCATAAATAGAGGTATAATTTGTTATGTGTTATATTGTGCAGTATCTCAGTTTCATACCATAAGGGATAGATCCAAAGTTGACCCAGCCCTAATCCCCCCAAATAAAAGTGAGAACTAACGATCTACAAGTTTACTCAAGTATTTTTTTAAATTTTTTTTAATTTATTCAATTTATATACCGCCCTTCTCCCGTAGGACTCAGGGCGGTTCACAAGGTTTTTTAAAAAACAGATACAACAATTACAAAACTTAAAATCAATTAAAAGAATTATATAAACCTTGCAATAAAACCCCAGGTAAAAAAACAGTTAAAATCCCAATTAATATGCTCAGAGGCCAGAGAGCTCAAAGAGCCAGGTCTTCAGGTCCTGGCAGAATGAACGAAGGTCAGGGGCAGTCCTAAGCTCTACAGGCAGCTGATTCCAGAGGGCAGGCGCACCCACAGAGAAGGCTCTCCCCCTGGGTATTGTCCGCTGGCAATCTTTTACCGGTGGTACCCTGAGAAGGCCCTCCCTGTGGGAGCACACAGGTCGAAGGGAGCTTGATGCCAGCAGCAGGTGTTCCCTCAGATATCCCGGACCCAAGCCATTTAGGGCTTTATAGGTCATCACCAGCACCTTGAATCTCACCCGGAGGGCAACCGGAAGCCAATGCAGTTCGCTGAGCAGAGGTATTACATGGGAGTATCGGGAAACCCCCATCACAACCTGCACAGCTACATTCTGCACCAGCTGAAGCCTCCAGATGGTTCCCAAGGGCAGCCCCATGTAGAGAGCATTGCAGTAGTCCAATTGGGAGGTCACGAGCACATGAGTGACTGTGTGCAGGGCATCTCGGTCCAGATAGGGCTGCAAATGGCGCACCAGGCGAACCTGGGCAAAGGCCCCCCTGGTCACGACTCCTATATGATCTTCAAAACTGAGCCGTGAGTCCAGGAGGACGCCCAAGTTGTGAGCCCTATCAATGGGGGGTAACACCTCACCCCCCATCATTAAAGGTGGAATAGACTGGTTAGTCCGAGATGTTGGTATGCATAGCCACTCAGTCTTGGCAGGATTGAGACGAAGCCTGTTTCTCCCCATCCAGACCTGGACCACCTCCAGGCAATGAGACATCACGGCGAGGGCATCACTGGGTTGGTTCGGGGTGGAAAGAAAAAGTTGGGTATCATCAGTGTACTGATGATACCCCACTCCGAAACCATGAATGATCTCGCCCAGTGGCTTCATATAGATGTTGAACAGGAGGGGAGAGAGAACCGACCCCTGAGGGACTCCACAAATGAAAGGCCTCGGGGTAGACCTCTGCCCTCCCATCAACGCCGATTGTGAATGGCGCAGGAGATAGGAGGAGAACCACTGTAAAACAGTGCCTCCCACTCCCAACCCCCTGAGACGCCACAATAGGATACCATGGTCAATGGTATCAAAAGCCGCTGAGAGATCTAATAGAACTAGGACAGAGGAGCAACCCCTGTCCCGAGCCCACCAGAGATAATTCACCAGTGCGACCAATGCTGTCTCCGTGCTGTACCCAGGCCTGAAACCTGATTGGTACGGGTCCAGATAATCAGTTTCCTCCAGGAACAGAGGAAGCTGATGCGCCACCACACTCTCCACAACCTTCGCCAAAAAGCAAAGGTTGGAGACAGGACGATAGTTGTCCTTCAAAGCGGCGGGGAACACACCCTCACTCAAAGAGGCAGATATTACTGCCTGGAACCAGTTTCGTGTCTCCTCCCAAGCCGCATAAATCAGCCAAGAGGGACAGGGGTCCAATACACAGGTGGTGGAACTCAGCCTCCCCATAATCCTGTCCACATCATAAAGGGAAACAGGATCAAACTCAGTCCAGATAATATGCTCAAGACCATCCGATTCCTCCACATCCGACTCTGCCCAGTTAGAGTCCAAACCAGCCCGGATCTGAGAGATTTTGTCCATCAGATGATGACTAAACTCCTCGGCCTGCCCCTGCAAGGGCTCCTCTCTCACCTCCTGATTAAGGAGGGAGCGAGTCACCCTAAACAGGGCAGCCGGGTGATTATCTGCGGACGTGATGAGGGCAGCGAAGTAATTAGCCCTCGCCATCCTCATCGCAGCAAGATAAGACCTTATAAAGGTTCTTAGCTGCAATTGGTCAGATTCGGAATTGCTGGACCTCCAACCGCTCTCTAGACACCGTCTCCGACGCTTCATCTCCCAGAGCTCCACAGAAAACCATGGAGCCCAACGGGATCTGTGCCGGGTCAGAGGTCGCAAGGGTACAACACAGTTGAGTGCCTCAGTGGCTGCCTTTTCCCAGGCATCAACCAAGGCATCAACTGGGTTGTGAGTAGTGATTGATCACCGCAAAACAAATTATGATGCAATAAAAACCTTTGAAAAAGTTTATTGCTCTATCACTCATTGTATGACTTGCATCAAGAGCTCATTAGCACTTGGGGGAATTTTAAATTCTTTCATATTTGGCCTATGTTTGACATAACAACCTAAGAGAAGTTACAGGATTACCTTTCATAAAAGGCATATGTATGTTTTGTTTATTTTCCTGGATGGCTTTTAACATCTCTTGCCTCCTGGAAAGCTCAAGAAACTAAATGTAGTTTCATGTTGGTTTGGCTTGGATTTCTTCTTAGACATGCAGTAGTGCAACAAGAAGATATTGAAAATAAAATACTGTTCTTGCTAAGAGAAAGACTTCATTTCAGTTGTGCAGTAGCTTTTGAAAATAAAATAAAATAAAATAAATTTTGGAGTGGAAACTCCCTTACTTGGAGCAATAATGCAGTTTTTAAAAATAAAATATTGACCTTTGTAAGAGAATTTTTTTATTTCAGCTTTCAGGCATTTTAGAAAATAAAATATTGTTGCGTATGTAAACATCCTTTACTGGCAATAACAATCTCAGCCATCCCATTATATATCACACTACGGCATCTGCTGGCCTCTGTGTGTGTGTATGTATGCTCATATTTAAGTGATTGTCCACTAGGACTCTGAGATCCCTCTCACAGTTACTATTATTGAGCAAGGTACCATACCTGTGGATTTGGTTTTTCTTGCCTAAATGTAGAACCCTACTTTTTTCATCATTGAATTTCATTTTGTTAGATAGCACCCAGTGTTCAAGTCTGTCAAGATCCTCCTGTATCTTAAGCCTATCTTCTGGAGTGTTGGCTATTCCTGCCAGCTTAGTGTCATCTGCAAATTTGATGAGTTTCCCATCTATCCCCTCATCCAATCATTGATGTAGATGTTGAAGAGCACTGGGCCCAGAACAGATTCCCCACTACACACTTCCTTCCATGTAGATGCAGTTCCATTGAGGACTGCATGCTGAGTACGGCCAGTCAGCTAGCTACGAATCCATATGGTGGTGATGATGTCTAACCCATATTTTTCTATCTTATCAAGTAGTAGGTTGTGGTCTACTTTATCAAATGCCTTACTGAAGTCCAAATAAATTAAATCCACAGCATTCCTTTGGCATTCCTCTGGTCCACTAATTTTGCCACCTGGTCAAAGAATACAATAAGATTTATTTGGCAGGATCTCTTTTTGACAAACCCATGTTGGCTTTTGGTTATGACTTTGTTTGCCTCTAATTGTTCACTGATTTGTTGCTTGATTATCGTTTTCAGAATCTTCCCAGGTATTGACGCCTGGTTGATAGGTCTATAGTTTCCTGGATCCATCCCCCCCTTTTTTTTAACACAGGAACTACATCAACTCTTTTACAGTCCTCTGGTAGTTCCACAGTGCTCCAAGATCTAGTTCAGTGGTTCTGAGATCACATTGCCAGTTCCTTCAGAACCTTGGGGTGTAATCCAGCTGGTCTTGGTGATTTTGAACTCATCTAGGGTGGATAGGTGCTCACTTACCATTTTCTTCCTATTTTAACTTGTGTTGCTAATCTGTTTTTTATGGTACTATTTTTGATAGGTTGGACTGTTCCCCCCCCCTTTGTGTAAAGATGGATGCAAACAACAAGTTAAGTAGTTCTGTTTTCTCTTTGTTGCTTGTCATCTTCTTGCCACTTTCTCCCCCTAATGGACCAATCATTTCCTTATAATAATTGATTTATTATAAGTTCAGCTGCATTCACTTTGGACAAAAACTGGAGTTTTCTAATTTCCTATTTACATTAAATTGAAAGATCCTTCTGAAGCAAAATGTAGAAATGTCAGCAAAAGTTTAAAAAGCTTCAGTAAGCTTATCAGAGGAAATCTGCATAGAGCAATCTTCACATATCTATGTAAAAATATAGTTAAGTAACAAGATCTGTGTGGAAGCATTTTGAATAACAGTAGCATATGCAAACAAATATACACACTTATGGACACACAAAAATAATGGCAAGATTCCACACTTTCCAAGTTATAAAAAAGATGCTTTTTCATACAGTTTTAAGGAATTACTACTTAATTAAACTTTGTTTTTCTTCTTCTGTCATGGACTGTGGACCATTTTTTTTCTATGTTGATCTTAATTAAACTTAAAAACAGCCACAGATTGGTCTGGATCAACATGGTGGATAAGGGTTTTCCTTAATTAAGGTTTGCTGAATAAACTAGTAGGCTGGATTTACAAATTGTACTAACTCATAAAACATTTTTTACAAGCCACAATGCTTGGCTCACATAACAAACATGGATATGTCTGGTTTTGGTTTAGCATGTTGTATGAGCAAAGATATCTCGTATCTTTATGTGTTTATGTCCTGTACTCAATGAATAGTCCTTAATGGTGCTACATTACAAGATTCCGTTTTGGGCCCAAGATTCCGTCTTCAATATCTGCATAAATGACTTAGTTGAGGGAATAAACTCATCAAATCTGCAGATGACACTAAACTGGCAGGAACAGCCAACATCTCAGAAGACAAGCTCAGGATCCAAAAGGATCTTGACAGACTTGAACAATGAACCCTATCCAACAAACTGAATTTTAATGTGGAGAAAAGCAAAGTTTTACATTTAGGCAATAAAAACTGAGGGTATAAGTACAGACAAGGTGAAACCTGGCTCAAAAACAGTAACTTTGAGATAGACTTTGGAGTCCTAGTGGACCATCACTTAAACATGAACCAGCTGTGTGCATCAGCAGCCAAAAAAGCTAATATAATCCTTGGTTGTATAAACAGAGGCATAGAATCAAAATCAAAGCTATCCCCCACCCTCACCTGGGCCCCTCTGAACATCTCTCAGTGCTGCTAATTCCAGCATATAAACCTTTCTTAGCCAGAGTGAAACCTACAGTAAGGCAGGTGAGGGTTTGGACAGAAGGAGCTATAGAAGCATTACAAGACTGCTTTGAGTGCATAGATTGGGGCATGTTTAAGGAAGCAGCTACTGATAACCAACATACAAATGTTGAGGAGTATGCCACCGTGGTGTCTGCATATATTCAGAAGTGCATAGAAAACGTCTGTGTCCTAAAAAGCATTGTTGTGAGGGTGAAAGAAAAACCGTGGCTGATTTATCAGGACCGCAAGATGCTGAATGCATGGAATGTGGCTTTTAAATCTGGTGACATGCTGGCACTTAGAACAGCCAGAGCAAATCTGAAGTGCCATAAAAGGTGCAAAGCAAGCCCATTGCCAGAAAATCCAGAACTTTTTTAAGGACCCAACAAACATCAGGCGAATGTGGCAAGGAATCCAGGCCATTATGGATTACAAGGTGACTCCATTGAGATGCAAGGATGACACAAACTGAATGCATTTTTGGTAGATTTGAGGCATCAAATAGCACTCCTGATAGGAAAGCTGTGCCCCATCCTGATGAGCAAGTGCTAAGCTTTGATGTCACCTCTGTCTGGAAAACACTGAGGAAAGTTAACATTTGGAAAGCAGCAGGCCCAGATAACATCCCTGGACGTGTCCTTAGAGAATGCACAGATGAGCTGGCTTGTGTTCTCACAGATATTTTCAATCTCTCATTGCAGCAGGCAGTGGTCCCATCGTGTTTTAAGATGGCCATCATCTTGCCAATACCAAAAAAAGTCCACAATTACAGGCCTCAATGATTATCGTCCAGTTTCACTGTTATCCACCATTATGAAATGCTTTGAGAAGCTGATAAAGGACATTATTGTATTTAGCCTCCCACCAGCATTTGACCCACTTCAGTTTGCGTACCAACCAAATCGCTCTACAGAGGATGCTATTTCTTCCATTGTCCATCTGAGCTTGAAGCACTTAGAGGAAAGAAATACTCATGTGCGTTTGTTGTTTGTCGACTTCAGTTCGGCATTCAACACAATCATTCCCTAGCATCTAGAAGACAAACTGGGCCTTTTAGGCTTAAACACTCCTTTGTGCAACTGGATTCTTGATTTTCTTACCAGCAGGCCCCAATATGTGCGAGTTGGAACAAATACCTCTAATATCATTTTCTTGAGCACAGGTTCTCCTCAGGGCTGCATCCTAAGTCCGCTGCTGTTCACCCTGTTGACCCATGACTGTTGTGCTAGGTTTGCCAACAACCATACTGTGAAGTTTACAGATGATACAACAGTAGTGGGCCTTATTCATGATGACAATGGGGGCACTTACTGCAAGGAGATCTAGGGGTTGGTGAACTGGTACAGCCTAGTTTTAAATACCAGAAAAACCAAGGAAATCATTGTCGATTTCAGAAAAGGCAGGCACAGCCACACTTTTTTGTGCATTAATGATTCACCTGAGGAGATGGTTGCCAGCATCAAATTCCTGAGTGTGCAGCTAACAAGTAGGCTGGCTTGGACACTCAACAGTGGGCACAGCAGCACCTGCATTTTCTGCTTCACATGAGAAAAGCACATCTTCCTTCTCCTCTCCTTACCACCTTCTACAGGGGGGCAATTGAGAGCATCCTGTCATACAGCTTCATAGTCTGGTTTGGAAGCATCACTGCTTCAGACAGGAAGGCGGTGCAGAGAGTGGTGAGGATGGCCGAAAAGATCATTGGAAGTTCCCTCCTTCCCATCCAGGACATAGCACAGAAGCTTAAGCAGGGTCTGCAAGATTGTCTGGGACACTACACATCCTCTTCACAACCTGTTTTCCTTGTTCCTTCTGGGAGGAGGCTTTGTGGGATCCGTAGCAGAACATCCAGATTCAGCCGTAGTTTCATTTGATACAGCATTAACCTTGTGAATTCTTAAGCTTCCTCCTTCCGTTATATTTTCAAGGTGGACAGTGTTTAATATTTATTTGTTATGTATATGTAGGGATGTGGGTCTATACATATGCTGTATATAGTATGTTAGGTGTGTGTCATGTATGTGTTCACTTTGAGAGCGGGTAACTAAATTTCATTTTTGATGTGTGCCATTGTGCCCACAGTAAAAAAAATGTCAATAAAGGTCATCTTATCTTATCTATCTTATATGAAGTATTGGTACTGCTTTATAAATCCTCAGTAAGACCACACCTGGAATACTGTATCCAGTTTTGGTTACCACATTACAAAAATGATGAGAGTTTGGAAAAAGTGCAAAGAAGAGCAACTAAAATGATTAAAGGCTTGGAGACAAAAATAAGAAAGGTTGCAGGATTTGGTTTGGCTAGTCTAAAGAAAAGAAGGACTAGGGGTGACATGATTTTCCATTATTTAAGAAGCTGCCACAAAGAAGAGGGAGTCAACTTATTCTCGAAAGCACCAGAGGGCAGGACAAGAAATAATGGATGGAAACTAATCAAGGAGAGAAGCAACCTGGAATTAAGGAGAAACTTCCTAACACAATAATTAACCAGTGGAACAGCTTGCCTTCAGAAATTGTGGGTGCTTCATCACTGGAGGTTTTTAAGAAGAAATTGGACAGCCACTTGTCTGAAATGGTGCAGGGTCTCCTACTTGAGCCGGGCTGGACTAGAAGACTTCCAAGGTGCCTTCCAGCTCCTCTTCTCTTCTCTTCTCTTCTCTTCTCTTCTCTTCTCTTCTCTTCTCTTCTCTTCTCTTCTCTTCTCTTCTCTTCTCTTCTCTTCTCTTCTCTTCTCTTCTCTTCTCTCCTCTCCTCTCCTCTCCTCTCCTCTCCTCTCCTCTCCTCTCCTCTCTTCTCTTCTCTTCTGGTTTGTGTGAATCACTAGCACAATTCCTTTTATAAAACTGAAGTTTGGCCTTAAACTTTGGCTATATTGGATCTGACCTAATAGTTTACATGTTACAAGATAATCAATGCTGGCACAATTGAGCCAAGATTGTCTGCATTTGTGAGAAGCCAAGGTAAGCATCAGTTTTAAATGAAATGAACTCTTTTCCAAATTGATCTAAAAAAAACTTTGATGGAAACAAGCCTAGGATCATCAAGTTGTTAAATTGTTTAGCAGATTATGAGGGGGCATAAAGGAAAGAAAATATTGCTACTGATCAATATGGCAGTGGAAAACCAACAGCCAAGGTGCCAGTCAGGAAGTCTGCAAGTATGATGATCTTATTCCACTGCTACACCTAGCCCTGGACACCTAGCCCTTTTGACATCTTGGCCCCCAACCTACTTTTCCAAAGCCATTTCCCAAAAGCCCAAGATTTTTCTTTCATTTCCATACTCCTGATAACCAAAGTCTCAGCATATGTTGTACTGGAAGCATTCTAAAATGATTGACAGAACTTAGCATTTAATTGTTTGGGATGAGTTGTCTAATTAAAAAAAGAATTAGTTTTCTAGCTGGCCAAAAGGAATATGCAAAACAGAGGAGGAGGAATGGCATCTTATTTTACTTTCTTAATCAACAAATGATTTGAGTCTCTCTCTCTCTCTCTCTCTCTCTCTCTCTCTCTCTCTCTCTCTCTCTCTCTCTCTCTCTCTCTGTGTGTGTGTGTGTGTATGAGAGAGAGAGAGAGAAAGAGAGAGAGAGAGAAAGAGAGAGAGAGAGAGAGAGAGAGCAAGAAAAATGATTTGCTTGACTCCAAGACCACTCATATAATATTTCTAAGATGGATGCTGTTAAATAAAATTATCTTGTATCTGTGGTAAGGATCTTATTTCATTTTAATTAACAGCTAAAATGGAGCTTCAGCTTTTTTAAAGAAAAAAAAGCATTCTTTCAGATGTTAAAAAATAAAGCTCCCATTCATAATCTGATCCTCTGAAATACATCTATTCCTGCCTTTTAAAAAGTAATCAATAACCACCTGAAAACCTAATCAGTGATTTATGAATAATAAATCAACTTTCCATTTTAATGGATATAAGAACATTCCTATAAAAGGTCATAGAGATATGATCTTACCAAATGTTCATCAACAAGGGGGTTAAATTGAGATAATCCAAGGTTGTGTTTATTCATCTTTATTTATCAATTATTGCTGTAGCTTTTGATCCAGCCTGATCACAGGAATATTTTTAGCATTACATCTGGATTAGCAAAACGTATTGTGGACATCCTGTACCTTTTTTAAAAAATTCACCTGGATGAAAGAGAATTTGCTCTTTCAAATTAAATTGAATAATTGAAGAGCATTTTGAAATTCAGAGGAGATTTGTCCATGGATAGTGAATTTTCATTATGAAGTGATCAAGGGATGTATGTGTCTGTGTAAACATCCTGTTAATCTCATACAATTATCTCTCCAGTGGCTTGCAATTTCCCTGGCTTCTCTAGACAGACATAATTCGAGAGAATTTGAGATTGTCAATAGCTGCTCTGCTCTTACTAGTAAGAGACAATCTAGCCCTTAAGAGAATATAGGAATATTTAGTCTATTCTGGAAAAACTCAGGGAATAATTCACTGAATGTCCATAAATTTAGTGGAGAGTTTTAAATGGTTATTTGGGTCTATGTTCTGTATAGGTTTGGTGTGTGCCTTTGCAGTGGTGATCTGTCTGTTAAGTGAGTTTCTATGTATTTGTGAAAATTGTCAGATGAGCTTTTCTATTTAACTCTTTAGGTCCTCCAGGTGTCTTGATCTAGAGACTAAGTCGTGCTTCAAAACAGATCTGGATTTCTTCAGAATAGGAACAACCAAAATAGTCTGGATATTTCCCAATGGCCTGGACAATATCCCTTTTATTTTTATTGTTTAGGTTATTGTATGGATTTATACTGTTACTCCAATTTTATTTCTACCGTCTAAGAGATGTATAAGCATCATATTTTAGAACAAACTATGCAGCTATTTCCTCCAGTCATACAAATCTTAGGATTGCCCATGAATGAAGTGGGATTTAATAATAGTTTTCATTCTGGCCTGTTGAGTACCTCTAAGGGCAGAAACATTCTTCCACAATGCGCTTGTGAAAATGTCCTGCTGATTATGATGTTAAGCTAATGCATATGTTTATTATTATTAGTTCCAATCTGTTCTTATTTATTATTAGTGGTTGCATTATTAGAGTTGCAAATATATTTTCTTGTTTAAATATTCAAAGCAGGCTAGACAGAAATAACTGATGTTATAAACACCATAGAATAAATGTGAGCTAAAATAGGGCATGAATATAGTTTCTAATAAAATCATATTCATTTATTGCAGACCAAAATGGCTATAGCCATTTGGATTACTGTTGATTACAAGACTTTCATCCAATTCTTAATCATCTGTTTGTCCAAAAGTTTTTAAAGCTAAACAATAGCTTTTGCTATTTAGATATTTTAATATCAGTTTAATTTTCAATTCTATTATATGTGAGTGTGCTTTTTTGAAAAAATGCCTCCCACCCCCTTCTGTATATACACCACAGAATTTCACAGTTTAAACAAATTACAAAGAGATAAACTACTTTATTTAGTACACTTGGAACAGTTTGATTTCATAGACTTGAATATTT
Source organism: Vipera ursinii (assembly GCF_947247035.1). Classification (NCBI taxonomy): domain Eukaryota; kingdom Metazoa; phylum Chordata; class Lepidosauria; order Squamata; family Viperidae; genus Vipera; species Vipera ursinii. The sequence goes on along the minus strand of NC_139515.1, from coordinate 65,737,572 downwards.
ATTATTATAAATCATAAATATTTAAGATGTTCCTGGAATAAAGTTTCCCATAAACTTAGACTACAGTCTCAGTCCTACCCTCAATTATGTTTCTTGTGTAAAGTGACAATTAGGGAAGTCTTTTTTTGTTCATTAAGTTTTCATCATTCTAATTGAGCAATGAGCTAAACATTTATTTCTTCAAACATAACTGGAGAAAGCTCTTCTTATTGCTTGTGGCTCCTCTCCAGCTTCTCTTTTTCTTCAAGCTCTTCCTATACAGAAGCATACATGGTTAGTGTTGGAAATGGCTATTTAGGGTCCATCAAACCTAAACCCTTACTCAGTGATGGGATTCAAATATGTGAACAACCGGTTCTCTGTGTGGATGCTGCTTCCGGAAGTCCATTCTGGGCCAGAGCAACAAAAAATTAGCTACCGGTTGTGCCAAAGTGGTGGGAACTGGCTAAATCCCACCACTGCTCTTACTCAGTGCAATGGTCCAGGTTAAAGCATACATAACAAAATTTTATCTAGTCTCTTTTTGATATGCTATAAAACCCTGCCCACCTAGCAGTTTGAAAGCATACTAATATGAGTAGATTAATAGGTATCACTTTAGTGGGAAAGTAACAGGGTTCTGTGTGCCTTTCACATATAGCTGTGCTGGCCACATGACCATGGAAAATGTCTTCAGACAATGCTGGCTCCATTGGCCAAGAAATGAAGATGAGCATCGTGCCCTAAAGTTGGACACGACCGAATGGGGAAACCTTTACCTTTTATAAAATCACGTACTCCAGCTTTACATGGAATTTTCCTCGACTATCTGCTTGATTTTGATTGACCAATTCTTCTCTTTTTATTAAGATCAGGTCAAAGTCCGTTGATCTCATCACTCTTTCCTTCTTCCTTTGAAAGAGGACATTGTACATCCAAAGTGCACCCATGCTTTGCAGAATTTATTTGCCATCAGCTATAATAATATCTGAAATCAGAAGTTGCCTGTTACCATCAATTCTTGCTTATCTGAAACTTCTGCAGTTTGTTTCAGGCATCATTCAGATTCCCCCCCCCCTTTTTTTTAAGATGGTAGGCTATAGTCAATTTCAACTGTAAAGTTGTTTTTATTTTCTTCCCCATTTAATTTTAACCAGATGCTCTCTGAGTTTTTTGTTCATTCTCTTGAATTTCTCTATGTACAGTTTTAAAGTCAGATAATGGCCCTCAATTTCTTTTCCTATTGCATTTATTCTCTTTGAACTTGTTATTTCCTTTCATTTCTGCACTCCACCAAACTTACAGTACATCTATCAAATCATGTTTACTTTTCTTTAATAAGAGTTCAATCTAAGATTGTTTATTTTGCATATTCCATATCTACGCATTATAAACTTCAAAAGTCATCGATATTTTTTTCCTGACATCTCACCTGCTGTTTTGTGGGAGGAAGGTTGCTAAGATTTCTGAAAACTCCTCCAGTTTTTTTCTTTAATATCTAATATAACGTCAAGAGCTTGGGAAATCAGGAGATTCAGGCACTTCAAATGAGTATAAAGATTTATTACAGGCTTAAACTCTCCACAAGAATTTGACCAACTGGCCATTAAGGGAAATGCCCCAGAGATAAGAGAGGCATTCAAGGTGGGCTGGACTTAGATCTCTTGCAGGTGTGCTGGAATCATGATTTATGATGCATTTGAGCCTCCCTCAGGCTCAGCCTGGTCATCTCCTACAGTTAACTGTTAGGTACCGGTGAGACAGATGACGAGACGTCGAGGTTTCAACTGAATCTTTATTGTGGTTGAACTGAGGAGCCTTCACAACTCGGCTCCTTTAAATACTGTTGCCAACAAACCAGTAACCAATCCACATCCTTAAATGGTCCCGCCAGAACGGGCGGTCCAATGGGACGGGAGTTAGGACGCCACCTTTTGTTGCCGGGCGCCTCACAGCTGATGTTCAGCTGGCTGTCAGCATAACTAGCTTTAACTTATCTTACTATATAACAGTTAACAGTTACCTTTCTGGTCTATATTTCTATCCTTTAAATTCCTTGTAGCTCTGAAGCCCCCAAAATTGTATTACTGAATTACAGATTGATCTTTTGTTTCCTTGAAAATAAGAAGAAAAATATATCAATTAAGTGTCCAATTGTGTAACTTTTCTTTTAAAATATCTCCAAACTACAGAATTTGGGGGGGGGGGAACCACACAAGCCTGGCAAAATTGCAGTTTTGAATTAGAGACTAGATCAGCATAGTGTTCCTCTGAATACAGCCAAAAATATAGTACTTTAGAGCAGGATTGTCAAACTCGCAATGTCACATGATGTGTTGTGAAGTATCACAACTTTTTGTCCATTGCCGGTAATAAGGTGGGTGCAGTTTTGCCATGACACATCCGGCCAGTGGGCCAGCAGTTTGACACCCCTGCTTTAGTGAGATTAAGTCTTGATTAGGTGCCTTTTTTATGGTTTGTTTTCATTGGGACAATGATGTCTTTGTGCGTATAAAAATGTTCATCTCGTCCCTTTTATTATTGGTTTGTTAGATTTATGTCCCACAAAGATAATACTTTCTCTTCCCATTTATGCCCCACAACAACTTAATTCCATTAAGTTAATTCTTAAAACTTACTTTGATCTTCTTACCCCACATGATCTGACAGTGCCGGCATACGCTTGGTCCCTTTGATTAAGAGGGAGATCCAGGCAGCAGACCTTCTCTGTCATTGTGTCTAGAGCAAAACCCCTCCCTAGATTTGTACAGCCCCCTATTTGGTCCAATTTAAATGAGCCCTTATGATGTAGTTCTATTCTTAGGCCTTAAGTTTGAGCAAGTGATGCGGTTCTAGTTTTGAAATGATTGTTTCCCCCCCCCCCCCAGACATTTGATTTTTTTATGGTTTGTTGTTTATTGCATTTTGTAAGCTGTTCAGTGTTGTGACAGTTTGGAGAGTTTTCAGTGAGGATTCATAGCCCTGAACAAGTGGGAATGGCATTGCAGTGAAAATTGGCAGCAGGCAGAAAAGGGAAAGATTGTGAGATTACCCACTTGCCTTCTGGACAGATGATCCTCAAAAGTAGACTGCAGGAAATAAGGTTTTTATACTCAGTTTATGAGATGAGCAGCTGGAGTCAAGGAATTATATATATGTATATATAAATAAACTAGAAAAAGATGCCTGGACCAGACTATCTTAAAGTAAATGTGTTGTGGATAAACTTTTACACTCTTTGCAAAACACAACGGACTCTAGCCTATAGAAGGTTGCAAAGAGGCCCATGTATAGTATTAATATTGAAAGGGACATATTTGACTTCAACAATAATCTGTAGATGTGTGAGATGGTATCCACAGGGTGGAGCTGGGGTGCTGGATTATAGTGAAATGGCAGTTTCCCAGGAAGGAGGGAACACATTCCAGAAAGGGAAGAGAGAGAAGAAGCAGCACAGCCCAGAGCTGGATAGGAGACAGGAGAGAGTAAAAATAACCACTCCCTAGAATCTCCCAGGGTATTTCCATAGGCTGGGAGTAATAAGGGTTTAGTCTGGTAAGATTATGTCTGCTGTGTGTAAGTAAAATAAAGAATAGGACTCTGGCTGAATTGTTCCACACTGTTCTTGGGCTTCGCCTGACAATTGGCCAATATTATTGTTAAATAATGATTACAAGTTGTCCACAGTGATTCTAGCTGATAGAGCAAAAATAATTTTGCAAGATGTTATTCCCAATGATCAGTGTGTTTCCCCCCCTAAAAGACAGTTAAAAGACAATGCTAGAAATCTGTTGGACATTTTTAGAATATTTGGAGCAATATAATGAAAAACAAGCCACATTGATTTTCTTAGGGGGAAAAAAAAGGCAGAGAAGGCCTTTCACAATTTGAACCAAGCTTTCTTGGAGAGAACTTTATAAAATGGCTAAGATCGATTTACAGAAAGCAGAAAGCACAAATAATTATTAATGGAGGTCTAACAAAACTCAGTGAGATACAAAGAGGAAGCTATTGTCTGCTCTCTTGTTTATTTGTGTTCTTGAAATACTGAGTAAAGATATAACATAAGAGAAGAGGATTGTGGAAATAAGGATTTATAAAAGAAACTCATAAGTTAAGGGCTTTTAAGGATGATGGGTTGGTTCTGAAGATCCTTTAAAAGGAATTGAAATATTAATGGACAAATTTTAAAAAATGCATTAGCAGGTTTCAAGAATAATAAAAGAGAAGACAAAAATGTTAACAAAATATGTGAATAGAAGATAAAACAGAATTGATGAATAAAATTTATTTATTTATTTATTTGTTTATTTATTTATTTATTTATTTATTTATTTATTTATTTATTTATTTATTTATTTATTTGTCAGAAGAAGGGCTGAGAAGATATCTGCACACCCCTCAGATCCTGGACATAAACTGTTTCAACTCCTTCCTTGGGATGGTGCTATAGAGCCAAAAAACTAGGCCCACGGACAGTTTTTTTCCCCATTGTGCCCTCACTCTGCTGAACCCTTAATTCTCTCATTTCTGCCTAATGTCTATTAACACATGCAGTGTGGCTGTAGTAATATAATTTTTCCTTCTCATTATCTACCTTACTCCCCCTTTTATTAGCTTTATTATTATTATTCTATTGCTTGCATGTACGATGAGTGTTTTTGTACCAGAGACAAATTCCTTGTGTCACACTTGGCCAAATAAAGAATTCAATTCAATTCAATTCAATTCAGTTCAGTTCAGTTCAGTTCAGTTCAGTTCAGTTCAGTTCAATTCAATTCAGTTCAATTCAATTCAATAGGTTTTAAGATTTAGAAGAAGATAAAATATCTGTCTCGCTATGACAAATATAAATAAAATGAATGTTTTTCCTAGGATGATGTTTTTGTTTCAGACAATAACTGCTTTGACAACTGATGCCCCATTTGAACAGTGATAAGATGTAGGGACGTGGTGGCTCAGTGGGTTAGGACGCTGAACTTGTCGATTGGAAGGTCGGCAGTTTGGCGGGTCGAATCCCGAGTGCTGCGTAGCAGAGTGAGCGCCTGTTACTCGTCCCAGCTTCTGCCCACCTAGCAGTTCAAAAGCACGTAAATTGGAAGTAGAAAAATAGGGACCACTACGGTGGGAAGGTAACAGCGTTCCATGCGCCTTTGGCGTCTAGTCATGCCGGCCACATGACCACGGAGACGTCCTCGGACAAGCGCTGGCTCTTCGGCTATGAAACGGAGATGAGCACCGGCCCCTAGAGTCGGAAACGACTAGCACGCATGTGCGGGGGAACCTTTACCTTTACCTTTACCTTTAAGATGTATTTAAAATGTATTGTGTATGTATGTGTGTATATATGACTGTGTGTGCGTGTGTGTGTATACTTTACATTATGTTACATTACATTATTATTGCAATACATTACATTGCAATACTATACTATATTTATTTATTTTATTTATTTATTTATTAGTTTTTATAAACCGCCCTTCTCCCGAGGGACTCGGGGCGGTGTACAGAGGAAGGAAGGTATACAGATGAACAATAAAAAGTAATAAAAACAATAGTGAAAACAAACTGGGACCCCAATTAACGCTATCATGCCAGGCCGGATTGCTGGAACAGGAAAGTTTTTAAGTCGCGACGGAAGGTACGGAGGTCGGGGGCCATCCGGATTTCGGTTGGTAAGCTGTTCCAGAGGGCCGGCGCACCCACTGAGAATGCCCTCCCCCTGGGGGCCACCAGCCGACATTCCTTGAGCGGTGGCACCCTGAGGAGGCCCTCTCTGTGGGAGCGCACAGGACGGTGGGGTGCTGACATCGGCAGAAGGTGCTCCCGTAGGTAGTCCGGACCCATGCCATGTAGGGCTTTGTATGTCATTGTTAGCACCTTGAACTTCACTCGGAAGGCAACCGGAAGCCAGTGCAGCGCACGGAGGAGAGGTGTGATATGGGAGTATCGGGAGGCTCCCAAGAGTGTCCGTGCCGCCGCACTTTGCACCAGCTGAAGCTTCCGAGTGGATCTCAAGGGCAGCCCCATGTAGAGAGCGTTACAATAGTCTAGGCGAGAGGTCACAAGGGCATGGGTGACTGTACGTAAGGAATCCAGGTCTAGATAAGGCCGTAGTTGGCGAACTAGTCGAACCCGGGAGAAGGCCCCCTTGGTCACAGCTCCTATGTGGTCTTCTAGGGAGAGCTGCGAGTCTAGGAGGACACCCAGGTTGCGGGCCCTATCAACAGGGGGTAGTAACATGTCCCCCATGTTAAGCAATGGGACATTCTGAATATCCTGGTTTGCCGGAACGTACAGCCATTCAGTCTTGTCCGGGTTCAGTTGAAGCCTGTTCCTCCCCATCCATTCCCAGACCGCTTTCAGGCAGCGGGACATCACGTCTAGGGCATCACTGATATTGTTTGGAGTTGAGATAAAAAGCTGGGTGTCATCAGCATACTGATGGAACCCTACTCCAAAACTGCGAATGATCTCACCCAGCGGTTTCATGTAGATGTTGGACAGGAGAGGCGAGAGGACCGACCCCTGAGGGACTCCGCAAGCGAGAGGCCTCGGGGTCGACCTCTGTCCCCCTGTCAGCACCGACTGCGAGCGACCCTGGAGAAAGGAGGAGAACCAACGCAGAACCGTGCCTCCCACTCCCAGTCCCCTGAGGCGTCGCAGCAAGATACCATGGTCGATGGTATCGAAAGCCGCCGAGAGGTCTAATAATACTAGGACAGAGGAATAGCCCCTGTCCCGGGCTCTCCAGAGATCATTCATCAGAGCGACCAATGCCGTCTCCGTGCTGTAGCCCGGCCTGAAACCCGATTGGTATGGGTCTAGATAAACCGCTTCATCCAGGATCTGAGGAAGTTGGTGCGCCACCACGCTCTCAACAACCTTCGCAAGGAAGCGAAGATTGGAGACTGGACGAAAGTTATTTAAAGAGGATGGGTCCAAGGTGGGCTTCTTGAGGAGAGGTCTCACCACTGCCTCCTTCAAGGCGGTGGGGAAGTGACCCTCACTCAGAGAAGCAGAGATGACCGCTAGGAACCATCCACGTGTCCCCTCTCGAGCTGCATAGGCCAGCCAGGAAGGGCACGGGTCCAGTAAGCATGTGGAGGAGCTCAACCTTCTCATAATCCTGTCCACTTCCTTAGGAGTTACAGGATCAAATTCATCCCAGATGACGTCGACAAGACCGTCCATGTCTTGTTCTTCCATCTCAGCCCAGTTGGAGTCCAGGCCAGTTCGAATCCGAGCAATTTTATCCAGCAGATATTGACCGAATTCCTCGGCTCGACCCTGCAAGGGTTCCTCCCTCACCTCTTGGTTTAATAGGGAGCGAGTCACCCTGAACAAGGCAGCCGGGCGATTATCTGCGGACGCGATGAGGGTGGAAAAATAGTTGGATTTTGCCACCCTTATCGCAGCGAGATAAGACCTGGTGAGGATTCTTAGTCGCAATCGGTCGGATTCGGATCGGCTGGATCTCCAACGGCTCTCTAGGCCCCGTCTCCGACGCTTCATCTCCCGGAGCTCCTCGGTGAACCATATAGGAATAATTTGGTCTAATCTGTAAATTTAATAAAGAAATAAAAATAAACCTTGTATGGCAGGTTGATGTGAGTGACTGACTGGCCCAAAGCCATCCATGGAATTTGTGAGGCTGCTCTTAGACCTGGGTCTCCCTTGGGCCAGTCTAACTTTCACCCTTACACCATACTGGCTAGATAGAAAGGATTATTCTTGGAGTTCAACTAATAGTATTTCAGTTCAGATCAATTAGATTTACATTGGAATTCTACTGATAGCAAATGAATTAATTTAAGGGAAGCTAGCTAGGGCAGCTTTATTTAAGCTGGTGCCCTTTAGATGTGTTAGGAACAGTAGGAAGATAAATATAGGGTTGATTAACCCTATCAGAATACATAATATTTCAGTCTTGGAGGCTTTTCTCTTTTATTTAAAACTTGATCAGTAGATCTTTTATCCTGATATATCACCAATGAAATAATATGATAAACCTGGATCTTCAATTAATTCCTAAACAAATTTCATTTATTTTTTTTTCAAATAAACCCAATTTACCTGCATAGAAGTGTGACAAGTCTGATTAAACACAGTGCTGGGGGGGGGGTTGCAGAGGGGAGAAGCAGGGATGAAAACAGGAAGAGGGGCATTTTATACACTATACCTGGTAAGTATCAAAGCTAAAACTAAGTTCCTCAGTACTTCTATTAATCATTCAAAGGTGGCCTCATTTCAAACATCCCTCTCTAATTCTTTAATTAGAAAGATAATTAGTTCTGATTCTGATGAAGGAGGAAATTTAAAGGTCAGCTTTTATTTTTTTTCAAAAAAAATTAAATGAAGGAAATTAGAAAAATCTGGTGAAGATAAGTAAGTCTTGTATCTGTTGTTTCCTGTACAATAAGACATTTTCTCAGCCAGATGGCTAGGGAATTCTGAGAGTTAAAATTCACACATTTCAAAGTTGCCAAGTTTGAAAAACACTGCTCTCAATGTGCTCCTTTCTCAGAAAATCTCATTGCTGGTATTTCCCATCACATAGGACTTTAACCATCAGTTCAATAAGCTTCTATGCTTGAAAAGGATATTTGGGGCAACCTGACTTTAAAAAAGGTTTACATCGTGTTTTACTGTATAATGTATAGCACTGGTAAATCGAGGGTTAAATTTTAAAAAGCATTTATATTTGACAGAGATTTCCATGTTATAGGAATGCTGTGAGCTACAGAACACCCTGTGGTAGTTGCAGACATATTTTGTAACAAATGAAATCAAAGATATGTTTCTCTAATGGTCCTAATTCTCACATTCATCCTGAAAATTAAATATTTTTCCACTGAAAATGGGAAGATAAGAAAAACATGACTCCTCTGAACAAGGAAGCAATGTTAACTACTTTTTAAAATGGCCTTTCTTACATTTTTATTGCAAGGAATACTTTTCAAAATGTTAGAACAGAGTGCAGCATAGGAAAAGAACTTAAATTGATAGGAAATGTATGTTTGTCTAAGTGTATTTGTTTCCAATCCTTTTCTCAAACATCTTTTACCCATGTTTGCAACATATTTCATTTGGATGTGAAACAAGAACTATAAAACTTAATATATACTGCTATTCTGTCAAATGACCTAACCTATCTAATAATGACATTATTTGGTTATGTTCCATATACATATTTATTTATTTATTTATTTTATTTATTTAGATTTATATACCGCCCTTTCCTGAAGGACTCAGGGCAGTTTACAGGATAATTAAAAGAAAATCAGTACAAAAGTTAAAACAAATTAAAAAAGATTAAATGAAACCCTGAGAGAAAATAAAAACCCAGTTAAAATTAAAATATACATGTATTTGTGTGTGTGTGTGTGTGTGTGTTACTTTTGCTTGCATGTGTAGATGGCATTTTCTGGGGGATATATTTACCTTTAGAAGAATGTGTCCATTGGAATATGTGTACATGTTATTTATTTTAAAGATAAAACTTGAGCAAATGTCTTATTTATTCATTTATTTAGTCTGTCAACCTGCCTGACTTCTAGATCAGCTTATTCAGAGGATGCATTCAGCAGCTTGAGTTTCCTATCAATATTGGAGTTTACTTATTACTAGCCCTAAATATTTGTCTCCAGGCTATTCAAAGAGTCAAGCCATCTTTAAACAACAGCACAGTTTTTTCTCCTCTCTTTTTCAACTGCCATTCACTGAAGCCTGTGATGGAGTTATAGCTCTGTGTTATAATTCACATCTTTCTGTGGTGGTTGACATCTAAATCTGATGTGGTGTCTCATAATAGTTCCGAGATGAGTGTTTAGCATCTCTAAGCTGCATGAATTTCTGTCCCAGAATACTGATGCTTAGCTAACTCTGGTGCACTCTTCGCTCATGAGTCAGCATCCAGGGTATAAATCAAGCCAGCAGAGTGAGACTGAGGCCTGTTGCTTGAAGATAAAAGTCTGTGGCAGATTCTTTTCTGTTTCTTCACTATTTTTCAATCAATTACCTTTCAATTTTAGAGACAGCAATATTGATTCTCAGATCTCTTGCTCTCATACTCATCAATAGAAGTTCAAGGTTGTTGAAGTTAGCATTTATCTTATTGATTTGATTCCTTCAGCTCTTGCAATGAACATCATATATACCATTTTTATTAATGATACAGCCAAAGATGTCTTTAATACAAAAATTGTAGTATATGCCATGGGGCACTTTTCATGAAAATTCTACATTTCCCTCTTCTGAGAAGAGGAATAATTGTGATACAAGGATTCAAGGGTTCCAGCATATGTTGAAGAAATATAATAGGAATTAGGAATATAAATCAGAAGCTTCTCTTTTTTGAGGATTGGCTAATTGGAAGTGTGGTGACTACATTCTATTTATATAGTCATTCCTCTTACCAACATGATTTTGGGTGACTAACAACATTGAAAAAGCAAAAAAAAAAAAAACAAAAACAAAGCAAAAACAAAAAACAAAAACCCACCAAGGAACAAGCAGAACCAACATACTATGATAATTGAGGAAACCTGCTACCCTCTGGTTTAACTAATATGATCAGGAAAATAGCCAAGTTGTGATGACATTCTGAAAAGTTAATATATTTGGACCTAACCTAATTTCACATGGTGGTGTTCTAGAGGGCAGCAACTGAAAAGTCACACTTCCTGAGCTCCCCAAGATGGCATTCTATAATGTTTGGGACCAGGTGTATTCCTTTCCTGCCAGATCAAATGAGATTGGTAGACCCAATATTGAAAAAGCTTGTTCCTCAGCTTCATATTTTCTTATGGTTTCTAGATGACAACCAGTGCCTTGAATTGCATCCTAAGTCTACAGTAAACCAGGACAGTTTATGAAGTAAAGATGTAACATAAGTGTCTCTACATCTATCCATAACTGGTGATTCCATCACATTCTGGATCTATAGCAGCTTCTGGAATTTTTCAAAGGCAGCCCTATACAGAACACATTGCAGTGATCCAAATGAAAGGTGATCAAAACATGAGTGATTGTACTAATTGTCTCCTGATCTAGGAAAGGGTACAACTGGCAAACAACACTAAGCTGTGCAAAAATCATCCCAGTGAGTAGCTGCATGTAGATGTTAAAAAAGAACAGGAAGTTGTTGAGCCCTGAGAACCCCACACAAAAGGAGATATAGGTTAAAACTCTACCCTATCAACACTGACTGGAGCCCATCCTGAAGGAGGAAGGAAAACAATTGCCGCCATCTCCCAATGCTCAGAGCCAGTCTAGTATATTATGATTGATGAAACTGAAACTGAATTATCAAGGAGGCAAGGGTGGACATACTTCCATCTCCTCCCTTCAGAGATTATCCACAAACATGATCAATATCACCTTGGCCCCATACCTAGATCTGTAACTCTACTGAAAGAGGTCCAAATAATCTCCTTTGACCAGGGATCTTTGTAGCTTGACCACCTTCTCAACAAATTTCCTAAAAAGGAAAGGTTGAACATAGGATAAAAATTGCCCATAATGGTCAGGTCCAGGGATGACTTTTTGCAGAGGAGGTGGGTCATTGCCTCCTTAAGCGCTTGACAGGGCTACCTCTTCTCATGAGACACTTTTACCATTGCCCATACAATACATCATAAAAAAACCTTAGCTAAAGAACATGGATCTACAACAGAGTTCATAACTTAAGGAAGCCTAATCATTTCCTTGGTACTAATTAGGATGAAACTAAGCCCAGATAGCCAAGTGAAGTTTCAGCCTCCGTCAACTTCACAGGATATGCATCATAAGCTGAGAAAAACCTGGAATGAATCCAATCCACCAGATGTCTAAAATGTTCCTCAGCCTTGTAAATCAGACTCCAACCCTTTCTTCCCCATAAGGGACTGGACCACTCAAAATACAGCAGCCAAATGATTATCTGCAAATTCAATAAGGACAGAGAAGTATTTACATTTCCCGTTCCTTACTGTCATGAGGCAGTAGTAATAGTTCTAACTCATGCTCCATTAGATTCATCCCTCATTATCCTCCAGCAGCCTCTAGGCCAGTGATGGCAAACCTTTTAGAGACTGAGTGCCCAAACTGCAGCCCAAAACCCACTTATGTATTGTTGGATGCTGGGTGGGCATGGACCATTGGGTGGGTGTGGCTGCAGTGGTAACGGCAGACTGGGTGGGACTAAAAAGTTCAACTAATCAATTCCAACTTTGCGAGATTTTTTTCCCCCCACGAGAAGTTGATTGATTGAAACTTTTTTTTTACACACGGCGGCGGAGGCCTAAAGTGAAAAGGTTTTATAAAACCCAGCTGCAGGCCTAGGACTAGGGCGATGGTGCGCGTGCCCACTTAGAGGGCTCTGCATGCCACCTGTTTTCCACCACGGCTCTAGGAATTTGAGAAAAAATATAGCAATGGATATTTTCACAAAATGGCTCTTCCAGTTAATACTGGGAATCACCTATGCTTACTTGTGATTTTCAGATTTGCAAGATTCTGTTAATGTGGTCTTACAATAAAGTAGATTGAGCTCTTCTTGTCATGATTGTCATCTGGTCTACTTGGGAGGCTGACAAGTGAGAAAGTACACAATTTACTAACTAATGTTAGGCGAATTCTTTCTAGATTTCTTTCTTTGCCTGTTATCCATGTATGGGCTTCCCCCCCCCCCCGCTTGATCAGATTGTTACCTAGGCAGCATTTCTTCCTCTTATCACCCAAGGTCATTCTCACTATTACAATTGCAGAGATTCTTTCAATTTTTAAAAGAATGTCTATGTGGAGCCCAAAGATATTGTTAGGAAATAAAATTATGCTGAGGTTTAGTGTTTTGCTTCACAGTATGTCAAAAATTTTATTGGGTTTGTTGTTGGGTTCTTTTATTGGTAATTGCACAATCTTTAATTAAATAAATAAAACAGTGTGAAGTTTATAGTCACATTACTGCCCACAGATACCACATTAGAGGCCGAATGCATAAATCAATATTCTGGAGAGATTCCCAGATATGAGGACAGGAAAAAAAAAGCTCTGTTGAAAATAGAATATCCAGTACAAACTTTATCCAGAAGGAAGAATCAAGACAAAATAATTGTTTGCTGGACATGTGACTTTTCCTGTGTCAGATTATACATAAAAGAAGTGCTGCAGATAGCAGAACAATTCAAGCTTGTTGAAAATTAGCATGTTAAATGGTATGTAAGAATAAACTTACTAATGTTATGAGCAATAATAGCTCTGTTGTGATGTCTTCATATTATGCAGTTTTGTTTTGCAGTTTGTTACTATCCTATGTAAATAATATTTAAAAAATATTAATTTGATTAGTATATTAGAACAAGTTGTTATGTAGTTGTGAATGGTCAGTTTTTGAGGTAACTCATAAATACAGAGATGGCTTATCTTTATTAAATAGAGGGCATACTTAGAAGGGCACCCATGCGCACAACAGCACCTGAATTCCAACCGAACTAGGTTGGAACAATTTTAGAAAAGACTACATAACTCTTAAGGTAGATAAGAATCTAAGGATTCTTTAAGGCAGTGCTTTTCAACCCATGATACATGTACCACTGGTGGTACTTCAGCATCTGGCAGGTGGTATGCGTATGACAAGTTGAAAAGCATGGTTTAAAAAAAATGTAAAAAAAAGTGTAAAAGTGTAGCAGCGGGATGAGTTAAAACAGTGGCAGTACCACACAGGCCTGTGGGAGAGTCAGCTGTAGCTGCGGTGTTGCCGAGGCTCTGCTGAGCATCCAGGATCAGTGCTAGCCTCCAGCTGATTGGTGCACGGCTCCAACTGATTGGCACTTCCAGAAGCAGTGCGTAGCTGGAGGTGCACCAAAGAGAAAAGGAGGGGGGAGTGGGGAGAGAGGAGAGGATGTAAAAGAAGGAGGTTTTGGCAGGAAAGGGAGAGGGGAAAAAAGACAACAGGGAAAGAAGGGGATGAAGAAGAGGCTGTGGAAGAAGGGCCCAGCAGGCAGGGAGGAAAAAGAGTGAGGAGAGGGAGAGAGGAAGAAGGGATGACCAGCCAGCTGACCAACAAGGTAGTGGTGCATATTAATAAATATGGATAAGTTCATCATACATCTGCCAGTGCAAAGGAAAAGTGATTCAGCAAAAGAACCGCCACAGAAGAAATTAAAACCAGTACTTTTTTCCTTTTCACTTCCTGAAAGTGATACAATCTGTGAAAAGGTTGAAACACCTGCTTTAAGGGACCTCTATGTATGTAATTAGGGATGCGGTGGCTCAGTGGGTTAGGCCACTGAGCTTGTCGATCAGATGGTCGGCAGTTTGGCAGGTTGAATCCCGAGTGCCGCATAACAGAGTGAGCGCCTGTTACTCGTCCCAGCTTCTGCCAACCTAACAGTTTGAAAGCACGTAAAAATGCAAGTAGAAAAATAGGGACCACTACGGTGGGAAGGTAACAGCGTTCCATGCGCCTTTGGCATCTAAGTCATGCCAGGCACATGACCACGGAGACGTCCTCGGACAAGCGCTGGCTCTTTGGCTTTGAAACGGAGATGAGCACCAGCCCCTAGAGTTGGAAATGACTAGCACGTATGTGCGGGGGAACCTTTACCTTTACCTTTATGTATGTAATTATTTCATACTATGTTAGGATTAAAGACTATAAGAGATTTTAACCCACAAAACACTGGCATTTTTGGCATACAGATCCATGGAAAGACTGTTGACCACCCAGTGACCCAAAGAGATTGATTTCTAGAATGCTACCCATCCACTACCTGCAAACTTTGAGGCAGAAGCTCAATGGGTATGCTTAGGAAAGGACACATCAGCACCCTTCTTCCTCTTCCCAAAACCTAATCACCATAAAACATAATGTGACTCCAATACCATGATTTTGTTTTGATCTTATTCCCAAGTCCACTTCCCAGTGGCTGCAGTCAGCCATGCTTTCATAAAGGAATATTATTCCTTCTTATAATACCAATATTGTTATCACCAAAATATTTAACCACATCAACCACAACAAACTGGTCAACTTGTTGATTTTAGAAACACTTTAAAAGACACCCAACTTTTATTTAGTTCCCCAAAATAATGCTTTGTGCTCCCCCTGCTGGCTTTCAAGCAATAGTTTAATGTAAAAGAATCTCCTTGTACATTTAAACAAACACAGTGAGGTATGGTTTCAGGACATTATTATTTCCTAAAAGTTGCCTTAAAAATCCATACTGCATCATAGAGAGAAAACATATTCAATATTGCTTCAGCTTGATTAGCTGAAAACAGCAGTGTATGTAGCATATGAATCACTTCCAGAGTAGAACGGAAAAGAAAAAAATATCTGGTAGTAGAATCCATTTATAAAAAATTTAGAGATCATAGTTAGATTTAATGTACTTCATTTCCCTTCTCAAAAACATATCTGCCAACCCCTCCAGCACCCACATTGGATTCTGAAAACAATTCCACTTTCACACAAAGGCCTATGAACCCAACAAATTTTCATACCCAGGTCTTTCTTTACAAATCTACAAATCTTTCTTTACAAATTTGGACCACTGAAAAAACTCTATTTTATTGATTTCAAGAGCATTTCAAACAAATAAAAGTGTCATGTGTATTTCATATGGGTAGAGCTTATTAGAAGACACCAGAGTTTACCTCCTCTAACCTGGGTCCCTGCACATGAATGTGATCTTTTATACAATGCCTCTCCCCAAAGTTTTTATCAGCCTGGGAAACAGAAGCATTGTCAATAAATATATAGTAGTTCTACAGCACAGCCAGCATTCTGAAGAATCAACTCAAGAGGCTGAGCCATCATAAGGAACAATCTGTAAAAAAAAACCCTCTTGCTGTGATGGATCTGCCAGACTTTCCCCGTATTCTAACAGTCTAATTGGAGAGACAAGAACATGGTATGCCTTTTAGAATAAATCAGGGATAGCTCATTAAGTGCTTTGTTCTACACTTCTTGAACCATAGTCAGGGATTGCAAAGAACTCTAAAAGTAAAAGAAACAAGAAAACTCTCACTTAAAACAAAATCTGTAGAGTTACTTTTTACTGTTTTTTAAAACTTATCTGGTGGTTGGTATGATTATTGATCTTCTATCATTCAGTCAGAACTCCTTTCAGACCAGGATTGTTGATTCTTATGCCATTTTCATTAAACTTTAATATCTGCCCTACATGCATAGATTGTTCCAATAATCCCAGTAAGAGTGTCGTATCTTCTAAATTTCATTAAACCTTATCCCAGAAAGTGCTATAAGCTGAACTGCAAAGATTTGGTTCTGTGCCCTATGTCTAAATTAGCTTTGTTCAGATTAGATCATTGTACTCTGTCTGAAACTGCTGCATTCCTCTTTTTTAAAACAAATATTCAACAAAAATTGCATCTGCTTTTCTCCTTGATGGCTTTCCTTCTCTAAGGGCAACAAATCAAGTATACTCTGAAATTGGCATCCCATATTGAATTGGCTGCTGTTGCTATCACCATTAAATCAAAAAGACCTACATGAATCTCTAAGAAAATGGAGCCATGAAAAATTAACCACGTAGATTTATGGGGAACAAATCATACACCATTAACCTAATCATTCTGAAGTTAAATTGCAAGGTTAATGACAGAAAAAAAGGCTCTGTGTTAACAATGGGTGGAGGGTTATTCATACTTAAAATTGCTCTCTGAACTTCAAATAAACAAATAAAGGTCAATAGTTTGGGAAAAGTTATCCAATGGACATCCTGGAGCTTCAGGTTAAGTGCTCTTTTATTAAACACTTTTATAAATGATCTGGATGAAAAATTCAAGATCCAGATAATGAAATCCTCAGGGATATTACATAAAAATAGCAGAATGAACATAAACACGATGCAAATTCCATTCTGTTTTCTGTATATTCTTATACCAAATCCTTTAATGAAATTATTTTGTCTACAGAGGTGTGAAACTGCAAATAGGAATTTGGCATATGGATATAGAAAAAGGTACTTTTGCTGATTTCAAAAGGAAGTTAAATAATGAAAAATATACTTGCTATAATATGCAGAATAAGATTCTATGAGAGTCATCTTTGCCATAATTGGGAACGTATCCATACACCTTGTCAAATCTAGTGGTAAAATTCTGGTTTCTACTGTCTTTGGCATTTTATAAAACCTATGGAAGTAGCCTTTACATTTTTTATTTAATAGTCTTGTTTATTACTCACAAGACATACTTATACAGGACAGCATTGAACAACCTGATTCCCTTCACTATTCTTGAATTTTGGAATAATAATTTATTTTTCCTATCCTGTAATATGCACACACAGTATAACCCAAACTTGTATTAGATACTTTGTATGAACATGTCTAGGAAAGCAAGGCATTTTCATTATTCTAACACCATTTTTACTGTTACTGTCTCCTCATCCTTGCACTGAGGAGACATGTCTTTAGCAGAGAGGTTATTTATGCACATAGGATTCCCCCAAACCAAGGCTAAACTAAGGTCTAAGCAAATTAGGCCCCTTGTTTGGGGTAGGATTAGGGGTAGGGGAAGGCCTGCTAACCATAAGTGTTATATAAATGCATTCTTATACTCCTGTGATTTGTGTTAGTTGTGCCTCATTATATGGTACACTTTTTCCTCACAGTTACTGTTCATGTAGACAAAAAGTGTAAGAAATCATCTTCTATTTCAAACACGCTTCCCCCATTGGGCTCAACTGTATTCCTGATGCCTTTAAATAAATAATAATTTCATCCTGTTGATTTTGGAAGTCAGGATAGAGATGCTGAATGACCCCCAGGGCTTCCCATGGGCTCCTACACTGGAGAAAATTCCTTCACATGATTAATATTTGGAAGAGCCTTTAGAGATTGCTATTTCCAGGCAAGCAGAGAAGATGATGCACTAAAAATCTATTTAGTAGAAGAAACATTCTACTTGGATGTGTATTACATTGTTAAAATGAGTAGGGACTCTATTAGGTATACACAATGCTTTGGATTTGATTGTGAAGAGATATTTTGGATCAAAGATCAGAAGTGTCTCTTTCCAGGATCTAGCAAGTCTGCTTGAATTGAATACCTTAACAAGACTTGTGGGTAGAACCAAGACGAACTGAGAATCAAAATACCTTGGCCAACAAGCTAAACTTCTCCAATTGCCCATCTCTAGAATTCCTATCCAAAGTTAACAAAAGCTTTGCTGACTCAAAAATTTGAAAACTACAGGTCAACTCCTCTGGGGTGGCCATTGGCCATTAATTCTACCATACACCTTGACTCTGTTGGAGATGGTATGATCTCTGAGCAGTGGGGCATGTGAGAAAGGGATGAGAAAGAGGGTCTTTTCATACTGTCCCTGAGACTCCTCTTCACTTATCCCTCCTGGGTTGTATCATGTATTTCTAAGTAAACACCAAATACAGTAAATGTCTGCTCTAACTCATTGATAGTTGGGCTAAACCCATATTCTGCATCCAAGACAACACTTGCCTCTCTTTTTAGTGTGATGCTTAATTACTCAGTATAATTTCAGCATTCAGCCTATGTTCAGGAGTATATCTTTTAGCAAGGGCTGCTGCTGAATTGAAATATCTGAGCAGCCACGCTATTTATAGATGGTGATTTGAGGGGGGGGGGAAAGATGGATGGCCCCAGCTCAGTTTCCTTCATTCTTGTGTGCAATATATTTCTATGCAGTAGAACTCATTTCTTTTTTTTCTCTAGGTGAAGAAAGACTAAAATATAATACCCAATACTGATTATCCATATTATGTAGATTACCCTACATGTGCCATAAGAAAGCAAGAAGAGAGCAAGGTGTCCTTTGCCAGAAAAGCCTGCTGTGCGTGGAATGAGTTCCATAATAATAATTAAAAAAACCCAGAGAGTTCAGACTCCTGACTGTTAAGTAGATTGCCAATACCTCTCTTAACACAGGCCATTTTATTTTCAAGTTATGTCCACATTTAGCCACTCCAATACCTTTTAAGTACAGCACATTAGAATTCATTGCAAGACTATTCGTTCACTGTTCTTTCCCACTATCCCCTTAAGGGCTTCTACCCTTTACAGAGATGCTATGGAACATTTCCGAAAGACACTTATATTAGCATGCTGTTCACATGGTGACCATGGTATGAAGGGTACCCAAAGAGACCTAGCAGTTTTAGACATTCCTCCACTAACTGAATACTACCAAAAGGACATAATCGCACAAACCCTAACCTTTTATATATGAGAAGGCTGCCTAAAACTCCAATCAGGAAGATCTGGAAGATTGTTAACATCACAAAGGCCCTGGGTGAGTTCAAGAAATATTCTTGCCTGAAGCAAAGGAGCCCATCTGTGCTTTGATTCAAGGTGAATAGCATAGAAGGTAGAACAAGTTATGCTGTCTGAAACAGAATATCTTACAAACAGCTGGTAATAAAGGACCACAAAAATGAATGGAATCATTTGATTAGAAATTTGCAGAGTCAATATGATAGAGATGTGTTGGATTAAGAGGGAAAACCCAGACTCCAATCTACTCTAGAAATAGCGGATGGTTTGACTTAACTATTGTAATTTGGTCCAGCCTATTTCATAAATTTATTGTTAGAGGGGAAAACTTGGATCTTCAGTTCTTCATAGTACCAATGTGTGTACAAGTATTTTGCTGTGTACACAGTGACCATAAACCAGTCTACAGGTAGTCTTTGATTTACAAACATTCGTTTGGTGACTATTTGAAGTTACAACAGCACTGAAAAAAGTGACTTAAGACTGTTTTTCATATTTATGACCGTGGCATGTATTTATGATGGTTGCAGTGTCCCAGGGCCATATGATCATCTTTGCAACCTTCTGACAAACAAAGTCATTGGGAAAGCCATAGTCACTTAATAGTCATGTTACTAACTTAACAGCTGCAATGATTCACTTAACAATTGTGGCAAGAAAGATTGTAAAATGATTGTAAAATGAAGCAAAACTCCTTTACCTGTACTGCATTTTAGCACAGCATGTTGCATGAATTAAAAACTGAGGTTAAAGTAAAAATATGTATGGCCTGAAAACACAGCCCATTAAATAAGCAGCTCAGTCTGTGAATTTGAGAAGTTAATTCAAAAGACATAGTTTCATTTTCTATCTCTCCCAGACACTGACTTTTTTATACAACATGAAGGAAAAACATAGTGTTGATTTTTTTAAAAAAAATATGTATGTCCTGGTTTATCTATGCACCCTTTTATTTCATTGATGACAATTTTAGAGATATATTTTTTAAAAAAACATGTAAGCTATACCAACTTCGGTAATTTGTAAAGCATGTAAATATTGTAGACAAAAGCATGAATTATTACAATTTATTAATATACATACAACCATGATCCCAAAGTTTTTCTCAGGTGCTCCATGCCAAACAGTACCACATAGAAATCTGTTCTAATTATTCTTCTTGCTGTAGCCCATATTCTGAGCCAATACCTGAGCATTCTTCTATTATAAAAATAGTTTTATCAATTTTTTATTTTATTTTTAATGATTTATGCTTTATAATAAAACCAAATGGAAACCCAGTACACATTTCTCTCTCCAGAGCACAGACCAACAAATGAAAGACAGGTTTAGGAGCCATGAACCAATTTTCAATTCCCCATAGAACTAGGTACATTGATGCTTAGAACCAAAAGCTGATAACAAAGCCTTCTTTGATTTAACTAAACAAGAAAAAAGGTAAACTATCCAGAGAAGATCCTGAAACCTCGAAGCTAAAGCATTATTAGCCCTTATTCATAAGCTATATCTGTTAGTATATAACACTGCCTTTGTAGTCTGAAAATTCGAATGTGCTTGAAGCACAATTCTTCAATTCTAGTATGGGAAAAGGCATGAAAAAGACTGTCTTCACTCTTAACATATATGAGATTTAATTGGAAGGAAGATCTCAAACTGTTATTTTGTAACATTATTTTGAATTGTGTCTTACTTTTTAAAAATAAAATATTATTCTTAAATAATATTTAACATTTTTGAAATGAACTAGAAATCAATAGAACTTCTTCAGAACTTAGACAAATAACACTGAGCCAGCTCCTCAAGCCAGAGAGTATTAAAAAATTGAAATAAAAATTCAGGAATGGGGACACTTGGGACTTATTTACTAAGCCCAGTGAATGCCAGTTATGTCCAGTTACAATTATAGGCTCTTCAACACTTCCACATAACCATATCATAAATATGCCCTAGTAATCCTTTTTTTTTAACTCTTCCATGAAGTTTCCTTCATTTTGTCTCCAACTTATGGGTGAGTTAGGGTCATCTTTAGATATAGTAACACTATAGTGTGCATTCTCTTTGATACCGTCCAATGGCGGTCTTAATGTATATAAAATGTATTAGATTTTGTCATTATGTTGGAGGATAGTCAGGTGATTGGCAATGACTGTGAACGAAGGTCAAAGAGAAAAAAACAGATGCACAACTGGGACAACAAACTTCTTTTCAGAATTAAAGGATCAGTGAAATGCAATTCCAGCTTTTAGTGGTAACTGTTCTTAATCCAGAAGCTTTACCAATTTGTCAAAAGACAAATTCACTCCTACACAGAAAAGATTAATTCCCTTCTAGGCAATTATCTAGAATGATTTTATGTTTATTTGTCTTTATTCCGCATTCCTACATTTCTAACTATACAGAAGGGTTTCATAAAGCAAGCTATATTTTTGTGCAACAACGAACATGTGTTGCACTATTTAAATAGGACTTAACATAAAGGTTATAAATACAAGTTTACTTGCTGGGATCAGCTGCGGTTTCCTGTTAAGTAGCAAATCCAGGAAATATAAAATGTTATTTCGGAAAAAACTTTTAATTAAAAAGAACATCTGTGAAACCCTTGTTAATTTTTTTAAAAAAAGGAAAAAGGAAACAGGCTCAAGTGAATATGGGAAAATTTGATGATTCAACATTGTTGACTCAATAAAAACACCTGAATAGGATGAAATGTTACCACTACTTAATTTACAGTAAGTAATATCAGTGTGCATTGAGCCATGTTGTTCTTCTAAAATAAGGGGGGGGAAGAGAAGCATGATTGATAGCCAATAAACTTTTGAAATTCATTTATATTTTGCTTAGAATGATTGATGTATATCTAAATTATGAATGGAATTATAATTAAGATTGGGATGATCAAGCCAAGTTGATTCTCCTTTGTGACAGTGAAGAGGTCAAAGAAAATGTTTTGAGACAATAGGAGGATAGCCAATAGTTATAGTTCTTTCATTCCTGTTTGCCAAACTCCCACAATGCTAAAAATCCTATATTAAGGTAATGGGAGCTCCATAAATATTCCCATATGAATTATATGAAAAACTGGCTGTAGTGTCACAGGATTAAAATGGGTGGGAAATCCTACATATCCAGTTCTGCACAAATATACCTTCACATATAGAATTCATATCTGTATGGAATAAAGACAGTAGACACCAGGGATGCCTATAAAGAGGGCTTCAAAAAAGTCAAGATGAAGGTCACAGTCATGAAATTCAAGCTCCACCCTTTTTTATACATTTTGCAACATATGTAACTAAAGGCTATACTTTGATCACATGATTGGTTGCACTATTTAGTTTTTTGACCCTCAGCATAAGAGAAATTTTGATACCTCAGCATAAGAGAAATTTGATACCTCAGCATAAGAGAAATTTGGCTTGATCCTGAACTCCTTTTCAAATGTGTGGGTGTTCACTCAATCAAAAAAAGAAAAAAAGGGAGCATTGTAGAACCTGGATTGTTGGGCAAGAACCAGGCAAGCTGGACTGAAGTCTCAGCTTTAAATGCTCATTGAGTCACTCTGTGTCAGCTATACTTCACGGGCTGCTTTGATGAAGAAAAATGGAAAGAGAAAGTGCAATGTCCATTTTTAACTCCTGAAGGAAAGTCAACATATAAATCTAACGAATAAGTAAATAAATAAGCTGGGATCAGTTATAATATTGCCAGAATCATTCATTACCTTGAACAAATTATTTAATTAAATATAGCAATCTTGTTAGAGATTCTAGGAGATTTTTTCCCCCCTTTGGTGCTTTTTGCACAATCCAGTTGAACTTCATTGAATTTTAGAAGTTCCAAACTGGAGGACAATCTGAGGGTTAATAAGAACAGCTTGTATGAAACCTTCCTATGTAATTTATATCCCTTTGGATAAGTCTGGAATAATGTCCAGCTTTATTTCCGCAGAATGGTTTGACTCTTGAACATTTCGAAATAATATATGAGCATATACCGGTGTGTATAAAAAAAGTTGAAGAGGTACTCAAGCTTGATGAAAATTATCCCTACTATTAAGTGGATGGTTTATTAACAGCTGGTACCTAAAGAGAGCATTCAGTTTAGACTTAATCATACGGACATTTCACAACTCCTATGAGAACTGTCATATATAAGGTTGGTGATAGCAATGAATGCTTTAAAAGCCAGTGCGCCTTATATCCAACCCTTTTTTAAAATTGATACATTAAATATTGATTTAATAATTATAATAATTATTAATACATATTAATAACTAGTTAGGGAGCAAGTTTGTTATAGTGGTTAAGACATCAAGCTAGAATCCAGGAAACTGTAAGTTCTAGTCCTGTCTTGGATC
Source organism: Vipera ursinii (assembly GCF_947247035.1). Taxonomy (NCBI): domain Eukaryota; kingdom Metazoa; phylum Chordata; class Lepidosauria; order Squamata; family Viperidae; genus Vipera; species Vipera ursinii. The sequence continues at coordinate 65,713,974 of NC_139515.1, read as the reverse complement.
TAAAGATTATTTAGTGACCTTGGGCCAGTCACTTTCTCTCAGCCCTAAGGAAGGAGACAATGGCAAATCATTTCTGAAAACTTTGCTAAGAAAACTGGAAGGATTTGCACAGGTAGTTAACACTGACTTGAAGATGTGCCCACAAATACACATAAAAGAAACTAGCTAATTATAAACATGATAATCAATCCTCAAAGCTCCATTGGAAAAGCTTGTTTTCACTAGTTAATGAAAGACCATCAGCAAAAGCAAGATTACTTTCTCCCCAGGAGAAGTAATTTCAAAATGTTGGTGTCATCACTGAAATAAACTACTTTTTGGACTTATTTCTGATCATCTCAGGGAGTAGTTGCAGCACAGAAGCCTTAAAATGAACAAAAAGAGGCAATATGAGTCTGTTTTTCTGTAATTGGGGTAGGTTCATGTCCTCCAATAAGCAGAAGTAAAGAGGCAAGGATCTTTAGGAAAATCCTTCAGAGAAGTAATGTATCTTGTAACACCTACTTTTCAAAGAAGCTAACCTAATCTAATAAAAGCAGTGGTTCCCAACCTTTTTGGCACCAGGGACTGGTTTCTTGGAAGACAATTTTCCCCACAGACCATGGCGAAGGGGGGGGGGGAGAAGGAACATGCAACCCAGATCCTTCATATATGCAGTTTACACCAAGGTTCACCCTTCTATGAGAATCTAATGTTCGATGATCTGAGGTGGAGCTGTGGCAGTGATGCTAGCGCTGGGGTGTGACTGCAAATACAGATGAAGCTTTTCTCACTCACCTCCTGATTTTTACTTCCTGATTCTCTTCTATTGATCCTCATTCATTCCCTCTATAGGACTGAAATATCTCATTATACTTTTTCTGATTCAGGTGGTTCACTTTTGTATTCAAACCAGATTCATTTAACACTCACTTATTCTTGACCATAACTACTTTTTAAGTAAATGATTCCTACTGCAGTCAGCTCACTATGATTTTCCCTCGATGTATTCAGCTCTTCCATATAACAACCTGGGTAGAAACATCTCTCATACACACCACAATTTTCACTTCATCTGACAAGCGTTCATTCCTCTTAATAAACTATTTCCTACCTTTAACCTTTCCATCAATATTTGCATATATTTACATTTTCTGTGTCTATTTTCCCAATAAGTGGCTTAGCTAACAGTACAGAGGAACTTGTTCGCTTCCTCAGGACTCACGTAATCAAACTCTTTCCAGCTAACCAAGCGTACTATTTTTGATCTCCTTGGGCTGCCTCCAAGTAGATGGAACATTTTCTTTTCTTATTTGCCATTGTACCCTCAGGCTAAATGTCTGCTTCTCTCTTTTCTCCCCAATGACAATGTGTCCCATAGGCTACCTATGTCAAGACTCTTGCATCCAGAGCTCCATGGATGAAGCTTCATTGGATTTTAATTTTTTTTTCTCTCTCTCCTCTGTGAGACAACCTCCTTCTCCTGTTTATCTTTCTCCTAAATTGCCTACTTCTGTTTTCCTTAGAATTTCTGAACAGCTCTTTCATTTATTTATGAGTCCTTCCAGTGACTTACTGGGAAATCAGATTCTTAGAACCAAACCTAACTTAATGTTTTGCAACTTTTATCATTTTGCAAAACAAGGTGTTTTTCCAAAGGCAACTGGACTTTGTTTTTCCTTGAAGACGTTTTCACTTCTCATCCAAGAAACTTCTTCAGTTCTGACTTCACTTCTTGGATGAGAAGTGAAAAATCTTCAAGGAAAAAAAAAAGTCCAGTTGCCTTTTGAAAAAGTGTCTTTGGGATAACCATGACCTGGATGACTGAGAACCTCCATAGACATTTTGCACCACATTTATTTATTTTCCAAGTCTACTGCAATTTTATGGTTGGTAAATACATGTGACCAGAACCGAAGCTTCTTTTTTCAAGATGCTTTTTTTCAATGTTAAATTCAGGGCACATGATTATCATGCACAGTCACCATTCTATTAGCTAGACCAGCCTTTCCCAACCTTAGGAACTTGAAGATGCGTGGACTTCAACTCCCAGAATTCCCCAGCCAGCTATGCTGGCTGGGGAATTCTGGGAGTTGAAGTCCACGCATCTTCAAGTTCCTAAGGTTGGGAAACGCTGAGCTAGACAGTGTTATTACCAACTGCTAACTGCTGCAGATAACCATTCTTAAAAAAACCAGCTACAGGTTCCAAAGTAAATGATTCTAACTGGCGAAGACATTTTTCTCAGCTCAGTTTAAAAAAAAATACAAAAATAATTTTACAGAATTTTTTTTGCCACTAAGCAGTGGACTTAAATTGTATTTGTTATTAGTACTACTATACATAGTTTAAACGTAAACAGGTATAAGTGGTGGAATCATTATTTTTGGATGATTTTGCAATAATGTTAAATACCCTGAAGATAATAGCAATAAGATGATGGCCCAGATAATTTTAATATAATAAGTGGATTTACTTAGATTGTGTAACATGACATTTCCAGGACCACCTTACTTTCTACTTTGATTTAATCACATTTTCTTGCATTCGGTTGTCAAATTTGGAAGCAAAGAGAAGTGAGGACTCAAATCTTTGCTAAAGTGGCAGTAAAGATTACATAGCAATATTATATTCTAAAGTAGAAATCAATGTGGGTTAGGTTTTAGTTCTCTGAAATAGTACACACAATCATGACTATGAATACATTGAGTTAAAGGAATTTGAGATTTAAATTATTTTTTGAATCTAATTTTTATATGGCCGTTCTCCACAAGCATCAGTAAAAACAAATAAAATGTCACAAGAAGTTCAGCAGGGAGATTGCTTTCCCCATCACCATGTGAGCTCTGCCTTCCATCTACCCCATCCCAAATGCCAGTTGTTCAGCTTTCGCGGATTTAAATTCAAAGATGATTCCCAAAGCCAATCGGTCTCTAAGTAGGACTTCAAAGGATTGTTCTTCCATATCATGGATAGTTGCTGTTGGGCAATATTAAGCTAGAAAAACTAAAGGTTTGACTCAATGTGAGATGGTTCCCTATTTTTCAATAAAGTTTAAGCAGCCTAATTGGTGTTATAACCTCATAAATACATTTTATGTTGGTCTTGTACATTCTCTAAATACAAAACTGTTCTCTGCCCCACAGAGTATTCAGTCTAATATAAGTTAACCTTCCATGGTAAAGCTGGGAGAAAATCTCCAAGGCAACAGAAATCCTCAGCTTAAAGTATATAGTGAGTGAGTGTTGCTGGAATCTATTTATAGAGATGTGTAGGAAAAACAATTAAGGAGACAGACAGTAGATTAATGGGAAACAGCTTAGTTATGCAATTTCTGAAATTCAGCTGTAAAGAAAATGGAATTATGTCTTTATGTCTTCAGCATCTACCCTATAAGGTAATCAATATTTTATATCCTCTCATCCTATATCTTTCTGTCTAATTTTGAAACTACTGTTTGAATAGCTGTTGATTTTAGACACACATACATGTAAAATGTAATACTAATTGAATTACATATTACAATCTTTTTAAATATTTGATCTTACTCCTATTTTTTTCATGGTGCTCTTTAATTTTCATTACAAGAGCTTCCAGGTCATTTCCATTTTTAGAATCAGAATAGTGTCATCAGCATAGTGAAGATTATTGGTGTATCTTTCTCCAATTTAAAAATCACACTTATCTTCTTCCAATCTAGCTTCCCTTAATATACACTTAGCAATTGATACACATAAATAAGAATATAGTAAACAGCACTGTGCCACACATTTCATGACTTAGAGTCACCTTTCTCCAAAAGGTTACCTGACCTATGTATGGGTTTCTTATGAGAACAATGGGATGTTTCAGGATTACATTTTTCTAAGCATATTCTACAGCTTGACATAATTAACACAATCAAAGATGTATCTGTAATCAATGAAGTATATATTAGCTTTGTTGTGGTATTCTTTGGCTTTTTTCAATTATCCAGTATGCATCAATAAAAATCTATCATGTCCCTCATCTTTTTTTAAAGTGAGCTTGAATTTATGGCAGGGGTGTCAAAATTGCAATGTCATGTGACGCAACATATCGTGACTTTTTTTCATTGCCGGCAATGGGGTGGGTGCAGTTACGCCATGATCATCTGGCCCACAGGCCGGCAGTTTGACACCCTTGATTTATGGCATCTCTTTTTCCATGTGGCCTACAATTTGGTGGGATGTTCCTAAGCATTATTTTGCTGGCATATGAAATTAAGGGTCTTGTATGTAGTTTGCACATTCTGTTAAGTCTCCATTTTTTGATATTAGAACATAGATTGACCTCTTTCAATTGTTGACTACTTTCTTATTCTACAGATTTGTAAAACCTTTGATTAAAATAATTGGCTGTGGCCTGATTTAAGAGACAGCCCTGACCCATGATTCCTTGTTGGAATCAACTGTCTAGTCTCCAGCTCTTATGTGACTATGTAGATTTTGCTCATGAAATTCTGACCTCTGGATTAGTGACAGCCCTGACTTGGATCTAGGAACTCTGGATTGGATTTGAACTATTCTCCTGCATGGTCCTGTTAAAGCAAAACCACTTGGGCCAGTTTCTTTCAGAGACTTTATTTTGGTTTGCATTTTTTGCCTTCTGTTTTCTCCTCGATCCTCTGTAAACTGCTAATTTCCATAACAACTATGTGAGTGTATAATTGAAACCAGAAGCAGGACAATAGCAATGATATAGTCAATTTGATTTATGTGTACTTTACCTGATAATGTCTGGGTGTTTTTTAGGCTGTTGAAAGACTGTTAGCAATGAAAAAATCATCAGACTGTATCAAATTAATGTCATTCCTCTGATTAATTTTTATCATCTAAACCATATGCCACAACTTCACTTTCTCCTCAATATTTCCACTTTAGCCTTCTAAACCCCAACCACAAGCAACACAACTTGCTTGCATGTTTTGTGTATTTCCAAGTGAACTTGGCTATAAAAGTCATCAACTTTCATTTTTTTTGTGCATCAGTAATTGGAGCACAAACTAATCATCATATTAAAAGCTGGTTCACTAAGTCCAATTATTATTATCTATTTACTGTCTGCCTTGTAACCAAGTACTGTGTTTACCATAGCCTTCCTGACTAAGAAAGCAGCAACATTATTTTTCACATCCTGAATAATAAACAATATGATCTTCTGATTGAACATCCAATCCAATCCATTTCAGTTCACCAAGGAATAAGGATTCATTTCATCTTTTACTGTGTTTCTCATATCAATATTTCTAATATTCCATGTTCCCAGTATAAATCTATCTTTTCAACTTGGATTTTTTTCCTTTCATGGCAACTCCAGCAACTATTTTTCAAAGGCTTCTGGGAGTTGAAGTCCACGCATCTTCAAGTTCCTAAGGTTGGGAAAGGCTGGTCTAGCTAATAGAATGGTGACTGTGCATGATAATCATGTGCCCTGAATTTAACATTGAAAAATCTGGCCATATTATAAATCAGTAAGTGCAGTATGCTGATGACTCTGAAAGAACTGTTCTTCAGTTACACATTGAGTGCTATCAGATCTGAGGGCCCACCACCCACCACTATATTGATCAATTTATATTTTCTATCCATATGGGGTTCCCCCCCATAAAATACAGGAGTGGTTTACCATTGCTTTCTCCTACACTGAATAAAATTATGTCTTCTGCTGTCACTAAAGTGATCATCTGCCTCTAGCATCTTCCATTGTTGCTGCTGCCCAATACAGCCACCTGACATTTACTCAGGCAACTATGATGACCTTCATGTGATAGGTGATCCTGCTGGGATTACATTTTATGCCACAATGAGGCAACACAACAGGGCTTGAGTGGGAAACCATGGCACCCGACCTTCGCTCCTTCCGACGCGATCTGAAGACTCACTTATTCGAACAAGCCGGCCTGGCCTGATGGGGGGGGGATTTTATTGTTGTTTTTAATATATCTATTTATTGTTTTAGCTGGGCATTGTGTTTAATTCTTTTTAACTTTTGTATCTTTGTATTTTTATATGTTTGCCCTGTTCACCGCCCTGAGTCCTTCGGGAGAAGGGTGGTATATAAATAAAATTATTATTATTATTATTATTATTATTATTATTATTATTATTATTATTATTATTATTATTATTATTATTATTATTATTATTATTATTAATAAAATCCAGCAGGGACTACCATGACTATAGTAAAATCACAGTATTGACTAAAATAATTTTAAGATAAGCCAGAACACCTGTGCAATTAAAAAAAAATGATGGCTATCAGGTCCAAGCCCAGACACGAGACTCTAAAGTCCAATTGAATTCAGTCTTTTATTTGCTTACACCTAATGGACAGAAAGGGACGCGGTGGCTCAGTGAGTTAGGACACTGAGCTTGTCGATCAGAAGGTCGGCAGTTTGGTGGGTCGAATCCCGAGTGCCGCGTAACAAAGTGAGCGCCTGTTACTCATCCCAGCTTCTGCCAACTGTCAAACCCTCATCCCCGCCGGGAATAACAAGCACTCAGGAAAAACCACGACGAAGTACGGATGACTGCAGAGAGCACCTTTAATGTCAGGATCTCCAAGCATTAACAAAGTCAGCGTTGGGAGTTACTCACCCCCAACGCGCCTTTTACACTTTGCCAATAATTGGGCAACAGCTCCACCCATTACCCCCACCCTCTCCCCGCGCAAGCCAGCATCCGCCTGAGCTGCGTAAATACCCCGCCCCTATCCCGTCGCCCCACGCCCTGCCTCTTCCCCTGCTGTTGTAGACCACACCACTCGAAGGAAGGTACAATCCCAGCACCCCCCTCCCCCATAACCGAAAGTCCCCGGTGTGCTCCCCTCCACCATCCCAGCGTCCCGTGCTGTTCCTGCAGCCCCTTGGCAAGCCCCGCCGTCTGAGCGTAACTGTAGAACACCCTGCGCTACTGCCGGTGGAGGCAGCTGAAGCTCCGTAAGCCCCGCGCGGCCATCGACGTTCGATCTCAGCCGCCACAAAGCTGACCGCTGTGAAAACCTGTAGTTGTTCCTAGCCGCAGGTGTTCCTGACTGCCCCCCAGCCGATGGAGCTGTGCGACCGTCAACACTCATCTCTGGCCGCCTCCCAGCTCTTCGGGCCGGCACGGGCTCTCCGCGGCTATGCATAGTCGTTCCCGGCCGCCTCTCAGCTGTTTGCGCCGGCACGGGCTCCCTGCGGCTACCCGTAGTCAATGCCGGCCGCCCCTCAGCTGATTTTGTCGGCGCGGCCTCCTCGCGGCTTCGCTCAGTGCATTCCGGCCGCCTCCCAGCTGGTCTTGCCGGCACGGGCTTCTCTCGGCTGTTTCTAGTGGATTCTAGCCGCCTCTCAGCTGCTGGCGCGGCTACCAGTTCAGCGTTCGCCCGCCGGACAGCTGGTGAGTTCGGGCGCGGCTGGGCAGGGCGGGAACTGCCGTTTGTGCTCCCCCGATCCCCTCTGTGATGTCGAGCCCGAAGGGCTTGACACCAACCTAGCAGTTTGAAAGCATGTAAAAATGCAAGTAGAAAAATAGGGACCACTACGGTGGGAAGGTAACAGCGTTCTGTGCGCCTTTGGCATCTAGTCATGCCGGCCACATGACCACGGAGACGTCCTCGGACAAGCGCTGGCTCTTTGGCTTTGAAACGGAGATGAGCACCGGCCCCTAGAGTTGGAAATGACTAGCACACATGTGTGGGGAAACCTTTACCTTTACAATGAACAGAATCTTATCAAACTAAAGCTACAGCCTTCTAGGCTATGAGATATATCCTGAGAGTTTCTAGAATGTGGCCACCCTTCTGCCCTCCAGCTCAGGACTGCACAGTCTCTTTCTCTAGGTCTCTTTCTGGGAAAGTTCTGAGTTGGCAAAATCCCCCTTTCCCACTGCTGCAGGTGCATATTCCATCACAATAGCTGTCACCAAATGGATCACATCTGAAATGGATACCAGACAAGCCTCCTATTTGAATAGTTTATTGAAGGTATTATTCCAAGTTTCAAATAATGAACAGTCCCAGAATTCTGGATAGAAATGCACACAACCAGACAAGTGCATGCATTTCTTTTGTTCCATACAGTATAATATAAAAACTCTAAATATGAAAGTGTAAAGGTAAGGAACCAGGATGAAACAGGTAGCTGATCAGAATGGTATATGTATTGCTACTTGCTTATGGACAGGAATCTTGCCTGATTAATGCACTCACTACAGAAACTATTAGAAACTATGCACTTCAAAGTCTAGGGAGCAACTGATCTCCTTCTCAGTGATTCCAGGCTAGCCAACCTCTTAACTCTCCACCTCCTTTCAGCTCCGCATTCCACTATAGAAAGGATCTGGAGAGTAGGTATAAATAGTGGAATAAGCATGATTTGTCATCTTTTATAGGTTGATCTGGTTGATTGTTCTCTTGACCTCTGAAAGATCTTTATTAGAATGAGTCATCTTCACAGAACTGTCAAATGTGTAATTAAGGATAATATATTCTAGGTCAATTGTTAGTCTCCAGAGACAAACATGAATTCAGTATCTTTATTTTAGGTCAATAAACATTAATAATACAGTATATGTTTAAACACAGGCTGTGCAAGCTTCCCCCCTCCCCCCCCCGAGACTGAGTACTGCAATTTTCGGTGGAATCATTGGGTGCACCAAACTTCAATTTCAATTAGTTCAGCTTAAAATAATGTAAATAAATAAATATAGATGATTGATCCCTACAACAATTCAGTAGTAATTTTGTAGGAATCTGAGGTTCTGCATGGGGTTTCAGGTTATGTACCCTATTTTTTTTAAAAAAAGGTTTGTATTTGCCTAACCCATTATCCTTGTGTGGAGTGTTCCTTGGGACTTACTAAGCTTGCCTTTGATATGTGCCTAATGCTGCATGAAGAGAGATGTGGAAAAGTGCCGAGAAGGCAAACTTCAGTGTAAGAGGGCTTTATTTTGTTTGTTTGGTCACAGGTTTTGTTCTAGGAAGTAATAATAAGCTTAGCTGTTTGGAAAAATAAATCAACAGAAGATGTTACCTATTGTATGTCATGGCCATGGTTTCTCTGCATAAATGTCAAGGGCAGAATTTTAAATGTGTCACTCCCCAACTTCTACCCCCTCTGTGCCTAGTTTCTTAATTTATAACCCATTGCATCTTGGTGCTATCTCAAGAGGCACTGGCACTCATCTTCCTGAGATTTCCCTCCAAACTATCCAGTCTGACAGCATAATTTACTGTATTTGCCTCACAAATGTCTCCAGAGCCTGAGAAAACACAGATAACTGAGCCTGAAAGGATACAAAACAACCAAAGGGATGTGGCAATGCTGCAAGGAATAGCTCTTCCCCTGGTGTTTGTGACTTTACAATTGAAATTTTTCATTGTGGCTCTCATCTGGATGTCTTTGACAGCTTCTTTCTCTCTATCATTCCCATACCTGTGGCCCCATCATCTTCCATCATCTTCCATCTTAAGGATGAGCTAGCAGGGTGCTGCAGCTGCCAAAAAAAGCCAATGAAGACCTAGCCTGCATCAACAGAGGGATACATCACGATCATGTGACATCATAGTGCCACTTAATATTGCACTAGTGAGACCACACTTGGAATACTGTATCCAGTTATGATAAAAAAGATGCTGGCACCCTAGTAAGAGTACAGAGAAGAGCACATGATAAACAGTTAAAGGAACCTGGTATGTCTAGTCTAAAGAAGAGAAGGACTAGAAATGACATATTAGTCTTTTTGTACTAGAGGGGCTATCACAGAGAAGAAGGGGTCCATCTAATCTCCAAAGCACCTGAGGGCAGGACAAGAAGTAAAAGATCATTAAAGAGAGATTCAGCCTAAAACAAAAGAGAAATTTTCTCATAGTGAGAACAATTAAACGACGAAATAGCTTGAATTCAGACATTGTGGGTTCTCCATCGCTGGGGTTTTCAAGAAAAGTTTGGACAACCAATCTTTGGTATGGTATAAGATCTCCTTTTCAAGCAGGGAGTTGGATTAGAAGACCTCAAAAGTTACTTCCAATCCTGTTATTCTATGTTCTATATTCCTCTTAGTGCCTGTCCCAGCCTGTCTGCTCATAACCCTCATTCCCCATGTGGCAAACAGTTCCTGATGGACTAAGCCATTAATGGCATACCAAGCCTTTAAAAGGTCAGCCGGGTTATGGTTACAGTTCAATTTAAATATAGGTTACATTTTATTTACATAATTATCTTATTTGTTTTAATCTTGCAGTACATTGATCTTGCCCAATATTAAAATTTTCTTGGCAGCAAGAGAATTTTGGTCTGGTTACAATCTGATAAAAAAAAAAATTGTCAGCTTAAACATTTGTCAGTTTACAAGGCAGTCCAGATCAGAGATAAGATGTTACAAGGGGTGCTGGAACTCTATTGTTGCAGGGCATAATAACAGAATCTTGAAAGCCTGCCAGAGCTTCTGTCTTTCCAACCTCTTAAAGAGAAAAGAGGCAGGACAATTTTTAGTTTCTGCTCGTGGTGGCAATTATGATGCTGATGGATGCACTGTTGGAAGACCTGAAAGACCCACTTAGGGACAGATTATCTTGGAGAAAACTGCCCCTATGTGGTTGTGAAGACTCAACAACAGCTGAATGGAACAATCAAACAATCAATCAATTTGGTTCACTATGAAAAGTGATTTTTTTAAGATGGACTTTATCAAGGAATCTTACAAATATTTACACACACACATACACACACACATATATAAATTTTTCTTCAGGGTAAAAAGGTTATGCAGTACACAGAAATGTAGGAAAAAAAGTAAGCTAAAGTAACTAAAGGCCTGAGATAAAATAGGAAAACAAATCTAAATATAGTTTGTACCAATGCCATTCACTATGCTTGTTTGTCCCTATAATAGATGAGTAGCATTCCCATACAGATCTCTAAGATATTCTTTCCTCATTTCTTCCCAAATAATTTTATCACTTTTATTTTGAATTCTATTTACTGTATTGGAAGCTCCTTTGTTCTGGCTCCCAGAACTAAAATGCTTTGCAGTTCCACATTCCAGACAGTTTAACTCAATGAAAATAATTGTAAAACAAATATTTATTCCCAGAAACTTTAAGCAAAGACTTACATTTTGCAATAAAGACATCCAGTTGTGGAACCATATTAATGTTCATATTTTTTCATTCTCATAGTGTAAAAAAGGAGTGGTTTTCTCCATCTCAGCTAAACATTGCTGAGCATTGTTATGGTTGCTATTCGAAGGGTGCATGATGGTTGATTAAAACAAAGGCTTTTACAAGCTGGCACATAGCCAGGATGTCCTGCAATAAACTTTGACGCTCCTCCCACTGACTAGATAAGATATAGGCCTAACTAACAACTAGAATACATTTCCCAGAAGCCATCTCTTAAGGAAATAGCGTTTCACCCTTTGAATGCTAAATGTTCTTACATACAGTTTTCTTAAGGATACAGCATTAACCCTGAAAATGCAAAATACTCTAACACAGTTCTTAATTCCTAAACTATCTGTAATAATGGACCAGCTGACTATATACCTATAAAGCCCTAAATGGCATGAGTCCGGATTACTTGCGGGAGCACCTGCTGCCGGCATCAACTTCTCTTCGTCCAGTGCGCTCCCACAGAGAGGGCCTCCTCAGGGTGCCACTGGTCAGAGAGTGCCGGCTGGCGTCCCCCAGGGGGACAGCATTCTCGGTGGGCACGCCAGCCCTTTGGAATCAATTACCGTTTGAGCTCCGGATGGCTCCTGACCTTCGCTCTTTCCGCCGTGATCTGAAAACTTACCTATTTGAACAAGCCGGCCTGGTCTAATGGGTTTGGGGTATTTTATTTAGTATTTTAATTATTTATTGTAATGGGCTAGTTCTATTTAATCTTATTTTTAACTTTTGTATATTGTATTTTTATTGTATTTTTATTGCCCTGTATACCACCCTGAGTCCTTCGGGAGAAGGGCGGTATAGAAATTAAATTAAATAAATAAATTAAATAAATATACTGGTCCAGCATGTCCTTGTTTAGTCCTCTTCAATCACTTATAAAATGTTTACAAGCATTCCCATCAAAATCCTCTGCATTTGTTCTGTCTCTTAATCTTAACTGCTTTTTCTTTAATCTCCTCACAATTATGTTCTTCTCATTATATAATATCCTTTTTTTTTCCAGCAATCATTTTTATACACATTTTCCCATCAATTACAGCCTCTTTATTAGTCTATCAAGCATCTCCTTTCATACTTCCCAGTAGCCTAATACTTCTATGGCATTCTGTAAAATAATTAACATTCTTTGTACTCTGTTCCAAGCAGCTTACACATTTTATTATGCTACATGTCAATGCTGCAAACATTGACACATTTTTGCACTGACAATATAGCAGGCAGTTTTTTGCTTTAACTGTTTGGTTTTTTAATCACAAAAGCCTGGGTGGAATGCAACCGGATGTTTTGACAAGATAAGGGATGGCTGCTTTGGAGGGGAAGTGACACTTCATGTGTTGATTTAATTGGTAAATGTGATTCATGACGTGTAAATAGGGGAGGGAAATTCTATGTGATGTGGTGTGTCGGTGGGAGGAGAATTCCGATACTGGCATCCATCCATGAGTGCTGATGCTCTGTTTCTGCTCATTATAGACTATTTAGAATAAATAATCATGCAGTACTCTTTGATGTGTCTTTTTAATTGGAACCATGACACTACATATATTTTCCAATAATTTTGTTGGAAGATTAGTCTATCTTCTAGTTTTTTATATAACACTCATGTTTTCTCTTCCTGTAGTCATTTTTATTCTATTCCCTCATTTTATCTTTTTCTAGCATGCTTATTTTCCTACAATACCTTATTTTGATCTGCCCTATTCTCAAAACCTCTTTTTAAATGTTTTATTAATTTTCTAATTTTATATTTAACTATTTAAAAAGCCCCCTTCATGGATTACTTCCTTGTTGTGGTGAAGGGGCTTGCGTAATTCAATGAAGCTATGAGCTATGCTGTGCAGGGCCACCCAAGACGGACAAGTCATAGCAGAGAGTTCTGACAAAATGTGATCCACTGGAGAAGGAAATGACAGCCCACTCCAGTAACTTTGCCATGAAAACCCTATGAACAGTACCAAAAGGCAAAACGATACGACGCTGGAAGATGAGCCCCTCAGGTTGGAACGCGTCCAATATGCTACTGGGGAAGAGCAGAGGGCTAGTACTAGTAGCGCCAGAAACAATGAAGTGACTGGGCCAAAACTGAAAGAACACTCAGCTGTGGATGTATCTGGTGGTGAAAGGAAAGTCTGATGCTATAAAGATTTTTTTCTCCATAGGAACCTGGAATGTAAGATCCATAAATCAAGTAAAGCTTGATGTGGTCAAACAAGAGATGACAAGACTGAACATCAACATCTTAGGAATCAGCGAACTAAAATGGACAGGAATGGGTGAATTTAATTCAGATGACTATGAGGTATACTACTGCAGGCAAGAATCCCTCAGAAGAAATGGAGTAGCCTTCATAATCAATAAAAGAGTAGGAAAAGCAATACTGGGATACAATCCCCCAAATGACAGAATGATCTCAGTTCGAATCCAAGGCAAACCATTCAATATACAGTACTCCAAGTCTATGCCCCAACCACCAATGCTGAAGAGGATGAAATTGACTGGTTCTATGAAGCCATACAGCACCTTATAGAACTAACACCAAAAAATGATGTCCTTATCATCATGGGAGATTGGAATGCTAAAGTAGGAAGCCAAAAGATAACTGGAATAACAGGCAAGTTTGCCCTTGGAGTACAAAATGAAGCAGGGCACAGGCTGATAGAATTTTGTCAAGAGAATACAATGGTCATAGCAAACACTCTTTTCCAACAACCCAAGAGATGGCTCTACACATGAACATCACCAGACGGTCAACACAGAAATCAGATTGACTATGTGCTCTGCAGCCAAAGATGGAGAAGCTCTATACAGTCAGTATAGCTTTTACAGTCAGTAAAAACAAGACCAGGAGCTGACTGTGGCTCAGACCATGAGCTTCTCATTGCAAAGTTTAGGCTTAAACTGAAGAAAGTAGAGAAAAGCTCTAGGCCACTCAGGTATGAATTAAATCATATTCCGACTGAATATACAGTAGAGGTGACAAATAGATTTAAGGAATTAGATCTGATAGAGAGTGCCTGAAGAACTATGGACAGAGGTTCACAACACTGTACAAGAGGTAGCAACTAGAACCATCCCAAAGAAAAAGAAATGCAAGAAAGCAAAATGGCTGTCTGAGGAAGCTTTGCAAATAGCTGAGGACAGGAGGGAAGCGAAAGGCAAGGGAGAAAAAGAAAGATACACCCAATTGAATGCAGAATTCCAAAGAATAGCTAGAAGAGATAAGAATGCCTTCTTAAATGAACAGTGCAAAGAAATAGAAGAAAACAATAGAATAGGGAGGACCAGAGATCTCTTCAACAAAATTGGAGAGATGAAGGGAACATTTCATGCAAAAATGGGCATGATAAAGGACCAAAATGGCAGGGACCTGACAGAAGCAGAAGAGATTAAGAAGAGCTGGCAAAATTACACAGAAGAACTACACAAGAACAAGCTTAACATCTCTGATAACCATGATGAGGTGGTCACTGACCTCGAGCGAGACATCCTAGAATGTGAAGTGAAGTGGGCCTTAGAAAAACTGAGCAACAACAAAGCTAGTGGAGGTGACAGTATTCCAGCTGAGCTATTCAAAATCTTAAAAGATGATGCAGTAAAAGTCCTACACTAGTTTGCCACCAAATTTGGAAAACTCAACAGTGGTCCCAGGATTGGAAAAGATCAGTTTACATTCCAATTCCAAAGAAAGGCAGTGCCAAAGAATGTTCAAACTATCACACCATTGCACTCATTTCACATGCTGGTAAAGTTATGCTTAAAACCCTACAAGCAGTATGTGGATCAAGAACTATCAGAAGTACAGGCAGGATTTCGAAGAGGCAGAGGAACTAGAGATCAAATTGCCAACATATGCTGGATCATGGAGAAAGCTAGGGAGTTCCAGAAAAACATCTACTTCTGCTTCATTGACTATGCTAAAGCCTTTAATTGTGGATCACAACAAACTGTGGCAAGTTCTTAAAGAGATGGGAGTACCAGACCATCTTATTTGTCTCTTGAGAAACCTATATGTGGTCAAGAAGCAACAGTGAGAACTGGACACGGAACCACTGATTGGTTCAAAATTGGGAAAGGAGTCTGGCAAGGCTATATACTGTCGCCCTGCCTATTTAACTTATATGCAGAACACATCATGAGAAAGGCGAGGGCTAGATGAATCAAAAGTTGGAATTAAGATTGCTGGGAGAAATATCAACAACCTAAGATATGCAGATGATACTACTCTAATGGCAGAAAGTGAAAAAGAACTAAAGATCCTCTTATTGCGGGTGAAGAAGAAGAGTGCAAAAGTTGGGTTGAAACTTAACATTAAGAAAACCAAGATCATGACATCCGGCCCTCTCAATTCCTAGCAAACAGATGGGGAAGAAATGGAGGTATTGAGAGATTTTATTTTCCTGTGCTCCAAGATCACTGCAGATGGGGACTGTCGCCAAGAAACTAAAAGATGCTTGCTCCTGGGGAGGAAAGCAATGGCAAATCTAGACAGCACACTAAAAAGCAGAGACATCTTCCTGTCAACAAAAGTGCGTATATTCAATGCTATGGTCTTCCCAGTTGCAATGTATGGCTGTGAAAGTTGGACCATAAGAAAGGCTGAGTACCAAAGAATTGAGGCCTTTGAAGTATGGTGCTGGAGAAGACTCCTGCAAGTCCCTTGGACTGCAAGGCGATCAAACCGGTCAGTCCTAGAGGAGATCAACCCTGACTGCTCTTTAGAAGGCCAGATCCTGAAGTTGAAACTCAAATACTTTGGCCACCTAATGAGAAGGAAGGACTCACTGGAGAAGAGCGTAATGCTGGGAAAGATTGAGGGCAATAGAAGAAGGGAACAACAGAGAATGAGGTGGCTGGATGGCGTCACTGAAGCAGTAGGCGTGAGCTTAAATGGACTCCAGAAGATGGTAGAGGACAGGAAGGCCTGGAGGAACGTTGTCCATGGGGTCACGATGGGTTGGACACGACTTCACAGCTAACAACAACAACAATTTAAAAGCAACATGGCAGCTGAGTTAATCAATAATTCAATGACATACAAGTAACTTTAGTACAAGTCTCAAACTACCACATTAAATATTTCCTCTCTTTTCCCCTTAGTAATTACTGTCTCATGTTTAAACTAATACAATTCCTATTATATCAATTAAATAAAAATAATATGCTTACATTTATCAATAATTTTTAGCTTATGTATATCCTGGTTATTTTAACATTCAGTCTTGATAGACAATCAATGTTCTAATTAGTTTTTCCAAATTTTTAGTTTCCCATTAATATTTAAATTTAACATTTAATATTAATAATTTCCAAGTTTTAAATAACTAAAGTTCCCTTTACCACAATTCATCACAAAGTCTAATATTCAGGAAACACGTCTGATCTATTTGAATATATTCTATTTCTCACCATCTTACATCATCTAATTAATAATACAGTATAACATTCTTATTTTCTATTAATTTCCAAATGTCTTAAATTTAGTAATCAAAATTTATCTTGTTTCAACATCAAATACTTTTTCTCTTCTTCTCTTAATGTCTACTATCTCATATTTAATCTAGTACAGTTCTTATAATATCAGCTAAGTAAAAACATGTTTATTACATTTATCAATAGATTTTAGCTTATATATATCTTAATTATTTTTACATTTAACCTTTATAAAAAATCAATATTCAAATTTAACTTTTAATATTTATACTTCCAAGTTTTAAATGACCAAAGTTTCTTTATCTCAGTTCCTAACAAAATCTAGTATTCAAAGTACACATCTTGTCTATTTGAGTATATTCTATTTTAATCCTCACTAATAAATCAAAACCCCAATTTTCTTCAGCCTTATTCTAGCTTTCTTTCTTTGCCAAATCACCTTCCATATCCATGCTTTTAAGTCATCAAATAGATCTCACTCTGTTATTATATATATTGTTTGAGATAAAAAAGGCCATGCAGTCGCCATTTTTTTGGAAGGGCTATTAAATCGTCTCTCTATTTTTCAGTTGTCCTGAAATTTTTATCTTCCCTTTGGTCTGTTCTTCTTCTTGATCCTCAGGTTTTTCTGTTTTATGTAAAATGTCTTTTCCATTTTCAGTGTTGTCAGTCCTTTTTCTGGGTTTTCCGCTAACTTTGTTTGTTGATCAGTTGAATCTTCTATCATAGTATTTGATTGTTCCACTTCTTCTATTACATTCTGTGTATTTGATTCTTTAGTTGTAATCACATTTGGGTTCGTATATTTAGGCTGACGTTTTGTTTTTTTCTGTAGCTTCTTATTTCATCAGAAAGCTGTAAGAATAGTTTCATAAATTGTTTTCAACATAAAGAGAATCTGTTCCTGATCTTCATCCATGTTCTCTTAGTGGTGTATTAAATTAAAAGCTTTACAATCAGAGAATGAAAATAATTTTGTCACTGAGTATAGAACACAGCTGGGCTTCTCACAGCTGATATCTGCCAAGGTTGCAAAATTGTTATCTATAGTCTGGGCTTCAAGCCAAGTCTCTTTTAGACAATAACAAGTTGTAATATCAGGTTTAGCCACAAGATGTCACCCATACCATTTAAGATTTTTTTAAGTCCAAAATTTTTATAATCATTTTCCAATTTTACTTCTTTTTTGTAAGTTAAAAAACCGAAATCTTTAATAAGAATAAGAAATCTTTTAGTCCTCAAATTTTAGAAAGATAGAAATCCATTTAGAATCAGGTTATTCTTTCAGCATTTTAAACTCCACTGGATAGTCAGTTGCCACTGTTTTTAGAGAATGGGATATAATTTCCCTTCCCTCTTTCCACACGGGGAAAATACTTTGGGCAGCTTATACAGGTGGAAAAAATAGGATTGAAGAGTGGTTCAGATCTCACCCAGTCTCATCTGCACTGCTTTATAGTTGCCTGGTAGCAAGTTTGACTTCGGCTGTCTGCAGCCTTGTGACGGGCCATATTTTCTATGTCTGGTCTTTCATCCCACCGATTTGGAGGGCTGCCCCAGATCGAGCAGAAGGGGTACTGCTCTCCTGCAATCAAGGGGGGGGTCTCTTCCTTGCTTGTCACCCCTACAGGGTGACTTTCAACCCTTTCCAAAGTCCCCCAGCAGTGCAAAATTGGACTTGGATGACGGAGCTCACCTTCCAGTGGTTGTGGCAGCTGCAGTGGCCATGGTGGCAAACCAGAAGTCTAATATAAGAACCTGTTATCATTCTTCTTTTCTTCATGAAGTAGAAATTCATGAATTCTCTCTCTTTTTAATTCTTTCTTTTCTATGTGAAGGTAGAAACAGACGTGCTTAAGCCATGTATCTGTATCTCATCAGATGACAATATTTAGGGATAAGGATTAGGAGTTTGCCCACCCTATTTGACTTGGTAGGGCAGGCAGATGTTCTTAGGGAGGACATGTTACGTAGAACAGAAAAGAACACCATCTTGTTTTTGCCTCAGGCACGAAAATGTCTTGGTCTGATTTGATGTGCCAGTGATTCTCAATAGCACATTTATTGCTTTTGAAGTATTTGGAATAGTTGAATCCTATAATATGACAATGGCACATTCTTGAAATACATGTATATATTTCATTTCCTTCTTTGTCTCTGGGGAGAGTTTTGAACTCAGATAGATTACATTAATCAGCTGCTAGTCTTTTAAAGCTTATTTTCCTCTTCCTGTGAGAAGTATCTCACTGTGTATAATGTAACATGCTGTTACATTTAAAATATTTCAATAGATTTTGCAGGGGGAAAAAGCCTTAAAAATAGTTTCTAATTACTTGTTCTTAGGAAAATTACATCTAAATTATGAGCAATTATTTTTTTTAAAAGTGCATTTATAATAGTCAAATCAAACAAGGCCAAATGTTTAAGAACAAAAGGATTAGGTCATAATGACAAGGCAGGGGAAGGTAGCTTGCACAGCAGCAGAGCAAGAAAAGATTTTAGGATCAAGATCTCTTCTGAATTGCCAAGGCTGGGCAAGTATTTAGATTCAGTACTTTGAACAATTGCAGAAAATTGTTTCTTAAAAAGGTATCCCTGGCCTACTATTTGCAGATCTTACACTGCAGTGCTCTGACCTATATTGTCAGAATGATGCTGAGAAATTTCAAGAATCCAGCCATAGATAAGAAGCAGATAGCCAAAAATGTACAAAATTGTAAGATATTGTATTCTGGTTCTTTAAGTGCCAGAAAGGATATACTTGCAATATTTAAGGAAAAGGGTGAAAGACCATACCTGCTAATAGTTCTTAAAAATTGGGCTTGGCAGTGGACTGTTACAACATGGCATGCTACTGCTCAGATGCCAGTCTGCCAGGTAGGCCTACGGGAAAAGGGCGGTATATAAATCTAATAAAATCTAATAAAATCTAAATCTAAATCTAGGCCATCATACCCTTTTCCATGATATTCCATTTTAGGATTAAAATTTTCCTTGTTCCCTTTTTAAAGGTCAGTTTGCATGCTCAGCATGCTAAGAATTCATTATACTTCATTCAGGTGAAAGATATGTGGGCTTCTCTGGTTATCTGAGATGAGTTTGAACCTTTGACTCCTGAGAATGTGGACAAAGTCCTTGGCCTGATAAGCCCAACCACTTATA